>NW_023397121.1:324671-624671 GCF_011125445.2 Fundulus heteroclitus
TGTGTATTTTGTCCTTAATAAATGCATTTTAAAAAAGTATGCCTTGGCTTTGTTATGTGTTCTTTTTTCCATTCCCTGTTCGGTTTTTGTAAAAAAATAAAATAATAAAGTGGGTAATTTTATGACCGGGTCTTCTCTTGTTCATGATTTGTACACCAGAGGGTGCTAAACTCTTAATCGATAGTTTTAACTTTCTAATAAAACTAATTTTTAGTACAAGATTATTTGTATAACAAAATTCACCTTATAATTAAGGATGAAAATATTTTCCCAGTGCTGTTTGAACGAATAATAAAACTAATAGAGTGCATTCAGACAAAACGTTATGCAATGATATCTTCCTGGACTTCTGAGCATCTCAGGAACCCAGAGTGGAAGTCTGTGGAAGTCTGTGGAAGTGGAACCAGGCCCCTCCCCCACACATGCGTGACTCGTGATATGCTAGAAACAGATGGTGTTTACCGGTGGTTGCTGGGGCCTCAGGTTCCGCGCTCGCGTAGCTCTCTCTGATCCACCTGCAGCAACAACAAACATGTGTTTTTATTTGGGTTTTATTCACGGTACCATCTGGTTTCATCAGGGCAATAAAACTGTTTAAACAGACCCAGCAGGTCCATTTTATAGACAGTCAGCACAAACACATAATGACCTGGTTCTCCAGTCTGGAACATCTGACACCTTGATGTGAGTTAACACGGAGAACATGTTCTGACCCAGTTCTGTTGGACCTCACTGCCGAGGCAAACCAGGCCAGCCACTCACCTGCTGCCCCCTGGAAGGCCTCGATCCGAACGTCCTCCAGCCCGGGGAAACAGACCACCACCAGGAACCAGTGAGCTCTGAGGGTACAGAACCAGGAGAAGCTGTTAGAACCCGGTTCATACGAACAGAGACAGCCATGGTTCTGATAGAACAGGGCAAAGTTCTGAGCAAACGGGTTACACCAAGATGAAGAAAACCAGGTTCTGTCCTGGTTCTGGTTCTGTTTTTAAACTTCAGAGCGCTCCGCCTCATCATTGTGACATTTAGAAAGAACAGCATCAAACAGGACCGTTAAGGTTCTGCGGGTTCTCAGAACCAGAACCCTCAGCTGGACTTACTCTTGATTAACAGGCACAAAGAGGAAGTCTTTGCTGAAGACGTCCAGGTGACGCGTCCACGTCTTCACCCTCTGGTGTCTGGTCTGACGGTCGCTGCAGAGCAGAGAAGAAGAGTTACCGTTGCCATGGCCGTCGTTGCCATGGCGTCAGAACCGGTCCCAGGCGGTCTTACGGGATGGACGGGGCGTCGCTCTCCCCGGCGGCTCGCCGCCTGCTCAGCTGCTTGTAGAAGAAGCTGCTGAAGACGTGGCTGCGCTGGGCCACGGGCCCCCCCACGCCCTCCAGGAGGAGATACCTGCAGGAGGAGCAGCGTTAGGACACCGCCTGCTGGCCGCACACTGCTACTGCACCCCACAGAGGAGCAGCGTTAGGACACCGCCTGCTGGCCGCACACTGCTACTGCACCCCACTGACTTCAGGTAGAAGTCCACGATGATGTCGTTGAGGAAGTGTCCGGCGTCCAGGCAGGCCAGGTCCTCCTGGGTCACCGCGATGCGACCTTTACACGGCACCAGAGGGTACTGGATCAGCCTGCAGACAGAGCCGGGTCAGGGTGTACCAGAACCACCAGAACCAGCAGAACCAGCAGAACCAGCAGAACCAGCGCCGTAACAGAACCCACCTGCTGGGCAGCAGCTGCAGACCAGCACAGCTCCTCTCAGCGCCACTCGACCCGCCCGACTTCTGTCAGCAAACAGAACCTGATCAGAACCAGGAGGTCCAGAAGAACCTCCAGCAGGACCACGGCTGCACTCATTAAAAGTGTTTTTAGATTTCTCAGAAACAAATAAAAGTTTGTCTTTAATAGACATAACATGTGACAAACTAATTACATTTTTTATAAAAGTGTCTTTTTAGATTTACGTCAACTTGAAAATAACGTGAGTGAAACAGAACTTAAACTATAAAATCCTAAATGTTTAAAGTTTTATGAATAAAAACCCTTGGTTCTGCAGAATAAATAATCATAAACAGTCTAAAATCTTTAGTCTGGACTTAGTTGAATTTAACGTGTTTATTCCTAATTCCATGAAATCAGAACTTGATGTCTTGATTCTAAGGAGTTTTCCTGAAATGGTGCAGGTCCAGTTCCTGGACCGGGTCTCCAGGGTCGGGTTCTTACGGCAGGTGTCCGGTTCTGGGTCCGGTTCTGGGTCCGGTTCTGGGTCCGGTTCTGGGTCCGGTCCGGCTGCTCCTGCAGGTCCAGGATGGAGGCCAGCAGGGCGGCCTGCGGGTCGGGCAGCGGCTCCTTCAGCACCAGCAGGAGGGAGTCTGGCGGCGCTGCAGACATGTTGGACACGGTACCAGTTCAGCGGCTGACTGAGCCCGGTTCTGCTGATGGTTCTGACCCAAACAGAGGACAGGGGACCCACCGTTACCAGGGCTGGCAGCCCTCTGCAGGAGCAGCAGCTCCCTGTGCAGCAGGTTGGCCTGAGCCTCCGACACCCTCAGGACCAGCAGGGAGGGGGCGGGTCCGACCCGCTGCGGCGCCGTCCCGACCCGCTGCGGCGCCGTCCCGGCCTCGGCGCCGTCTCCGTCCTGCAGAGCGTAGCCCCGGAGCTCTGAGGCCACCACCGTCACCTCCGTCTCCTCCGTCTCCTCCGTCCCTGCAAACAGGGTCAGGGTCAGGCCGGACTCTAAGGCTGCGGGTCGGATCGGGCCGGATCGGGTCGGTACCTTTCACCGGGAGGACGATGGCGGTCTGGGTGATCTGCAGGAACAGAGGGACAAATGCTGAGTCAGCGTCAGAGGAAGCAGCAGACGACAGAAGCTCAGGGAGCACCAACCGTCATGGGGCCCGCAGCCTCGGCCTCCATCGGACCGAACCGCAGCGACAGGAAGTCCAGCTGCAGGAAGGCCGGCGCCGCCCGGGGAACCCGGGGAACCTGCCAGGCGACGCACAGGGAGAAGGTTAGAGCACCGGGTGCTGCACACGTTCTGCTACGTTCTGCTCACGCTAGTCTGCTGCACACGTTCTGCTTCTCACCACAGCTGGTTCTGCTAAACCACGCAGGGTAAACTGGGTCAGGGCTCAGAGGGAACCTACAGCTGACTCATCAGACCGGTTACTGCCTCAGACACACAGTTCTGGTGAGGTTCTGTTCTACTGAGGCTGGTGCTTAGAAAGAGAACGTCAGGTTCTAAAGGTGGAACTTCACGGACCTGTGACTCCCCGGAGCGCGCTGCTCCGCCCGGCCGTCTGCTGCTGGACGTCTCCGGTTCTTCGTCTCCGTCCTCCTGGTCTGGCTCGTCTTCACTGGACAGCACGACTGAAAGCAGAGAGGAACGTTGTGGAGAACGTTCCACCGACAGAACCTCTGCACTGAGCTAGAACTCACTGAGCTAGAACTCACTGAGCTAGAACGCACTGAGCTAGAACTGAGCTAGAACTTACTGAGCTAGAACGCACTGAGCTAGAACGCACTGAGCTAGAACGCACTGAGCTAGAACTCACTGAGCTAGAACAGAGCTAGAACTCACTGAGCTAGAAGTCACTGAGCTAGAACTGAGCTAGAACTCACTGAGCTAGAACGCACTGAGCTAGAACGCACTGAGCTAGAACTGAGCTAGAACTTACTGAGCTAGAACGCACTGAGCTAGAACTCACTGAGCTAGAACTCACTAAGCTAGAACTGAGCTAGAACTCACTGGTCTAGAACGCACTGAGCTAGAACGCACTGAGCTAGAACTGAGCTAGAACTTACTGAGCTAGAACGCACTGAGCTAGAACTCACTGAGCTAGAACTCACTAAGCTAGAACTGAGCTAGAACTCACTGGTCTAGAACGCACTGAGCTAGAACTAACTGAGCTAGAAGTCACTGAGCTAGAACTGAGCTAGAACTAACTGGTCTAGAACTCACTGAGCTAGAACTAACTGAGCTAGAAGTCACTGAGCTAGAACTCAATGGTCTAGAACTCACTGGTCTAGAACTCACTGAGCTAGAACTCACTAAGCTAGAACTGAGCTAGAACTCACTGGTCTAGAACGCACTGAGCTAGAAGTCACTGAGCTAGAACTCACTGGTCTAGAACTCACTGAGCTAGAACTGAGCTAGAAGTCACTGAGCTAGAAGTCACTGATCTAGAACGCACTGAGCTAGAACTGAGCTAGAACGCACTGAGCTAGAAGTCACTGAGCTAGAACTCACTGAGCTAGAACTCACTGGTCTAGAACTCACTGAGCTAGAACGCACTGAGCTAGAACTGAGCTAGAACTGAGCTAGAACTCACTGGTCTCACTGGGGACCCGTCTGGGCTTCTTGGGTCTCAGGTTCTGCGCTGCAGGCCGGGTCTTCCTCTCTCTGAACCGCCTCCAGTTGTCTCTCTGCGTCTCCAGCACATCCTCCTTCAGGTCCAGACGCCATCTCCTGGTGGCTGGTTTGTTTGGAGACGACGCCGTCTTCATCACGGAGGAGGAAGAGGACGCTGACGTGCTGCTTCTGCTCGGACTCATTAACTCGTCCTGCGACGGCGAGCCGGCCCGGTGGTTCTTCTGAAACACAGAGCTGTCAGGCTGAAGGAAAACCAGCAGCAGAACCTGCAGTCCTCTTACTTTGCTGTTGGCGTCCTCTTCCCTCCGTGGCGGTGAAGAACTCCACTTCCCAGAAAGCCTCTCTGCTCTCAGCTCTGCCAGACTGTCCGCAGACTCCACAGAGACGGTCTTCTTCAGCAGGGACGGACCTGCAGAGAACCAAACCACGTCTCATCAGAGCGGTTCAAGCCGGCCATCAAGGTGCCGGACAAGGTCTCACCAGAACATTCAGCCCGGTTCTGCTGTGGTGGAGAGCGAAGATCCGAGTTCTGCTGAGGCCGCAGCAGCTTTAAAGGCACCGCTCTGTTGGAGAGAAGCTGCTTTATAACAAGACAACGGCCTGGTTCCGTCTACAACCCATTTACCTACTAACTCCTGAGTAACATGTAGAAACTACCGTTTAAAACCCATTGACCTACATGTAGAAACTACCGTCTGAGAGTCATTCACCTACATCTAGAAACTACCGTCTGAGAGTCATTTACCTACATGTAGAAACTACTGTCTGACAGTCATTGACCTACATGTAGAAACTACCATCTGAAAGTAATTTACCTACATGTAGAAACTACCATCTGACAGTCATTGACCTACATGTAGAAACTACCGTCTGACAGTCATTGACCTACATGTAGAAACTACCGTCTGAGAGTCATTTACCTACATGTAGAAACTACCGTCTGAAAGTCATTTACCTACATGTAGAAACAACTGTCTAAAACTCATTTACCTACATGTAGAAACTACCGTCTGAGAGTCATTGACATACATGTAGAAACTACCGTCTGAAAGTCATTTACCTACATGTAGAAACTACCGTCTGAGAGTCATTAACCTACATGTAGAAACTACCGTCTGAAAGTAATTTACCTACATGTAGAAACTACCGTCTAAGAGACATTGACCTACATGTAGAAACTACCGTCTGAAAGTCATTTACCTACATGTAGAAACTACCGTCTAAAACTCATTTACCTACATGTAGAAACTACCGTCTAAGAGTCATTGACCTACATGTAGAAACTACCGTCTGAAAGTCATTTACCTACATGTAGAAACTACCGTCTGAAAGTAATTTACATACATGTAGAAACTACCGTCTGAAAGTCATTTACCTACATGTAGAAACTACCGTCTGAGAGTCATTTACCTACATGTAGAAACTACCGTCTGAAAGTCATTTACCTACATGTAGAAACTACCGTCTGAAAGTCATTTACCTACATGTAGAAACTACCGTCTGAGAGTCATTTACCTACATGTAGAAACTACCGTCTGAAAGTCATTTACCTACATGTAGAAACTACCGTCTGAAAGTCATTTACCTACATGTAGAAACTACCGTCTGAGAGTCATTTACCTACATGTAGAAACTACCGTCTGAGAGTCATTTACCTACATGTAGAAACTACCGTCTGAAAGTCATTCACCTACATGTAGAAACTACCATCTGAGAGTCATTTACCTACATGTAGAAACTACCATCTGAAAGTCATTGACCTACATGTAGAAACTACCGTCTGAGAGTAATTTACCTACATGTAGAAACTACCGTCTGAAAGTCATTTACCTACATGTAGAAACTACCGTCTGAAAGTCATTTACCTACATCTAGAAACTACCGTCTGAAAGTCATTTACCTACATGTAGAAACTACCGTCTGAAAGTCATTTACCTACATGTAGAAACTACCGTCTGAGAGTCATTTACCTACATGTAGAAACTACCGTCTGAGAGTCATTTACCTACATGTAGAAACTACCGTCTGAAAGTCATTCACCTACATGTAGAAACTACCATCTGAGAGTCATTTACCTACATATAGAAACTACCATCTGAAAGTCATTGACCTACATGTAGAAACTACCGTCTGAGAGTAATTTACCTATATGTAGAAACTACCGTCTGAAAGTCATTTACCTACATGTAGAAACTACCGTCTGAAAGTCATTTACCTACATCTAGAAACTACCGTCTGAGAGTCATTTACCTACATCTAGAAACTACCGTCTGAAAGTCATTTACCTACATGTAGAAACTACCGTCTGAGAGTCATTTACCTACATGTAGAAACTACCGTCTGAAAGTCATTTACCTACATGTAGAAACTACCGTCTGAAAGTCATTCACCTACATGTAGAAACTACCATCTGAGAGTCATTTACCTACATGTAGAAACTACCATCTGAAAGTCATTGACCTACATGTAGAAACTACCGTCTGAGAGTCATTTACCTACATGTAGAAACTACCGTCTGAAAGTCATTTACCTACATGTAGAAACTAGCGTCTGACAGTCATTTACCTACATGTAGAAACTACCGTCTGAGAGTCATTAACCTACATGTAGAAACTACCGTCTGAAAGTAATTTACCTACATGTAGAAACTACCGTCTAAGAGTCATTGACCTACATGTAGAAACTACCGTCTGAAAGTCATTTACCTACATGTAGAAACTACCGTCTAAAACTCATTTACCTACATGTAGAAACTACCGTCTAAGAGTCATTGACCTACATGTAGAAACTACCGTCTGAAAGTCATTTACCTACATGTAGAAACTACCGTCTGAAAGTAATTTACATACATGTAGAAACTACCGTCTGAAAGTCATTTACCTACATGTAGAAACTACCGTCTGAGAGTCATTTACCTACATGTAGAAACTACCGTCTGAAAGTCATTTACCTACATGTAGAAACTACCGTCTGAAAGTCATTTACATACATGTAGAAACTACCGTCTGAAAGTCATTTACCTACATGTAGAAACTACCGTCTGAGAGTCATTTACCTACATGTAGAAACTACCGTCTGAAAGTCATTTACCTACATGTAGAAACTACCGTCTGAAAGTCATTTACCTACATGTAGAAACTACCGTCTGAGAGTCATTTACCTACATGTAGAAACTACCGTCTGAAAGTCATTTACCTACATGTAGAAACTACCGTCTGAAAGTCATTTACCTACATGTAGAAACTACCGTCTGAGAGTCATTTACCTACATGTAGAAACTACCGTCTGAGAGTCATTTACCTACATGTAGAAACTACCGTCTGAAAGTCATTCACCTACATGTAGAAACTACCATCTGAGAGTCATTTACCTACATGTAGAAACTACCATCTGAAAGTCATTGACCTACATGTAGAAACTACCGTCTGAGAGTAATTTACCTACATGTAGAAACTACCGTCTGAAAGTCATTTACCTACATGTAGAAACTACCGTCTGAAAGTCATTTACCTACATCTAGAAACTACCGTCTGAAAGTCATTTACCTACATGTAGAAACTACCGTCTGAAAGTCATTTACCTACATGTAGAAACTACCGTCTGAGAGTCATTTACCTACATGTAGAAACTACCGTCTGAGAGTCATTTACCTACATGTAGAAACTACCGTCTGAAAGTCATTCACCTACATGTAGAAACTACCATCTGAGAGTCATTTACCTACATGTAGAAACTACCATCTGAAAGTCATTGACCTACATGTAGAAACTACCGTCTGAGAGTAATTTACCTACATGTAGAAACTACCGTCTGAAAGTCATTTACCTACATGTAGAAACTACCGTCTGAAAGTCATTTACCTACATCTAGAAACTACCGTCTGAGAGTCATTTACCTACATCTAGAAACTACCGTCTGAAAGTCATTTACCTACATGTAGAAACTACCGTCTGAGAGTCATTTACCTACATGTAGAAACTACCGTCTGAAAGTCATTTACCTACATGTAGAAACTACCGTCTGAAAGTCATTCACCTACATGTAGAAACTACCATCTGAGAGTCATTTACCTACATGTAGAAACTACCATCTGAAAGTCATTGACCTACATGTAGAAACTACCGTCTGAGAGTCATTTACCTACATGTAGAAACTACCGTCTGAAAGTCATTGACCTACATGTAGAGACTAGCGTCTGAGAGCCATTTACCTACATGTAGAAACTACCGTCTGAAAGTCATTTACCTACATGTAGAAACTACCGCCTGAGAACCATTTACCTACATGTAGAAACTACCGCCTGAGAACCATTTACCTACATGTAGAAACTACCGTCTGAGAGCCATTTACCTACATGTAGAAACTACCGTCTGAAAGTCATTTACCTACATGTAGAAACTAGCGTCTGAAAGTCATTTACCTACATGTAGAAACTAGCGTCTGAAAGTCATTTACCTACATGTAGAAACTAGCGTCTGAAAGTCATTTACCTACATGTAGAAACTACCGTCTGAAAGTCCTTTACCTACATGTAGAAACTACCGTCTGAAAGTCATTTACCTACATGTAGAAACTACCGTCTGAGAGTAATTTACCTACATGTAGAAACTACCGTCTGAAAGTCATTTACCTACATGTAGAAACTACCGTCTGAGTCATTTACCTACATGTAGAAACTACCGTCTGAAAGTCATTTACCTACATGTAGAAACTAGCATCTGAAAGTAATTTACCTACATGTAGAAACTACCGTCTGAAAGTCATTTACCTACATGTAGAAACTACCGTCTGAAAGTCATTTACCTACATGTAGAAACTACCGTCTGAAAGTCATTTACCTACATGTAGAAACTACCGTCTGAGAGTCATTTACCTACATGTAGAAACTACCGTCTGAAAGTCATTTACCTACATGTAGAAACTACCATCCTAATAGACCAATTCTAAAATAATTAAAATGTCTTACAGAATATTTACCACAAACATACTTTCACTGGAGATCACCTGGAGATCAAAGCAACCATAAAATGCAGATACTGTTGTCTATAAATAATCTTTAGAGTTAAAATTCTAAGGCTGGAAGATTTGTACCAAATGCTAACTTTACTTCAGTAAAACTTGCAGATGATCTAAGACGGTACCTTCATCGTTCTGCTCCTCCTCATGAAATATAAAATTAGAACAGGCTGCCTCTGCACAAGGATGATAAGCTGCTATCTCACGATGCAACAAACCCGTTAGACTCTGCTCTCTGTCTCGGCGCCGATTGGCTGCTCCAGCTTCCTGCTGGTCTGTGATTGGCCGTCGATGCTCCGCCTTTGCTGGGGCCGTGGATCCTGGTTGGCTGCCTGCACGGCGCCCTGACAGACAACAACAACTTCACCAGTCTGACCAAAGTCCGGAAACGCAGTGACCTTCCAGACCTGTAGGGGGGGCTCAACCAACCTGAGTCCAGCTGCGTCGGAGCCGGTCGCATTCCCAGCATGCACCTTGCCAGCGCCACCTCTTCTGGCTGTACTGTCAAATCCCTGTTTGGACCAGAACACACCAGATGACTTTAGATGAGCCCAGTAAGCTGCAGGGCCCAAACATAACCAACCCTAATCATCATAAACGCCCAGGAGGACGGAGGCCTTCAGGGGGGTTTCTGTTCTGTACCACTGGAAGGAGAACCTGTGAGGAACACCCAGAACCTGCTGGAGGGACTATATAGATCCCGTCTGACCTAGGAACACCCAAGATGCCAGAATACTAATACCACCTTAAGCAGAAATAGAAACAATACCACCTTAAAAATCAATTCCAACACACAACGCCTCACAGAAAGACAACAAATGTTTACAATGTTAAGCTCAGAGTAATAGCCCCTTAAGAATGCCAGATCACCACCTTAACCATAATTATTATTATTATTAACTACAGAGTCCACCATGTGACCTGAAAACATAACGTTCACCACTTTACAGTTCAAAGTAGAGTTCCTGTAGAGAGCTACCTTAAAACTACGACCCTTCACCTTCAGCACAGGAGGACAGGAAAAAATGACTGACCTGATAATGAAGTCCACCTTGAGAGGACCAATCCAGTGAAGCATGCGTGTGCCATCTTCTACGTGGCCAACAATAAGCGTTCTCTTTATCTAATTTACCAGTAGGATGACAGGAAATGGTGACTATTACCAAGAGACTTCCCCCTGAGTCCTCCATCCATGAACTTATCAGGTCCCTGAACAGCTCAGCATCCACACAGTACCCTGAGAGAACTGCCTGCAGAGAGAGCCCCGACCAGGATTCAAACCTGGAACCACCCTGAAGCCTCCACCTCCGCTACACCACCTTAAACTAACAGCCAGGGAAGGGTTTGCCATTCCACCTTAAATAGACCAGAAACCATAAAGCCAGCCAGTCACATTACTATTATTATTATTATTATTATTATTATTATTATTATTATTATTATTATTAGAGGCCCAACCTGGGAGGCGGAGCCATGCAGACGGGACAGAGGTGACTGCAGGTGAAAGTGGGCGGAGCCTGAGCCCTCACCTGGTTTCTTCTTGGGGATCCTAAAGGGAAACATCATCCTGTGGAATAAAGAGTGTAAAGGAGACATGTTTGTGCAGTTTAACAGACGGTAGGTAAGAGGAGGCAAACATCAAGGAGGATTCTTAAGGATGCTTAAGGGAAATGGAGTTTAAAGAGGAAAGCACCCTACAGGACTATGTGTGGCAGCCACTAGAGACAGGTGAGCATGTGCTCATTGGTTGTATAAAGTTTAGTGAGTAAAAATGAGTTTAATCTTGACTGAATGACTTTGGTTAAATTCTTCATATTTCATGAAGGTGGTTGTTTCACTTTCTTTTAACAGAAGTGTTTATTTGGATAAAGGCTTTCCATTCTGGTTTCCATTCCAGTTCAGAGGGTGGCGGTAACGCACTCAAGGCTGTTTGCCAACCACCCTACAAACCCAAGAAGAAGAAGAAGAAGAAGAAGAAGAAGAAGAAGTGGCATCCTGCAGCACAACCAGCCCATAAAACCCATTTTGTGTTACCCTAGTAACATAAACAATACCAAGAAAACTCACTCCTAGATGGCAGATTCCCCATCTCTATGAATGTTCACTTCATTCAATTGTTTCATCTCAACTCATTTTTAAAATATCAACTCTGACACTATATTTTATAAGAAGCCTGGTGGATATTTTGAGATTTTTGGTGGATGGTATCTCGACCTGCTTCACCTGCTGAAGTTTTATCCAATCACCTGGTTTTTGATTGGATAAAACGAAGTAAGATGGTACTGAATGTCTCTAAAAGCAAATCAATTATCTTGTTATCATAAACTATCAGCTACACCATAGATGAGTTGTCTGGGGAGCCTATAGAACAGGTAGACAAAGTAAAATGAATATGCATAATAATTGATAATCAGTTGATAATTGATAAACCATAGTGAGGAAGATGGGCTGTGGTACCTCAATGGTGAGGAAATGTTTCTTATGTCCCTACAAATATTGTAGGACAGGTGGCTAAATGGTTAATTTTATGTCACCTGGATTACTGAGCACCTGGATGGTCCTCTGCATCTAAAGGTCCACTAGGGGAATTACAAACTGCTCAGAACAGACCTGCCAGCTTGGCTTTACATTGTTCCATAAGAACAAACACCATCAGTATGCACCGTCAACTCTACTGGTTAATGGTCTAAAAAATGCAATACAACATTTTTTAGAAAGCGTCTATCTTTTCAACCTGTTTACTTATATAAGCAAATTGTCATATGCAGGGCAGTCAAAAGTAGCCGGTCAACGGCGGCAAATCGCCGTCTATAGCAGCTCCTGCCGCCGCCTACTTTTCCCTGATTATACATCCCAAAAATCAGCTTAGCATCTGTCTCCACTGAGAGCAACACTAACGAGTGATTGGGTTCCTTGTTCCAACCGAGATGCTACTTTTCCCATCAAAACACAGACCGGTGTTATGCTGAAAAGTGCAATAAAACCGTGAGTTTTGAAACTGCAAAGCTTTTTAAGCGGAAGATCAAACGTGCACAGCACCGCGTTCATAGACCAGTGTGATGCATTCACGAGCGTCAGAAAGCTATGGTGCATTCAGGAGCATGGGACATTTCAAACTTACAAGGAAAGAGGCATAAAACGCAATAGAACTTAACTCATACAATAATGTATTTATCCAGAAACAGCGTGGGCTTTCTTACAATACTGAATGCTCTATAATTGTATTTCTGATATTTTTTGTTTATGCACATCTGTTAGCTTTTTATTCTGAAAAATCTATTATATTACATATAATATAATATTACAGCAGCAAATTATCAAAGTTTTTCAAGGGATGCATTTTGTGTTAGTCTATAGAATCCTCGCCGATGATATTATATCATGTGTGTGATGAGTGCAAGTGAAATTAAACTGAGATAAGAGATATCGAAAAGAGCAATATGACTGAAATAAATTCAACATGTAAATTCAATTTCAAATTCCAACCCTGTATTTTTATCATAAAAATTCAACTTTGTTCGTGAAGAAATGTTACGATCGTTTTTAGAACAGAACTGTGAATAATAATAATAAGATGAATAGACCTCACCTAATCTGATCTGTTTTATGTGGTGCTAGTAATTCAAATTAAACAAGTTTTATGCAAATGGAGATTACCTTACCTTGTTAAAACATGATGATAACATCATGTGAAAAAATAATGTTTAATAATAATAATAATAATAATAAAAACAAAGTTTGTTTTTGAAGAATTGATCATTCACTTCTTTTTTTGCCTTTTATTCAATTTAAAACATGCACTCTGACTCTATTGTTTAAATAATCACCTGTCTTGAAAGCTTCCAAAATACATCAGGGAGACTCTATTTTTCAAAATTCTCTCCTCCGGGGCATCAGTGCACCCTCCTACCTGATAGTGTGTGGCCTGCTACTGTAAAAAAGTTTGACTGCCCTGCAGATGTGATCAGGTTTATTCTTATGTGCCAAGGTCAGCTAATAGTGGTCAGATGATGTCACCATGTCCAAAAGCAAATGCCTTAAAGATAACAGTTATTTATTGTGCCATCAGCTATTGGAATAATTGCCCACTGAATGTACAGAATGGTAGTGAATTAACATTTACTGTATGAACGTGAGAATGAATGTAATAGATATGAATGTAATAACTTGTAATAACTTATTCGGAATGTCTACAATGTTTAATTGTTAAGTGATTTTTGTTTTGTGGACCCCAGGAAGACTAGCTCGTCCTACTTCTGGTGACAGCTAATAAGAATCTTTTTAACAATAAACAATAACAGACTCCATTAAAAAAACACCAACATCTACAGCAGCGCCTCCGTTTAACGGCTGTCTGCAGCGCGCTGAACAGCGTGAGACCGCCGCTCCAAACTCCATAGAGAAAATGTCTAATTTATAATCGGCGGTCACACAATAAGGCTGAATTTATAAATAAACAGCAAACAGTTATTATGAATGAAAGGGTTTAAATATTCAGCGTGTTTCAAAGCGATAAAGCCCATTTACAGCTACTTTAAAACCTATTTTACTCCGTTTCCCCGTCTGAAAAACAACACAGAGTCTGAATTAGCAATACAAATTACAGATAAAAGTGTTAATTTGAGTAAAACTAGATAACCGAAGCGGGTCATTCCAGAGCCGAATTTCGGTGAGGATCTCCTATATTAATAATAATCCTCGTTCATCTCACTTCAGGTTTAGTCGACTATAAAACGGGTTTAATTAAAACACACTACCTTGCGTGAGCTAGCTGAGCAGCTAACTAGCCAGTGGCTAACTAGCTAGCGGCTAACTAGCCAACGGCTAACTAGCTAGCGGCTAGCCGGGGAGCTCAGCTTGGTCTGGCTCCGCTCCAACGCCAGCTGAAGTCTCCGGTGGACCCATTTCAAGCAGCAGAACCTTTTCTTTTTGTTGTTGTTGTTGTTGTTCTTCTTCTTCTTCTCCTTCTTCGTCTTCTTCTTCTTCTTCTTCTTCTTGTTTTATGGCGGTTGGCAAGCAACGTAATGATGTGCATTACCGCCATCTAGAGTGGAGTGTGAATCGGGATGCTATGTATATATATATATATTCTCCCACAAAAAATAAATAACTAGATAAATAAATAAATATAAATATAATGATAATAATAATTACATAAATATACTTATATCCTTTCTATCAATTTTGTTTTCTTAAGGTAGCTTATCAAATAACCAAAATACTCAGAATTAGAAATTTTTCCCAAAATATCTTTTAAATTTAACTGTAATTTATTTTCTGGTAATTGACGTAATAATTCTCTTCTCTCCATAGAATATTTATAACAAACCAACAATACATGCTCCACCGTCTCCTCTTGATAACAAAAGTCACAAACTCCTGTTGGATGTTTCCTCATTTTAAATAGGTTTCCATTTAACCCTGTATGTCCGAAACGTAATCTAGATATAATTGTTTCCTCTTTTCTATTCCTTCCTGTTCTCCTCATTGCACCAACTTTCCTTTGAATACTATAAAGCCATCTTCCGGTTCTATCTTCGTCCCACAGCTTCTGCCATCTTTCCTTAACCTTTTGTTTAATAATAGATTTAATTTCTTCCTTACTAAATGTTACCACTATATCAATATTAATATTTTTTGTAGCTTTTTTTGCATATTTGTCTGCTAACTCATTTCCTTTTATTCCTATATGGGATGGTATCCATGTAAAAATAACTACTAAACCCATTGCCTGAATTCTATACCTTAATAACTGAATCTCTAATAAAAGGTCTGATCTACTAGTAGAATGATTATTTTTTAATGAATATAATGATGAACTTGAATCAGAACAAATTATACTTCTTAGAGGACGAACTTCCTCAATCCATCCTAGGGCATTCCCATCATCTCTCCTGTATAAACTGACACTCCGTCAGAAATTCTTTTACATTTCTTAATATTAAATTCTGTTTGACTGATATTTATGTAATCTAAATCAAAGTCTTTTACAATGTTTTCTATATCCCAGCCAAAAGAATGAATTTTTTTTCCTTTTCCCAACTAGGTTTTCCCAACTAGGTCCCATTTCTACTAATAAAGCTGATAAAGCTGATACTAATAAAGTTGGAGTTGTTCTAACGGCTCCTGTACATAATCTCAAGGCTTGATAGTGAATATCATCTAATTTTTTAAGTAGTGTTTGTGATGCTGATCCAAAAGCTATACTTCCATAATCAAATACCAACCTTATTAAACCAGTATATATTGCTTTCAATGCTTTTCTCTCAGCACCCCACTCACTCCCCACCAAACACCTCATTACATTTAAAACTCTCTTACACTTATCTACTACTTTTTGAATATGAATTTTCCAATTAAGTTTTCATCCAACCATAAACCCAAAAACTTAAATTCCTTTACCCTCTCTAATTCATGATAATTGTCATGATATTTTTCTAGGATGAACCCGGACACAGCACGCACACACAGAGTTGGATTATAAGAGAGTTTATTGTACAAGTGGATGATGATTGACATGAGGAACCAGAGTCTATTACCAGGCGGAGTTGTAGGGTGCAGAAGCTGTCCGGCAGGAGTAGTGCGGAGAGACTGATCAGGAAGTGATCTTTAGCTGATGACTTGAGACCAGACGGAACACAGGAGCCGAGAACCTGAGACCAGGACGGAACCCAGGAGCCAAGAACCTGAGACCAGGACGGCCCCCAGGACCCAAGAACTTGAGACCAGGGCGGAACACAGGAGTCGAGAACTTGAGACCAGGACGGAACCCAGGGGCCGGGAACCTGAGACCAGGACGGAACCCAGGGGCCGAGAACCTGAGACCAGGACGGAACCCAGGGGCCGAGAACCTGAGACCAGGACGGAACCCAGGGGCCGAGAACCTGAGACAAGGACGGAACCCAGGGAACGAGAACCTGAGACCAGGACGGAACCCAGGGGCCGAGAACCTGAGACCAGGACGGAACCCAGGAGCCAAAAACTTGAGACCAGGGCGGAACCCAGGGGCCGAGAACCTGAAACCAGGACGGAACCCAGGGGCTGAGAACCTGAGACCAGGACGGAACCCAGGAGCCAAGAACTTGAGACCAGGGCGGAACCCAGGAGCCGGCGAACCCTTGACTGCGGGCTGAGCTGGAACAGAGTTTCTGGCTGTGGCTGAACAGGAGTTGAACCTTTACGGAGTCAAAACAAAAAACTAGGGAACTAAAGAAGCTAGAGAACACCGGGGAACTAAAGAGCTAAAAAACACCGGAGAACCAAAGAGCTAAAAAACACCGGAGAACCAAAGAGCTAAAAAACACTGGAGAACCAAAGAGCTAAAAAACACCGGAGAACCAAAGAGCTAAAAACACCGGAGAACCAAAGAGCTAAAAAAACACCGGAGAACCAAAGAGCTAAAAGCACCGGAGAACCAAAGGGCTAAAAAAACACAGGAGAACCAAAGGGCTAAAAAACACAGGAGAACCAAAGGGCTAAAACACACAAGAAAACCAAAGGGCTAGGAGAACTCTGGGGAACCGAGAGGCTAGAGAACCCTAAGGGACGAGGAGAGCGTTGAGAAACGCTAGGGAACCGGCCAAAGGAAACACCAGGAAGACAAGACAGGCGCACGCCAATGCTGGGACTCAACAGACGTACAGACACGCCGGAGCACAACCAACGCGCAGAACGCCACAAGGAAGGAACAGGCGTACGACAACACCAGAGGAAAAGAACAGGCGTACCAACGCCAGAGGGAAGGAACAGGCGTACCAATGCCAGAGGGAAGGAACAGACGTACACCAGCGCCAGAGGGAAGGAACAGGCGTACACCAACGCCAGAGGGAAGGAACAGACGTACACCAACGCCAGAGGGAAGGAACAGGCGTACACCAACGCCAGAGGGAAGGAACAGGCGTACACCAACGCCAGAGGGAAGGAACAGGCGTACACCAACGCCAGAGGGAAGGAACAGGCGTACACCAACGCCAGAGGGAAGGAACAGGCGTACACCAACGCCAGAGGGAAGGAACAGGTGTACACCAACGCCAGAGGGAAGGAACAGGCGTACACCAGTGCCAGAGGGAAGGAACAGACGTACACCAACGCCAGAGGGAAGGAACAGGCGTACCAACGCCAGAGGGAAGGAACAGGCGTACACCAACGCCAGAGGAAAGGAACAGGCGTACACCAACGCCAGAGGGAAGGAACAGGCGTACCAACGCCAGAGGGAAGGAACAGGCGTACACCAGCGCCAGAGGGAAGGAACAGGCGTACACCAGCGCCAGAGGGAAGGAACAGGCGTACACCAGCGCCAGAGGGAAGGAACAGGCGTACACCAGCGCCAGAGGGAAGGAACAGGCGTACACCAACGCCAGAGGGAAGGAACAGGCGTACACCAGCGCCAGAGGGAAGACAGGCGTACCACCAGGGAGGAACGGGCGTACACCAACGCCAGAGGGAAGGAACAGGCGTACACCAATGCCAGAGGGAAGGAACAGGCGTACACCAACTCCAGAGGTAAGGAACAGGCGTACGACAACGCCAGAGGGAAGGAACAGGCATACACCAACGCCAGAGGGAAGGAACAGGCGTACACCAGCGCCAGAGGGAAGGAACAGGCGTACACCAACGCCAGAGGGAAGGAACAGGCGTACACCAACTCCAGAGGTAAGGAACAGGCGTACGACAACGCCAGAGGGAAGGAACAGGCGTACACCAACGCCAGAGGGAAGGAACAGGCGTACACCAACTCCAGAGGTAAGGAACAGGCGTACACCAACGCCAGAGGGAAGGAACAGGCGTACACCAACGCCAGAGGGAAGGAACAGGCGTACACCAATGCCAGAGGGAAGGAACAGGCGTACACCAACTCCAGAGGTAAGGAACAGGCGTACGACAACGCCAGAGGGAAGGAACAGGCATACACCAACGCCAGAGGGAAGGAACAGGCGTACACCAGCGCCAGAGGGAAGGAACAGGCGTACACCAATGCCAGAGGGAAGGAACAGGCGTACACCAACTCCAGAGGTAAGGAACAGGCGTACGACAACGCCAGAGGGAAGGAACAGGCATACACCAACGCCAGAGGGAAGGAACAGGCGTACACCAGCGCCAGAGGGAAGGAACAGGCGTACACCAACGCCAGAGGGAAGGAACAGGCGTACACCAACTCCAGAGGTAAGGAACAGGCGTACGACAACGCCAGAGGGAAGGAACAGGCGTACACCAACGCCAGAGGGAAGGAACAGGCGTACACCAACTCCAGAGGTAAGGAACAGGCGTACACCAACGCCAGAGGGAAGGAACAGGCGTACACCAACGCCAGAGGTAAGGAACAGGCGTACACCAACTCCAGAGGTAAGGAACAGGCGTACACCAACGCCAGAGGGAAGGAACAGGCGTACACCAACTCCAGAGGGAAGGAACAGGCGTACACCAACTCCAGAGGTAAGGAACAGGCGTACGACAACGCCAGAGGGAAGGAACAGGCGTACACCAACGCCAGAGGGAAGGAACAGGCGTACACCAACGCCAGAGGGAAGGAACAGGCGTACACCAACTCCAGAGGTAAGGAACAGGCGTACGACAACGCCAGAGGGAAGGAACAGGCGTACACCAACGCCAGAGGGAAGGAACAGGCGTACACCAACGCCAGAGGGAAAGGACAGGCGTATCAACGCCGGGGCGTGAGGGAATCTATACGCCAGGGAACAGAGAAATCTAAAACACCAGGGAACGGAGGGCGTCCAGACTCGCCGGGAAACCAAGAAATCTAAACGCCAGAGATACAGAGGGCGTCTAACACGCCAGGGAACGGAGGGCGTCCTAACACGCCAGGGGACAAGGACGCGCAAGAGCGGAGGACGTGTAACACGCTGGGGAACCAAGAAATCTAAACGCCAGAGATACAGAGGGCGTCCTATCACACTGGGAAACAAAGTAATCTAAACACCAGGAAGCTGAGGGCGTCCTAACACGCCAGGAAACAAGGACAGAGGGGCGCAGTGCAGCGACAGGCCGGGCGCACCAGAGAGCACAAAAGGTGCGCCGGTGGGCTCTGGCGGCGACTAAGCACCGGGGAAAACAGGAACTAAGAGGATTTAGGTGAACAGAACAGAGAAACCAGGGGAAGCCAGAACAAAACAGAAACTACGGAGGGCTAGAGAAAACAAAACTAACCTAACCAGGGCGAACCAAAAATAAAGAACACAGGGGAAGTAAAAGCGTCAGAAAACGCTGCAATAACTCAGGAGCACTAGAACAAGGAAACCAAGAGTACCAGAACCAGACTAAATCAAGGGATGTTAAATAGCTCATCACTAGGGAACGCAGGGACCTTAAAGAGCGCAGGGACCTTAACGAGCGCAGGGACCTTAACGAGCGCGGGGACCTTAAAGAGCGCAGGGACCTTAACGAGCGCGGGGACCTTAACGAGCGCGGGGACCTTAAAGAGCGCAGGGACCTTAAAGATCTCAAAGAGCGCAGGGCAAAAGAATCAAACAAAGAACTAGAAAATCAAAACAAAACTAGAAAGGGAATAAAACCCTAAAAGCAGGTCGAGCCTAAACAAAGAAACAGAAAAAGTAAGAACTAGAAACTAAAGCAGGAGTAGAAGCCGCCGGCAGCAACGTCTCTGAATGCTGGGCAGCGTCGGAGGCGGGCCCTGGGTAAACAGAGTCAGAGGCGGGGCGTGGTGGATGCGACCCCGGCAGACGAACCAGAGGCAAAGTCACCCACGGAGACCTCGGGCTGAGGCGGAGCAGAACCCTACCAGCTTCTGCACCAGGCTCTGTGCGTGGTGGGGTTCATCCTTTGGCCGGTCCGTAATGTCATGATATTTTTCTAGGATGAACCCGGACACAGCACGCACGCACAGAGTTGGATTATAAGATAGTTTATTGTACAAGTGGATGATGATTGACATGGGGAACCAGAGTCTATTACCAGGCGGAGTTGTAGGGTGCAGAAGCTGTCCGGCAGGAGTAGTGCGGAGAGACTGATCAGGAAGTGATCTTTAGCTGATGACTTGAGACCAGACGGAACCCAGGGGCCGAGAACCTGAGACCAGGACGGAACCCAGGGGCCGAGAACTTGAGACCAGGGCGGAACCCAGGAGCCGGCGAACCCTTGACTGCGGACTGAGCTGGAACAGAGTTTCTGGCTGTGGCTGAACAGGAGATGAACCTTTACGGACCGGCGAGCAAGAGCAGACTGAGGTGAGTAGATATAGTGGTGAGAGCAGGTGGAAACAGTCCGAGGCTAATTGCAGCCTGACAGGTGAAACCAATCAGGCTGCGCAGGGAAGGGAGGGAGGCAGGAAAGCTCAGAATGCAGCCTACAAGCTGCAGCCTGACAATAATATATTTGCAATTTTAAATTTTTAGATACTTTCTTCCTTGTAAAAAATAAAGTCTTTGTTTTGTCTATAGAAATCCCCATATAAAACACCACTTTTCTAAATTATTAATTGCTTCTTAAATCTTTTTAACAATGAAATTTAAATTGTTTCCCCTCTTCCAAATTGCTCCATCATCAGCAAATAAAGAAAACCCCATTCCACTCTCCAAATTGTCAACCATATAATTAATCATAATAGAAAAAAACAAAGGACTCACTATACTTCCCTGTGGTGTACCATTTTCAACAAGAAACTTTTCTGACAAATGTTGTCCTACTCTCACTTGTATTGATCTATTTTGTAAAAAATCTTTTATCCAATAAAACAGTGATCCACTAATTTCCATTTTATTCATTTTAATTAAAAAATCCTTTCCACATCATGTCATAGGCTTTCTCTATATCAAAGAAAACAGCCACCACACTCTCCCTATTAACTTGTCCTTTTCTGATTTCATGCTCTAAACATAGAATAGGATCCATAGTACTTCTACCTTTTCTAAATCCACTTTGAAATGTTGATAAGTATCCCCTCTTCTCTATGAAATAACTTAATCTTTCATTTATCATTCTCTCCATTATTTTACATATGTGTGAAGTTAAAGCAATAGGCCTGTAACTAGCTGGATTTGACCTCTCTTTACCTGGCTTTAGGATTGGAACTACAATTGCTTCTTTCCATACCTTAGGTAAAAAGCCCACTTCCCATATCTTATTATAAAATTCTAACAACATCTTTTTAGATTCATTACTAAACTTACTAACCATAATATAAGTAATATTATCTTTTCCTGGAGATGGATATTTTGATTTCCTTAAAGCATTATTTAATTCATATAAAGAAAAAGGACCATTTAATAAATCATTATATCTTACATTTTCTTCTAATAAATTAACATTTTCATTATTTGTACACTCTTTTACATTTCTCTTCTGTACTTAAATTATTACAACTATAAACTTAAACAAATTTTTGAACCAACATGTTTGCCTTCTCCTCCTCAGTCACAGCCATAACATTTCCCTCTTTCAGAACTGGATATCCATATTCACGTCTAATTCCATTCATTCTCTTTATCATTCCCCAAACTTCGAAAGTTTTTGTTTCCCTACCTACCGAATTACAAAAGTTTCCCCAATAAACCTTTTTTGCATTTTTCACAGTTCTTTTAACAAGAGCTTGTAACCTTTTATGTTCAATAAAGTTCTGAAAACTCTGATTTCTCTTTAACAACCTAAAAGCTTTATTTTGAGATTTAATTGCTACATCACATTCCTTTGTCCACCATGGCACTATTTTCTTCTTCTATTTTCCTCTTTTCCTTTGGACTGTTTTACATGCAGCACCTAAAATGGCTTCACAAATAGAAAAAATTACCCTATCAACATCCAAATTTAAATTAACCTTTTGCATTTCTTCATCACTTAGTATTTTATATGTTTCCCAATCAACATTTCCAAATATCCATCTTTCTATGCCTTCGTTATCAATGTGCAAGAGAAGTTCCTAAAGAGCAGGCTGCAGAAACGTGTTCTTCCTGTTCTAGCATCGTTTCCCAGGAAGGCCTCCAGGCTGTTTGCTTCCTGCCAACCTCAGCCGCAGATCTGCCCCAGAGCCTGGTGTTAGAAGGGTGGGGTTCTCTGAGAGGGAACGTGTGTTCTCAACGACGATGACTCCATCTATTAACTAGTGATGAGCCGGGAGACGGTTCTGTTGCTAAAACAAGAAAGACTGCAGAGTCTGCCACAGAACAATGCAGACAGCAGTGCTGCGGAAATACCAGAGAACAATAGAGAGAACCTGTTAGAGAGAACCTGTCACACAAACATTGCAGAGAAAAACGTGGACAATCGGTAGCAGAACATTGCGTAAAACATTGTAGACTCCTATCAGAGAACTGTAGAGAACGTTGCAGACTCCTATCAGAAAACTGTAGAGAACGTTGCAGACTCCTGTCAGAGAACTGTAGAGAACGTTGCAGACTCCTATCAGAGAACTGTAGAGAACGTTACAGACTCTTCTCAGAGAACATTGCATAAAACGTTGCAGACTCCTGTCAGAGAACTGTAGAGAATGTTGCAGACTCCCATCAGAGAACATTGTAGAGAACGTTGCAGACTCCTGTCAGAGAACTGTAGAGAACGTTGCAGACTCTTATCAGAGAACTGTAGAGAATGTTGCAGACTCCCATCAGAGAACATTGTAGAGAACGTTTCAGACTCCTGTCAGAGAACATCGTAGAGAACGTTTCAGACTCTTCTCAGAGAACATTGCAGAGAACGTTGCAGACTCCTGTCAGAGAACATTGTAGAGAAAAACGTGGACAATCGGTAGCAGAACATTGCATAAAACATTGTAGACTCCTATCAGAGAACTGTAGAGAACGTTGCAGACTCCTATCAGAGAACTGTAGAGAATGTTGCAGACTCCCATCAGAGAACATTGTATAGAACGTTTCAGACTCCCGTCAGAGAACTCTAGAGAACGTTGCAGACTCCTATCAGAGAACTGTAGAGAATGTTGCAGACTCCTGTCAGAGAACTGTAGAGAACGTTGCAGACTCTTGTCAGAAAACTGTAGAGAACGTTGCAGACTCTTGTCAGAGAACTGTAGAGAATGTTGCAGACTCCCATCAGAGAACATTGTATAGAACGTTTCAGACTCCTGTCAGAGAACTCAAGAGAACGTTGCAGACTCCTATCAGAGAACTTAAGAGAATGTTGCAGACTACTGTCAGAGAACTGTAGAGAACGTTGCAGACTCTTGTCAGAAAACTGTAGAGAACGTTGCAGACTCCTATCAGAGAACTGTAGAGAATGTTGCAGACTCCTGTCAGAGAACTGTAGAGAACGTTGCAGACTCTTGTCAGAAAACTGTAGAGAACGTTGCAGACTCTTGTCAGAGAACTCAAGAGAACGTTGCAGACTCCTATCAGAGAACTGTAGAGAATGTTGCAGACTCCTGTCAGAGAACCGTAGAGAATGTTGCAGACTCCCATCAGAGAACATTGTAGAGAACGTTGTAGACTCCCATCAGAGAACATTGCAGACTTCCGTCAGAGAACTTTGTAGAGAACATTGCAGACTTCCGTCAGAGAACATTGTAGAAAACATTGCAGACTTCCGTCAGAGAACATTGTAGAGAACATTGCAGACTTCCGTCAGAGAACATTGTAGAGAACATTGCAGACTCTTATCAGAGAACAGTGCAGAGAGCATTGCAGACTTCCGTCAGAGAACATTGTAGAGAATGTTGCAGACTTCCGTCAGAGAACATTGTAGAGAACATTGCAGACTCTTATCAGAGAACAGTGAATAGAACGTTGCAGACTTCCGTCAGGGAACAGTGCATAGAACGTTGCAGACTTCCATCAGAGAACAGTGCATAGAACGTTGCAGACTCTTCTCAGAGAACAGTGCATAGAACGTTGCAGACTGCTATCAGAGAACAGTGCATAGAACGTTGCAGACTTCCATCAGAGAACAGTGCATAGAACGTTGCAGACTTCCATCAGAGAACAGTGCATAGAACGTTGCAGACTTCCATCAGAGAACAGTGCAGAGAACGTTGCAGACTTCAATCAGAGAACATTGCATAGAACGTTGCAGGCTTCCATCAGAGAACAGTGCATAGAACGTTGCAGACTTCCATCAGAGAACAGTGCATAGAACGTTGCAGACTTCCATCAGAGAACAGTGCATAGAACGTTGCAGACTTCCATCAGAGAACAGTGCATAGAACGTTGCAGACTTCCATCAGAGAACAGTGCATAGAACGTTGCAGACTTCCATCAGAGAACAGTGCAGAGAACGTTGCAGACTTCAATCAGAGAACATTGCATAGAACGTTGCAGACTTCCATCAGAGAACAGTGCATAGAACGTTGCAGACTTCAATCAGAGAACATTGCATAGAACGTTGCAGACTTCCATCAGAGAACAGTGCATAGAATGTTGCAGACTTCCATCAGAGAACAGTGCATAGAACGTTGCAGACTTCCATCAGAGAACAGTGCATAGAACGTTGCAGACTTCCATCAGAGAACAGTGCATAGAACGTTGCAGACTTCCATCAGAGAACAGTGCATAGAACGTTGCAGACTCTTCTCAGAGAACAGTGCATAGAACGTTGCAGACTTCCATCAGAGAACAGTGCATAGAACGTTGCAGACTCTTCTCAGAGAACAGTGCATAGAACATTGCAGACTTCCATCAGAGAACAGTGCAGAGAACGTTGCAGACTTCCATCAGAGAACAGTGCATAGAACGTTGCAGACTTCCATCAGAGAACAGTGCATAGAACGTTGCAGACTTCCATCAGAGAACAGTGCATAGAACGTTGCAGACTTCCATCAGAGAACAGTGTAGAGAACGTTGCAGACTTTCATCAGAGAACAGTGCATAGAACGTTGCAGACTTCCATCAGAGAACAGTGCATAGAACGTTGCAGACTTCCATCAGAGAACAGTGCATAGAACGTTGCAGACTTCCATCAGAGAACAGTGCAGAGAACGTTGCAGACTTCCATCAGAGAACAGTGCATAGAACGTTGCAGACTTCCATCAGAGAACAGTGCAGAGAACGTTGCAGACTGCTATCAGAGAACAGTGCATAGAATGTTGCAGACTTCCATCAGAGAACAGTGCATAGAACGTTGCAAACTCTTCTCAGAGAACAGTGCATAGAACGTTGCAGACTGCTATCAGAGAACAGTGCATAGAACGTTGCAGACTTTCATCAGAGAACAGTGCATAGAACGTTGCAGACTTCCATCAGAGAACAGTGCATAGAACGTTGCAGACTTCCATCAGAGAACAGTGCATAGAACGTTGCAGACTCTTCTCAGAGAACAGTGCATAGAACGTTGCAGACTTCCATCAGAGAACAGTGCATAGAACGTTGCAGACTTCCATCAGAGAACAGTGCATAGAACGTTGCAGACTTCCATCAGAGAACAGTGCATAGAACGTTGCAGACTCTTCTCAGAGAACAGTGCATAGAACGTTGCAGACTCTTCTCAGAGAACAGTGCATAGAACATTGCAGACTTCCATCAGAGAACAGTGAAGAGAACGTTGCAGACTTCCATCAGAGAACAGTGCATAGAACGTTGCAGACTTCCATCAGAGAACGTTGCAGAGAACGTTGCAGACTTTCATCAGAGAACAGTGTAGAGAACGTTGCAGACTTCCATCAGAGAACAGTGCATAGAACGTTGCAGACTTCCATCAGAGAATGTTGCAGACTTCCATCAGAACAGTGCATAGAACGTTGCAGACTTCCATCAGAACAGTGCATAGAACGTTGCAGACTGCTATCAGAGAACAGTGCATAGAACGTTGCAGACTGCTATCAGAGAACAGTGCATAGAACATTGCAGACTGCTATCAGAGAACAGTGCATAGAACATTGCAGACTTTCATCAGAGAACAGTGCATAGAACGTTGCAGAACCCGGTCAGACAACAGAGCTGCACAGACAGCAGGGATCTTCCTGTTTGCAGAGGGAAGTTTGTTCAGGCTTGTTTCTCCTTGGCAAACATCCTCACCTTCCAGCCCTTAGGACTGAGGAACGTGTTCTGCAAAGTAAACATTCAGGTTTCCCAGCAGACGTTCCGTTGGGACCAGCAGCTCAGTCTCTTCCTGCAGCGGAGCTCGGAGCTGGCCGGGTTCTAGTGGGATCTGTGAGGGAACCTTCTCCCTGATTGTCTTTAAAGCAGAACGTGACTCTGCAGCCGTCTCCCTTAGACAAGCTGCGTTCTGCAGGGGAACGTCTGGTTTGGGAGAGCAGGTGAGTAGAACTCTAAGTTTTAGCTCGTTCCTCTATGACTTCCAGCAGCATCACTGAGACGCATGCAGCCGGCTCACCTGATACCTGCTCACCTGGTACCTGCTCACCTGTCCAGGAGTCTGAACGGTCAGCCGAACTTTATTCTAAGAGCACCGTTCCTCCCGTCACATGGAACTCTTCAGGCTGAAAACAGGAACATGGCTGTGATACATTCTGGTTCCTGCAGGAACGTCTTGGATGGAGTTTTATCGTCATTTTAGTTTGACGTTCTGAAACATTCAAGCATTTCATCAGAAACGCTTTTTGTGAGCTGGTGATGAAGCAGAACGTCTGTGATGTTGACAGAACTTGATGAGAGAACCTGGTGTCAGGTTCTGGTCCGCTGAGACCCAGAACCGCTGCAGTTATAGGAAAGATAAATGTGATCTGATACGTCTCCTGGGTTTATTCAGGAAATCTAGACGTTCTTGTGTGTAAGTCAGCCATAGAACCAGCCGGGACACGGGTTCCTCTGGAGTTACTGTACGTCACTGGAAGGTTCCATTTAGACCTGATAACTGTGCGGCTATTCCTGATTTATTCCAGTTATGGCTTTTAAAGACCACAAGGTTCCACAAGGTTCCATTTAGACCTGATAACTGTGCAGCTGTTCCTGATTTATTCCAGTTATGGCTTTTAAAGACCACAAGGTTCCACAAGGTTCCATTTAGACCTGATAACTGTGCGGCTGTTCCTGATTTATTCCAGTTATGGCTTTTAAAGCTGAACTTGCTTCTGAAAACAAGTCCATGTGAATCCGTCACATCAGCTGCTCAGCAAACACACGTTGTTTTCTCTGGACTTCACTCAGGTGTGAGAAGAAGCTGATAAGATCTGTAGGTAAATACTGTAGCAGCCTTTAGCACGGCGTTATGCTAACATCAGAGACCAGAACCGCTGGGTGAGACTGCAACAACGCCGCTGCAAAACCAAAGGCAGGGGACGTGTAGTCTAGCACCGTCTTCACAGAAAAACATGTGACTGTTGGTTGAGACTGGTGCTGAGAGCCAAGAGGTGTTGGTTTATGTTAGCAGGCTAGCATCCAGTTAATCTGCATGTCTAGACTACCATGTGTAACATTAAAGGATAGAAAGGTGAAATTTATTAAAAAAGAACAGAAACCTGAACTTTATTAAAAAAGAAAACATGCGACTGTTGGTGGAGACTGGTGCTGAGAGTCAAGAGGTTTTGGTTTATGTTAGCAGGCTAGCATCCCGTGAATCTGCATCTCTAGACTACCATGTGTAACATTAAAGGACAGTAAGGTGAACTTTATGAAGGATAGAAAGGTGAACTTTATTAAAAAAGAAAACATGCGACTGTTGGTTGAGACTGTTGCTGAGAGCCAAGAGGTGTTGGTTTATGTTAGCAGGCTAGCATCCAGTTAATCTGCATCTCTGTAAATGCTCTAGACTACCACGTGTAACATTAAAGGACAGAAAGGTGAAATTTATTAAAAAAGGATAGAAACCTGAACTATATAAAAAAAGAAAACATGCGACTGTTGGTTGAGACTGTTGCTGAGAGCCAAGAGGTGTTGGTTTATGTTAGCAGGCTAGCATCCAGTTTATCTGCATCTCTGTAAATGCATTAGACTATCATGTTTTACATTAAAGGACAGAAAGGTGAACTTTATGAAGGATATAAACCTGAACTTTATTAAAAAAGGCCAGAAACTTAAACTATGGAGGAATTTATCAGTATGGAACTGAAGATAATGGCCTGATATTTTACTATTGCCAAGGTTGAATCCTGTTTGTATCAAGAACTGAAAACACTTTCCAAAGAATGATTAGATCTGGAATGTTTACTGGATCACAACAGAGGTGAAGAAAGGCCAAGGGAACTTTCACCACCCTTGGCTCCTACTCTGTTCCTGTTTTTCCATTCAGACAATAAGAGTTCACAGTAATGGAAGATCACACAAACACACACCACACACACACACACCAGTCCATCTAGGGAGGAAGGACCCTTGGTCTGGAGCAGTCCATCGGCACAGGAAGAAACCATTTCCCCATTTACGTGAGGCTGCATCCCTATAAAGGCTGAAAGTTACCCCATATTGTTGGGATTGCTGTGAAATGAAGAAGACTGTAAGTCTGGAATAAAATAATCCCCCTGCTGGTTGCTGAGAGAAGTTGCCGTGTCTGCACCCACCTCCAGTGGCACAACAGGGCCATTAAAAACAGAAAAGAGTAGGTAAGTTAAATATACCCCTCTCTCTATTTTCCTTTTTTAACATAAGATTTGCCACACATAGGTTCTGCTTTGGAAAGAGTGTATTGTTGGTTTTTGAAGGTGAGACAAGTGAGGCATGGGTGCTCCTTTTTGCCACCACCAGCTGTAATGTTCTGCGGAAAATAGATAAAAGACGAGGAACGTTATGGAATTCCAACACAACTGACAACGCGACATAAACAGGAATGATTTGTTTACTCGCAGCTGCTTGAATGCCCGCCCCGTTAAGCGCTAGAGTGGCAGGCATGTTTAAATATAAAGATATTTAAGGAGGCATCAGACCCTATTTATAAAAAGATCACTAGAGATAAGGTACATGAACTTAATCTCTTTCCTTCATGAGACTTTTTAGAGTCTCATTCAACCTTGGAGCTGGTCTCACTCTTACAATAATCTTCAACAATTTATCAGCAATCTTCATAAAGCTTTCCATAAAGATATTTAAGGAGGCATGAGGCTCCTCAGCAACATGCACATCAGTCCAATCAACATCACCAACATCAGCCTAAAAACCTTCATTTCTTAACGATCCTTGTATGTATTATATTGATCTTACATGTAGGAACTTTGTTTTCCTGGTAACTGCTATAATCCTAACCTACAGCATTCGGGAATATTTGTGTAAATATGGTCAATGCAAGTGGCAGAAGTCTGGCCAGCACTGTTGGTTGAGAGGTCATGTGAGACGAGCATTAATTAATGACGCCATCTTTTGTTTCACTGGACATTGATTCAGAACCCAGTCTATGTTCATATCCCCAGAGTTTAGTAAAAACTATCAATTCACGTCCATAACTCTGTCAATTATCACACAAACATGGTTCAGGTATTGCCCATCAGACCCAGCAGGTCTATAGCAGCATCCAATCAGCATCCAGGTGGGTTTCTGATATGAATGGTGTTTTCTTTAATCAGATAAGTTCATGTAGCTTATTTCTGATATATAAAACTATGCCACCCCCATGCTCATCCCTATCCTTTCTAAAAATGTTGTAGCCATCTGTGCAAATGTCCGGAGATTGAGATGTGTGTGCGTGAGACGTCTATGTGTGAGTTTAAATGTTGTTGACTAAAACGCATGTATGAAACTGAGTTTTGTTGCTGTTACTTTGATGTTCTCTTTAAAATCCCATTATCAGAAGTAAAGGTAAAGTGTGTCTAATTTAATGAAGTAAAAGTGCATGGAAGCTTTTATTTTTATAAGGAAATCCTGCTGGACTGAGGTGCAGATACTTATTGAAGCTGCTGTGTTGAGAAGATGCAGAAACTTTGTGTTTGAAGGATGGATCATATGATGCAGTGGCATCAGTGGTGTGAAAACTTTCTGCAGAAGGGTCTGTCTGACTTGCTATTTAGTCAGTGAGAGACCAAGCGCACACACATTCTGGTGCACAGGACACACAATGTTTCCCTGTTTTGCTCTGCTCCTCCCCCAACAGATTAAAAAATAACAACATCTAGAGGAAAGCTTAGATAAGGAAACGCTTATGTCAGTAAGAGTTTCCTGTGAAGACGTTAACCCTTTGGTACCTCCATGCATATCCTCTCCCACAAAACTTTATAAAAAAAAGATAGAAACCTAAAGTTTATTAAAAAAGATAGAAAGGGGAACTTTATGAAAAACGACTGAAACCTGAAGTCTATTTAAAAAAGGACAGAGACTTAAACTTTATTAAAAAAGGACAGAAACGTAAACTTTATTTTAAAAAAGGACAGAAAGGAGGACTTTATGAAAAAAGGACAGAAACTTAAACTTTATTAAAAAAGAACAGAAAGGTGAAGTTAATGAAAAAGGGACAGAAAGGGGGACTTTGTGAAGGCAGGGCATAAACCCGACACCATTTATTGCCGTGAAGTTAATCAGTGTTTTGGATCAGACTCATTAGACGGTGTCGGTGACAAGCTGAAGGTAGAATTGTGGATGCTGTTGCATTTCCTGATCCAGTCACGGGTTTTGCTGTTTAAACAACAATAAATCATGTTTGAACCAGAGTGCTGAGAGAAAACTGTCTGCAGCGTGTTTTCACAGGTGTCCTTCTCATTGTTTCTACTGTTAGTTAAGGTTTCAACCCCAGGCTGTATTTGCTGAAATACCGCTGACTGAGCATGTGCACATTATATAATAAGAAAGAGCCGTTGTTGTTGTTATGTAGCCATAATGATATTTTGGTGAGTCAGAATTCCCCCATAACACACAAGCCCAGACGTAGTGTTCAAGTTAAACCCTAACTCTGCACCAACATCGCCTCCTGAGAAGCTGAGGAGTTTGCCAATAGTCCTAAACCTCACAATAAGAGCTGGGTGGGAGCTGATGCACTGTCCCAGTGCATTCTGGGATCTGTAGGTTTTACCTCGCCAGCTAGAACACAAGTATGATCTTCATGGCTGCTGCATGCAGGCTTTGAGCTGAGCGTGTCTGAAGTTGATCTGATGTTGGACTATCCAGCCTCCCCTGCTGATTGTAACCATGCTTCTCTGTTTTTCTATTGTTTTCTTTTCAATTCAAGTCAATTTTATTTATATAGCGCCAATTCCTGAAACATGTCATCTCAAGGCACTTTACAAAGTCAAATTCAACCATATTATACAGATTATACACATTTTCCAGGTTATGTTTATTTCTGCAGAAGTGGGACCTTTTATGAAAAACATCATGTTGGTTGCATTGTACCATTATGCGTGTTCTAAGTTATTTAATTATTTTTTTATATTGTCCTGTCTGGCAATGTGGAAATAAGAATTGTCTTAATCTCACAAAGAGCCCAACAAATTTTATTCTCACAAGTGGAGCAGAACTGCTTTCACCATAGTGCTCTGCTTGATTTATATATGTAAATAGTTTTATTATGATTTATGTAGGGAATAATTCACGTTACGTGGACACAACAATGAGAAAGTAGAAGGGGAGAGAGAATGAGAAGAAAAAAGGAGAAAAGGTGAAAGAAACAGGAGACTGAAGAGAGAGATTGACAAAACTTCATCACCTGTAAAGAGAGGTGTAAAAAGAACAACACAACCAATAAAACTACAGATGCAATACAGCAACACCTTGATACCATCACTGAAGCATAATACATATTACTATTACATATTATATTACATATTACAGTATTATACAGTGTATACAGTATTAATCAATATGAAATGTATAAAGTGGTAGCTGAAGATAAAAACTGGTGAGTAAGTAACCGGATCCAACCACCTGTAGGTGTTTGTTAGCGTGTGCTTGTGTGTGTGTCTAAGGTTTATCCTTGGGCAAAATGCTGTACTGACAATCATAGCACTGTTAAACGATGGCGGAGTGAAACGAAGACCAGCATTGTGTTTAAAGGCCGTAGTTACATTTACTACTGCAGTAACAGTAAGTTATTAAGAAGCTAATATCGCTAATGCTAGCGGACATTCAGAGCTAATTTAAAAAGACTTTTAAGCCATCTTTGATCGTAATGATCGGACCGAACTACACAAACATTAATGTCATCGATGTATAAAACCCTTATGGAAATAAAATTCATTATAACTGTAAAACACAACCAAACACATCAGCAAAGCTTTGTTTTAAAACTTCTAGCGGGAGCTAGCCTGTTAGCTCGGTCTTTTTACCTTGACCAACCATTTAAAGATTAAAAATAAACCCTTTGACTCCATCCATCCATCCGTCCGTCCGTCTTCTTCCTCTTATCCTGAGTCGGGTCGCGGGGGTAGCAGCTTCAGTAGGGAGGCCCAGACGTCCCTCTCCCCAGCCACTTGGGCCAGCTCCTCAGGAGGAATCCCAAGGCGTTCCCAGCAGAGAGACATAGTCCCTCCAGCGTGTCCTGGGTCTTCCCCTGGGCCTCCTCCCGGTGGGACGTGCCCGGAACACCTCACCAGGGAGGCGTCCAGGAGGCATCCTGACCAGATGCCCGAGCCACCTCAACTGGCTCCTCTGGACGTGGAGGAGCAGCGGCACCACCCCAGTCTGCCAATCCAGGGGAACTGCCCCCGATGTCCACGCAATGTTGCAGAGCCGCGTTAACCAACACAGCCCCACAACATCCAGAGCCTTAAGGTACTCAGGGCGAATCTCATCCACCCCCGGGGCCTTGCCACCGAGGAGCTTTTTAACAACCTCGGCAACCTCAGCACCAGAGATGGGAGAACCCGACCCAGAGTCCTCAGGCTCTGCTTCCTCAATGGAAGACGTGTTGGTGGGATTAAGGAGGTCTTCGAAGTATTCCGCCCACCGAAACAACAACGTCCCGAGTCGAGGTCAGCAGCACACCACCCCCACTGTAAACAGTGTTGGTACCGCACTGCTTCCCCCTCCTGAGACGCCGGATAGTGGACCAGAATTGCTTCGAAGCCGTACGGAAGTCTTTCTCCATGGCCTCTCCGAACTCTTCCCACGCCCGAGTTTTTGCCTCGGCGACCAGCCGAGCCGCCTGCCGCTTCGACTGCCGGTACACATCAGCTGCTTCCGGAGTCCCACAGGCCAAAAAAGCCCGGTAGGACTCCTTCTTCAGCTTGACGGCTTCCCTCACCGCTGATGTCCACCAGCGGGTTCGAGGGTTGCCGCCGCGACATGCACCGACAACCTTGAGGCCACAGCTCCGACTAGCCGCCTCAACAATAGAGGCGCGGAACATGGTCCATTCAGACTCAATGTCCCCCGCCTCCCTCGGGACGTGTTTAAAGTTCTCCCGGAGGTGGGAGTTAAAGCTCCGCCTCACAGGGGACTCCGCCAGATGTTCCCAGCAAACCCTCACAGTACGTTTGGGCCTGCCCGGTCTGACCGGCTTCCTCCCCCGCCATCGGAGCCAACTCACCACCAGGTAGTGGTCAGTGGAGAGCTCCGCCCCTCTCTTCACCCGAGTGTCCAAGACATACGGCCGCAGATCAGATGAAATGACAACAAAGTCGATCATTGAACTGCGACCTAGGGTGTCCTGGTGCCAAGAGCACATATGGACACCCTTATGCTTGAACATGGTGTTTGTGATTGTTACGGCTGCAGTCAGTCCTGGCCGTATTTTGCTTGTCGGTTTGAGAGACAGGCCTTCTGCAGGTGGGATGCATTTCCCTGATTAGTGCTCTACTGCTTTAAAGCTGCTATGCTTGCAGCAGAGGAGAGGCTCTCTTCCTGCTCTCCCTCCTCAGATCCCCGTTTGGTTTGGTTTGGTTTGGTTTGGTTTGGTTTGGTTTGGTTTGGAGCCTGTCTTATGGTTGGGTTTTGTTAGGTTTGTTTTGCATTTGCTTATTTCTGGTTAGTCATGGTTTCTTATTTTAGGTATTCTCTCTTTGGGATTTTATTTCTTTAGTATAATTTAATAAAATTCAGTTTTAATTTAAGCAGAAAATCCTTGTGTGGTCTCCTGGTAATGTTATCCCACCAAACGAGCCTGGTGGACGTAACATTTGTGGGGGCTCGTCCAAATTTAGGTGGACCAATTGTGCTTAATTGGGCTCATTTTCGTGTTCAGGTTGCAGTTACATGCCCCTGACTTTGTCTTTTCCTGTTCCATTTTTGTGGTTGGAGGTACAACCACAACAGTGACAGTGATGGACAATCCATGACGAGCACAGAAGTCCAACAACAAAACACCACTCGAGTTCAGATCAGGTGGGCCATTCCTCCCAACCACGCCCCTCCAGGTCCCACTGTCATTGCCCACGTGAGCGTTGAAGTCCCCCAGCAAAATGAGGGAGTCCCCAGGAGGGGCACTCTCCAGTACCCCTTCCAAGGACTCCAAAAAGGGTGGGTAATCTGAACTGCTGCAGTCAGAACCCGTCCCCCCATACGGATGCGGAGGGAGGCCATCCTCTCGTTCACCGGGGAAAACCCCAACGTGCAGGCACCGAGATGGGGGGCAACAAGTATGCCAACCCCAGCTCGGCGCCTCTCACCAGGGGCAACTCCAGAGTGGAAGAATGTCCAGCCCCTCTCAAGAAGACTGGTTCCGGAGCCAGAGCGGTGCGTCGAGGTGAGTCCGACTATCTCTAGTCGGAACCTCTCAACCTCGCGCACAAGCTCAGGCTCCTTCCCCACCAGAGAGGTGACATTCCACGTCCCAAGAGCCAGCTTCTGCAGCCGAGGATCGGAACGCCAAGGTCCCCGCCCTCTACTGCTACCCGTTGCACAATGCACCCGACCCCTTTGGCCCCTCTGACAGGTGGTGAGCCCATCGGAAGAACCCTTTGACTTTCCCTGCCAAATGCTGCCAAACCTGCCTTTTGTCCGGTTGTGGCGACGGGGCGTCCGGTTGTACTGAATCCCTCCAAGGTGAAGCTGGTTGTCTGAGGAGCGAGCAACGGAGTAACCCATGACACTCCTGTGGTCTGCGTTCAGGTTGTGGGCAGGTCGCAGTGTGGGGCTGATGAGGCTGAAACTGAAGCTAAAGCTGAAGATGCTGAGGCTAAAAATGAAGTTATAGCTGAAGATGCTGAAGCAGACGCTAAAGCTGAAGATGCTGAAGCTGAAGATGCTGAGGCTAAACATGAAGCTAAAGCTGAAGATACTGAAGCAGAACATGAAGATGCTGAAGCTGAAGATGCTTAGGCTTAAACTGAAGCTAAAGCTGAAGATGCTGAAGCAGAAGCTGAAACTGAAGCTAAAGCTGAAGATGCTGAAGCAGACGCTAAAGCTGAAGATGCTGAAGCTGAAGATGAAGATGCTGAGGCTGAAGATGCTTAGGCTTAAACTGATGAGGCTGAAACTGAAGCTAAAGCTGAAGATGCTGAGGCTGAAGATGCTGAGGCTAAAACTGATGAGGCTGAAACTGAAGCTAAAGCTGAAGATGCTGAAGCAGATCATGAAGATGCTGAGGCTGAAGATGCTCAGGCTAAAACTGATGAGGCTAAAACTGATGAGGCTGAAACTGAAGCTAAAGCTGAAGATGCTGAGGCTGAAGATGCTGAGGCTAAAACTGATGAGGCTGAAACTGATGAGGCTAAAACTGAAGCAGAAGCTGAAACTGAAGCTAAAGCTGAAGATGCTGAAGCAGAACATGAAGCTAAAGCTGAAGATACTGAAGCAGAACATGAAGATGCTGAGGCTGAAGATGCTGAGGCTAAAACTGATGAGGCTGAAACTGATGAGGCTAAAACTGAAGCAGAAGCTGAAACTGAAGCTAAAGCTGAAGATGCTGAAGCAGAACATGAAGCTAAAGCTGAAGATACTGAAGCAGAACATGAAGATGCTGAGGCTGAAGATGCTGAGGCTAAAACTGATGAGGCTGAAGATGAAGCTAAAGCTGAAGATGCTGAAGCAGAACATGAAGATGCTGAGGCTGAAGATGCTCAGGCTAAAACTGATGAGGCTGAAGATGAAGCTAAAGCTGAAGATGCTGAAGCAGAAGCTGAAACTGAAGCTCCCGCTCAGAGGAGATCCAGGAACCGTAGAGGAAGCCCCGTGGTTTCCCGCTGCTCTGCTGAGTAGTACTGTTTGCTCGTTAAGGAAACTGGAAGAACAAGGACAGTAAGCCAGGAGGACTTTCTTGCTCTTCCTGGGAAGTGAACATTCAGGTTTCCTGCTGATGAGGATCAATATGAAGCCAACTGTCATTTTCTGCCACTGATCTATGAGATTTAGTTGATTGTATCTTCATTTTGTGCTACTTTTATTCTGGGACACTTTTTTAAAACAGAAAGCGCTTTACAAACAGAATCTGACATTATGATGCTGTATTCCACCTTGGTTCTAAGCCCTGAGTACTTCCTGCCCCCCCGCGGTCCTCAGGGTCCCTGCAGCCTACGATTGATGGGGGACGAGCTTCTTGACGCTGCAGACAGTCTGGCTTTAATCTGCCTGTCTCAGATCTCTGACAGAAAGGTGATCCCAGCAGAGATTGGCTTCTTAGGATCAGATTAGACAGCACCTGGTCCTGGTGGGGGCACTTAGGTTCATGCTTCTGGTCAGCAGCGCTTACTGCCTGGTGGGATTCAGGTCTGGACTTTGACTAGGCCACTATAAGCCATGCTCTGATGCGCCTCTGGCTGCATGCTGGTGGTTCTGCAGCTGGAAGGAGAACATCTTCCCCAGTCTCAGGTCTCAGGTCTCCTGCAGCCTCTATGGGGGTCTCCTCCAGGACGGTGCTGGTCTATCTCCATCACCTGTGACCTGCTTCTCTGTTGGTGAAGGAAAGCCTCCCTCAGCATGATGCTGCCACCACCATGGAGTTGGTAATGAAGCTCAGTGTTAGCTTAGCATGGAGACCAGACTCCTCAGGGCTCCTTCTGCCACACATTTCTCCTACGTGGCCCAGCAGGACTTCTTCTTCTCTGCCTCCCACCTGAGCGGTGGATCTCTGCACCTCCTCCAGTGTTACCGTCGTCCTGTTGACTGCAGACACATTGACTGAGAAACGCTCTCCTTGCCCTCATCTCCAGGTTCAGCGCTGGTTGCAGCTGGTTGAACCCAAAGAAACCTCGTCTTATTTATGTGTGTAAACAAACATTCAGAACCCGCTGCATGAAACGCTGGAGGAGATGAAGGGCTGTGGTTGGACCAGGACCAGGTGGGGGGGGGGATACCAGGCAGACATCTTAGTGTCGGATCAGAATGCCGGCGAGCTGAGACAAGAAGGTTATTAAACACGATCTTCCTCTGATGATCTGATTTCCAGAGAACGGTTCCAGTTTACCTGCAGGCTGGTGGCTCACGCCCTGCTATTCTCCAGGTGGGCGTGGCTTTGTGTTTCACTGAGCTGTCAGTGCCGTTTTAATCCCTGGGTGTGCTTACTTTCAGTTCGCAGGTGTCAATGATGCTAAATGTTCTTTACTGCTGCTGAACTGAGAGACAAAGGAGGAAATTAGCAGTAATGTCATTCCTTCCTGAATGTCGCACCCACTGCAGGAAGCATGTGATCAGCTGAGACAGGCTCTGCAGGGCTTCGTGCATCATCTTCCTGTAGCGCCCTACAGAATCAGAATCAGACAACTACAGCTGAGGACTCAGAGACATGAGCGTTCAGATTTACGTTTGCCTTTTAGTGTGGAGGAGGCCGGCCATCAGCGATGCCGTGCACAACGAGCACAAAGCAGGACGTCAGCAAGAGCCGCTCTGCTTAGAGGGCGTTCTGCTCCTCCATGGAGGGCCGCTCTGGAAGAAACGTTCATAGAACTACGCGTTCTCTCAGCCAGAAACACATTAACTATTGTCAATCAGGAGGTTTACAGCTATTTTACTTGGAGGGATAACGCCTGACGAGGTGTCCGTCATCAGAGGAACAGAGGACGCAGAGGCGTGGACCGTCCAACACCGAGTCCATTAACTTCTGATAAAGGACACGTCAAAGGGCGTTATGCCCCTTATACCAGGGTCACTTAGGAAAGAAATGGATATTAAATCAATTACAACACTTTAATGTTCTTTTTCACCGTTAAAAGTGTACGCTTTTCACAAGAATCGGCTCAGAGAACTATTTAAAATGTCTTGTTTTATCAGACCAGAACCTTTTATGGGTCCTATAACAGTTTCTAACGGACAATCAGAATGTGTATTCATATAAAATATGTTTGTGTCTGTCTGCTGATGCCATAATTGAGAACATCTCTTAACAAAGTAGTATCAGGCGGTACAAATGTGCTCCTGTGTATAAATAAGCTTTTCTGCCACTCTACCTGCATAGATTAACTAACTGGATAAACCATATCAGAGTTTAGGCTGCTGAGGTGTCTTGTTTAGGGCCTTAACTCTGTATTTTCTGGTGGAACGTGTCGGCCACGCCTAGTTTACTGGCTCCGCCCCTAATGGTGTTAATGTGTGACGCTCCTCAGCCTGCAGAGCAGCTAAAGTGGTGAAAATATCTGTCCTGGTTTTAGAAAGCATACAGACTGCACTGTTGATGTTGTGATATAGAGGAAATGTTCATAAATACATCACAGACTTGTTATCAGAGCATCAACCCTCCAGACCTCTTCTGGCTCCAGCCTGCTCTGCAGAACCAGAACCAGAACCAGAACCAGAACCAGAACCAGACATGGAGAAGCAGCATTTAGTGATGAGTTCTCTGAGTGTCTTTAAATCAAGTCTAAACCCTGTTTCTTTAATGTTAAAGTTTTATTTAAAGTGTTCCCTGAAGCAGGGGAGAAGAATCAGATTCAGAATCAGACATACTTTAATGAATCCAGGGGGAAATTACTTTTGCTCCAGAATACACACATTGTTATATATATATATATTTACAACATTCCACACAAGGTAATACCATATCACAATAGTCACCATCACTTCACCTTAGGAATCCCAGTGATGGTGACTTGTGCAAAGAACAGTGCAGAGAATGCATTACAGACAGTTACAGAGAGGGGGGGGGGGTGTTAGAATCACTGAGGGAGGCGTTGTAGAGATGGAAGGCCACAAGCAGGAATGATTTCCTGTGGTGCCACAGGAAATCTGGTCCGGTGCAGCTGCAGGGTGCTTTCCTTTCTCAGACTCAGCACTTGTTCCTGGAAGGTGCTGCAGGTGAACCTGTCCTGCCTTGCCCAGGCGGCTGCCTGCTTTGCCTACATGGTGCCTCCGCCTCTGCGTGTTAGCTCAGGTTTTATTAGCCCCACACCTCAGCGCCGCCTCAGTTGTTCCCTGGAGGCAAAGATCGTGGAATCCCATCAGAGACAGGGTGGCGTGTGGTGTAACCCAGAGAACCTGCCTCTAAGCTTCAGCCTCAGGTTCTGTGTCAGGTCCAGTCAGGATTCTGGCTGGACCTGACACAGAACCACCGCTCCAGAACCACCGCTCCAGAACCACCGCTCCAGAACCACAACATGACCTCAGGTCAGAGGAAGCATGCTGGTCACATGTAAAGGTGCTGCTCTGTGTAAACCTGTCTGATGGCTTCAAACTGTGCAGGAAGACATTTCCTTATGTGTGTGTGGTTGTCCTCTGAGCACCAGGGCCACCTACAGGTTGGCCCATGAACTGCAGAGCATTTAATGAACCAACCATGGCTGGATAGATGCACATATATACACATATTAATAGATAATATTCAGAGAGTCACCAGTAGCAGCTGCCTCTGCCTGACGGGGCCGTCTGATTGGCTAAACGACAGTGATATGAAGCGCAGAAGAGCCAATCAGAGGCTGACTAATGAGTCTCCTCTGCAGGTGAAGAGCCAGCGGGTCAGCTGAATCTGCACCATGGATCACTGCAGAGACAGAGTCAAAAGTCTTCCCCTGTTTAAAGGCAAAAAGATCAGAGCTCCAAGGTGAGACGTTCTCCCCATGCTACCAGCACCTCACAGCCCTGGGCCCGGTTCTGACCCGTTCTCTTGTCTTTCAGTGTGAAGAAACCTTCAATAAGGCTGAAAGCAGAACCTGCTCCGGGCCAAGCGTCCTCATGTCTGGCCTGGTGCCTGCCGGTCCGGTACGTTTTTAAAATCAACTTCTGAATTTCTAACGGGTTTTAGCTGCTGCTGGTTCTGACCCTGGGAGAACCGGGCCCACAGCCTAACAGCTCGGCGTCTTCTCCTCTCTGCAGCGCTCCCAGACCGGACCCAGCTGAATCTGAATGTGTTGTTGAGCAAAAAGCTGCAGCTCGGAGTGAAGCTAATGGAATAACCAAGACCATGTAAGTGAGAACTGCTTTTCCTGCTTCTGACCATGAGGTCCACTGGTTACAGGAAGAACCTGTGTTCTGGGCTGATTACGTTGTATTAATCTGCTCAGAGGCATTTATATCTGGTCCAGATGGTGTTTTAAAGCACCATCTGGACCAGATATGAAAGTTCCTTTAAGGCTAATCTCCACATTTCCTGATGTCTCAACCAGATTGAAAATGCCCAACAAGAAGATGTCACAGGAAGACGAGGAGCGCTGGAGCGCCATGTGTCCCCCTGGGGACAAGGACGCTGTAAGTTTCTGTCCTGTGGTGGTGGTCCCCCCTGTTTCCTGCTGTATAAAACACCTCTGTACATTTTTACCCTGCATAGACACATTACAGAGCAGAGACAAAGGGACGATTTCTGGTTCATCTACTCAGTCTGGACTGGATCATATAGGAACGTTTTAAATAAACATTAAAAGGCCATATGAGCCAAAATAACCTTCCCTTCTGAAACATTTACTTCTTGACCATATTTGTAATTGTCGGAGAGATCCACCGTCGGTAGCTTTGTTTCTCTGCTGGGGAACGTTTAGACGACCAGGTTTTCATGGTTCCACTTCTTTTCACTGTGAAAGGAGACAAAGGTTTGGCTGAAAGAGTGTCTGCAAAAGCTGGGAGACAGGGAGCTGCAGTACTTCCACCGCTACCTTCGGACCGCGGACAAGTCCAAGGACGGCTTCAAGCCGATGAAAAAGATCCGTCTGCAGGGTGCGGACAGACTGGACACCGTGGAGCTGATGGTGCAGATGTACCCCAAAAAGATCAGAGTGGTCACAGAGAAGATTCTGGAGAAAATCACCACAAATAAAGAAAATGTAATTATCTTTACTGTCCCTACAGGGCTTTAATTCATCAATAATTACTACAGACTAAGCTGAATCATTTCCTGCCTGATCAGATCTCATCATTAAGAGTTTTTCACTGCTTTACCAATCAAGGATGTGCAGAACTGGCTCCTGGACACTTTGGACAAAATGGACGACAAGGAGCTGAAGTACTTCCACTGGTTCCTGCAAACTGCAGACGAGTCCAAGGACGGCTTCAAGCCCATCCAACAAAAGGAGCTGCAGGACGCGGACAGACTGGACACAGCAGATCTGATGGTGCAGACGTACACCACCAACACCAAGGAGGTCACCAAGACCATCCAGAAGAAGATCAAGAGCAGTAAAGGTCCGTTAGATGGAGGACGGTCCATACATCACCTGTTCAGCAGTGATACAGACTGAGTAATAATCAGAATTCACTCTTCATCGCTCTAACAGGCAAAGGTTTACCTGAAGCTGAGAAGCAGATGAAGATATCTTCTCCAGCGGCTGCTGAAGGTATGAGTCTATAACGAAGAGTCCAGCTGGCAGGTCTGAGCATCCAGCCTCTGTGCTAAGGCTCCTGTTGTGCTACTACAAGTTATTTAATGTTTAATAAATAACTCTCTGTTAGGTATTGTCTGGTGAATATCAGCCCAATCAGCTGATATCAGGACAATAGTTGAAAGGAATGATTTCAGCACCGACGATCTTTTAACAGCAAACTCTGCACACATTAGAATAAATTAATGACAACTTCTCTTCAAGTTAGAGAATTTATTAACAGAAATAAATGAACACCCAGAGAACATCACTATAGAATGCTGTTTATCTGGATTAACACTATATTTCAATCAACAAATCCTCTCTACCAGGCTAGTGAAGCTTAACTAAACTACTGAGCAAAATGAAGAGGGGGATCTGAAGGGTTTACTTCCAGCTAACAGGGCGACTTTTCACCTGCTAAAGTTGAGGAACGATTACAGATCGCCTATTTCCTGGCAGCCGGCTGCTTAGGTTTGGATGTAGGCTGGTTGTCCTGAGCGTTCTCTTCAAGAGGGCCCAGGAAAAAGTGACAGATAAGCCCAGGGGGGCCTGGCTTCATAGCAGTGGGCATCTTGGTGTGAGGGACGGTTCCTTACTCCTGCCTCTGCTTCCACAGAAGACAGACTGTAGCTACTTATAGCTTTAGAAACATGATTTTATTAAAAACACAATACACCAAATGGCCTCTTCATTTGGTCTCTGCACACCGATAGAGTCCTGATCAGCTGAGGACATGAAAAACATACCAACCTGTTAGATCATCTCGTCCTTTATTGCAACATCTGTCCCTCCTCAGTGAAAGGGAAACGATGTTGAGCAACATCTCTGCACAGCTAGAGCCAGTGTTAGATCTTCAGGGTCTGGTTGTTCCCAGAGAATCAGGCTAACATTTGACTCTCAAACAGACTTTGGTCTGAAGATCTGGCTTTCACTGCTGGAGTTCAGGCTCTCTGTAGCCTGACACACAGAACATTTCACAGTTTGATGGACTCCTTCATCAGAATGGAGTCATTTCACTGATCTATCATCCCTTCCTGTAGAGGAAGAGCTCTCCAAGATGCTGGACCAGTTTGTCAAGAAAGCTCCAAAGGAAACCCTGACCCAGCTCTCAGAGGCTCTGGTAGCTGATGGAGTGCTGAAGTCCTCTGAGAAGGAAAACATCCTGCAGAAGAACCACACCAGAGCCAACAAAGCCAGCTGCCTTGCTGACACCGTCATGGCTAAAGGAACCGGGGCCTGCAAGAAGATGATTGATCACCTGCAGACAGTGGATGCTCCACTTTCCTCCAAGCTGGGGTTGCTCTCTGGGCCGTCTGCCCAGCAAGGTGAGCTGTACTCACAGCTGCTGCTTCACACACTTTAGATCTCACGAAGCCTTCAGGTCAAACATCCTGGTTGAGAAGAAACTACAAACCGACTCTTCTAAGTTAGAAGCTACTTTTCTCCACTAGCTCCTTCATTTCAAGTTAGTTCTTTTTGTGCTGTATGAGTTTTACACTTTCTCCCCAGATTGCTGTTCACCAGAACCCGACTCGGAACCATCATCTGAACCAAAAGCTGGTGGCCTGAAAAGTATATTTGGTTTCAGTCCTTCAAAAGGCTCCTCTGCCAATCAAAAGTAAGTTTTTTAATAATTACAAAACATTACAAAAACAGAATTTACACTAACTTGGGAAGAAATGTAGTTTCTAAATCCGTGACTTCAGCATGCACATGGTGACCATAAAGCAAATTCTACAGAACTGAGCTGAACCAGAACTTTCCGACAAGTTAAGCGGCAGCTTTGTTAACCTTCCTCGCTGACAAACTGTTCATGTGAGACTGGAACCAATAAAACGGTCCAACCAGACCAAAGAATAAATGTGCAGAGAGCTTTCCATACATGTCTAAACATCAGGATCAGCTACTTTTGGTTTCTTTAGACACTGAGGATGCTAGCTGGCAGCACTGACCATGACTTTTCTCCTTTCTCTGCATCGTTTTATGATCCAAAGAGCTGAAGGGAGTCGAGACGAATCCTGGCACCAGATCTGCCCAGAAGGGGACAGTGATGCTGTAAGTCACGCCTTGTCTGGTTAACCCGTGATAACTCTCTTAACCTTCTGTCTCTGGAACACAGATTTACAGAAAGTATTTTATTGATGAACCAGATGTCTTAAACTGGGTTCCCTAATGGGTCGGCCCAATCTGCTTGGGTGGTTCCAAGTCCAGCTACTCTCCCAGAGCTCTGGTAGGCTGAAGGTCCAGCGCACTGGCAATGTTTTAACAAACTCTGCCTACATAAAGGAGCGACAACTTCTCTTCAAGTTCAAGAATTTATTAACAGAAATAAAATGAACATCCAGAGTGTGACTATATAATGCTGTTATATGGTTATGGATGGCTTTGAATGTATATAGAAGGATTTTAAATTGAATTCTGAATCAAACTAGGAGCCAATGGAGTTGCTGAAGGACAGGGGTAATATGGTGAAAAGAGGGGGTTCTAGTGATGGCACCAGCTGCTGAGTTCTGAAGATGTTGGAGTTTATGGAGTAATTTAAGAGGGAGACCAAAAAGAAGAGAATTACAATAATCAAGATGGGAGGTGATTAGGTGATAAGGATAGAGGCAGTGTGAGTGGTGAGGGAGGAACGGAGGCGGTTAATGTTGCGAAGGTGGAAGTATGCAGACCGGCTAATGTTATTAGGGTTAGGTTAGGATTAAATGTCTCAATGGTCTTCCCCTAAATCAGTCGTTTGACCGAAGACGTTTGGTGTAGGAAGCCAAAGGCAAGGCATGAGCCGACGCTTGTCACTTCGTAAGCTCAACTCTATTGTTTGTCCAAGTAGGAGTAGGTAATAGAAAGAGAGAGAGATAGAGATTTTAAGAATTAACTTTGTTATAATAATAGTTTTAATTAATAAATAATGGTATTACAGTGAGAATTAACTTTGGAAACATGGTTATATATAGTAAATACTTAGGTTATAGGGATAATTAAATTTGGAAAGGGTTTTCTTCTAGAAATTCTTGGTATTGTTGGCTCAACACCTTTATTCCAGGGAGAAAATAGCTTAGCAAAGGTCTTTTTATATTGGTAAACTTTAGTGTTTTTGAATAAATACCTCTGTTCCAGGGAGAACTAACTTTGGAGAGGGCTTTTTATTTTGGTAAATGTAACAGTATTACTGAATCGATGGCTCTGTTTCAGGGAGAGGTAACTTTGGAGAGGGCTTTTGTTTTGGTCAGAATGACCGTGACCTTGAATCAATACCTCTGTTCCAGGGAGAAATAGCTTTGAAGAGGTTTTAATTAGGGACGGTGTGTTTGTGGGTCTAAATTGGGGATTGTAGGTTTGTGGGTCTAAATTGAGGATCGTAGGTTAGTGGGTCTAAAGTGGGGACCGTGTGTTTGTGGGTAAAAATTGGGGACCGTGTGTTTGTGGGTCTAAATTGGGGACCGTAGGTTTGTACTGTCTAAATTGGGGACCGTGTGTTTGTGGGTCTAAATTGGGGACCGTGTGTTTGTGGGTAAAAATTGGGGACCGTGTGTTTGTGGGTAAAAATTGGGGACCGTGTGTTTGTGGGTCTAAATTGGGGACCGTGTGTTTGTGGGTCTAAATTGGGGACCGTAGGTTTGTGGGTCTAAATTGGGGACCGTAGGTTTGTGGGTCTAAATTGGGGACCGTGTGTTTGTGGGTCTAAATTGGGGACTGTGTGTTTGTGGGTCTAAATTGGGGACCGTGTGTTTGTGGGTCTAAATTGGGGACCGTGTGTTTGTGGGTAAAAATTGGGGACCGTGTGTTTGTGGGTAAAATTTGGGGACCGTAGGTTTGTGGGTCTAAATTGGGGACCGTAGGTTTGTGGGTCTAAATTGGGGACCGTGTGTTTGTGGGTCTAAATTGGGGACCGTGTGTTTGTGGGTCTAAATTGGGGACCGTGTGTTTGTGGGTCTAAATTGGGGACCGTGTGTTTGTGGGTAAAAATTGGGGACCGTGTATTTGTGGGTCTAAATTGGGGACCGTGTGTTTGTGGGTCTAAATTGGGGACCATGTGTTTGTGGGTAAAAATTGGGGACCGTGTGTTTGTGGGTCTAAATTGGGGACCGTGTGTTTGTGGGTAAAAATTGGGGACCGTGTGTTTGTGGGTAAAATTTGGGGACCGTAGGTTTGTGGGTAAAAATTGGGGACCGTGTGTTTGTGGGTCTAAATTGGGGACCGTGTGTTTGTGGGTCTAAATTGGGGACCGTGTGTTTGTGGGTCTAAATTGGGGACCGCGGGTTTGTGGGTCTGAATTGGGGACCGTGTGTTTGTGGGTAAAAATTGGGGACCGTAGGTTTGTGGGTCTAAATTGGGGACCGTAGGTTTGTGGGTCTAAATTGGGGACCGTGTGTTTGTGGGTCTAAATTGGGGACCGTGTGTTTGTGGGTAAAAATTGGGGACCGTGTATTTGTGGGTCTAAATTGGGGACCGTGTGTTTGTGGGTAAAAATTGGGGACCGTGTGTTTGTGGGTCTAAATTGGGGACTGTGTGTTTGTGGGTAAAATTTGGGGACCGTAGGTTTGTGGGTCTAAATTGGGGACCGTGTGTTTGAGGGTCTAAATTGGGGACCGTAGGTTTGTGGGTCTAAATTGGGGACCGTAGGTTTGTGGGTCTAAATTGGGGACCGTGTGTTTGTGGGTAAAAATTGGGGACTGTGTGTTTGTGGGTCTAAATTGGGGACCGTGTGTTTGTGGGTCTAAATTGGGGACCGTAGGTTTGTGGGTCTAAATTGGGGACCGTGTGTTTGTGGGTAAAAATTGGGGACCGTGTCTTTGTGGGTAAAAATTGGGGACCGTGTGTTTGTGGGTAAAAATTGGGGACCGTGTGTTTGTGGGTCTAAATTGGGGACCGTGTGTTTGTGGGTCTAAATTGGGGACCGTGTGTTTGTGGGTCTAAATTGGGGACCGCGGGTTTGTGGGTAAAAATTGGGGACCGTGTGTTTGTGGGTAAAATTTGGGGACCGTAGGTTTGTGGGTCTAAATTGGGGACCGTAGGTTTGTGGGTCTAAATTGGGGACCGTGTGTTTGTGGGTCTAAATTGGGGACCGTGTGTTTGTGGGTCTAAATTGGGTTAATCTTAGGGCTTGCTTTGGGATTAGGTTAAATTAAGTTCTTGATTTGGGATTAGGTTAAATTAAGGGCTTGCTTTGGGATTAGGTTAAATTAAGGTCTTGATTTGGGATTTGGTTAAGGGCTTGATCAGTATTTTGAATAAATACCTCTGTTAACTTTGGACAGGATTATATTTTTGTGTATAACAGTGTTATTCAATATCTGTCTGCTTTTATTTTGGTAAATATTGGTGTTATTTATTCAATACCTCTGTTCCAGGGAGAATAACTTTGGACAGGGTTCATATTTTGGTTGATACCCATTTTTAAGTATCTGCTTCTGTTCCAGGGAGAAGTTGCTTTGCAGAGGGCTTTTATTTTGGTACTTGTTACTGTTATTGAATAAATACCTCTGTTCCAGGGATAATTAACTTGGAGGAGGTTTTATTTTGATTTTAAAATCTTTTAACTATAGAAACCTGTTTTATTTTTAAAAGTGACCTTCATTATGTTGGGGATTACCTTTTGAAGGTTTTATTTTTATAAAGTTTAAAATGAACTATGGAGGTTGGATTGGATCTAAGTCATGGCTAGGATTTTAAGGAGATTGTATCCAGTTAACAAAAGTAGTGAATTTTTCTGCATCCAGTTTACTTCTGAGCCTGTAAAGGCTAAAACAGGATAGATTTTAGGATTTAGTTAAGGGTTTTTGTTAAAATTTGGATGGTGATGTAGGTAACTGTGTCCAGAGGACAGCGGTAGGCGGTGTTTACACTCAGACAACCACCGAGCCTGTCTAGGTTGGATCCGGTCAGTTACTCACGTATTTTATTAAAGGTATTTGTAATTTGGTTTTTATGTTAAGGGTTTGAACTTTGATATATATTTTTTATCTGGGAGGGAAAATAAATAATTTTTGTTGAAGGAATTTAATATTGGTAAATCAATTTTAATCATAATTAAGTATATTTAGAGATTTTATATAGAGATTTTGGTATACCTTTATTTTTTGAGAAGAACTTGAAAATTTTTGTTAAAGAATTGTAATATTGAAATTGTTTTATGTTTAAGAGTTGTTTTATGTTTAAAAAGTATATTTGATTTGTTAGAGGGATTTTGGTATTAAAGCCTTAGGTTTTTTGAGTGTCATTTTACTAAATTGGTTTTGTGAACATTACAGTTCTTATACATTCTTGGATTAAGATTTGATTGGATGTTTATTGTAAACAATTTATTTTTTAGAGGGATCAATGAGTTCACAGTAGGGTGATCCAATAAGTGTGTTTTTTAATGATAAGGCTTTGGATTTTTACTGTTTGATTATATTTTTTATTTTAAACTATGGTTTAATTTAGTTGGGTTCTTTATTAGGAGTGGATTTACCTTTTGAGAGGATCAATGTATTCCCAGTAGGGTGATCCGGCAGTAGGTTTTTTTTATGATAAGGCTTTGAATTTTTAGTTGTTGATTATAGATATTTATTTAAAATGATGGTTTAATTTAGTTTGGTTCTATAGTAGGAGTGGGTTTATCTTTTGAGGGATCAATGTATTCCCAGTAGGGTGATCCAGTGGTATGGTTTATACTGATTAAGGTTTGGATTTTTAGATATATATTGTAGATATTTATGCTTTTTGTAGTACAGTTTACCATCACGGAGAAAATTTTTGAGTTAACTTTTTTCATAAGTCTAAAAAATGTCAGGTGATATTTGTGTAGTGCAAGTTGTGTTTATGAACGCCCACCCAGGGACGCCAATTGTTGTGCTTTTACACACTGTTTAAGTTGTTTAAAGTTTAATAAATAACTCTGTGTCTGTTAGGTGTTGTTTGGCGAATATCAGCACAAACAGGTGATGTTAGGACAATAGTTTAAAGGAATGATTTGAGCACTGGAGTTCTTGGGTTAGATCCACCTGTTTATCCTTACTTATACTGGTGGCTCTGCTAGGCTTTATTACAATAGTTTTCAATGCTCTAATCTGAGATTGATGTCTGGAAAAAAACCATATATAATGTGTGATAATCTGTCTTTGCTGGCATCATGAGCTGTTTCCCGATTTTACCTGTTCTCCCACTAACTGTACATGTGCCCTGTCTACTGACTCCACTATTATTCTTAAAAACAGCTCATTACCCTCGTTTTATTTTAAAGGACATAAAGGAGTGGCTGAAGGAATCTCTGGAAGACCTGGACAGCAGGGAGATGAAGTACTTCCACTGGTTCCTGCAAACTGCAGACAAGAACAAGGACGGCTTCAAGCCCATCAAGAAGAGCCGCCTGGAGCACGCAGACCGACTGGACACGGTGGACCTGATGGTGCAGATGTACACCACTAACACCAGGGAGGTGGCAGACAAGATCTTCAGGAAGATCAAGAAAAACATAGGACATGTAATTATCTGATTTTCCTTTGTAATTTATTTACAATGGGCAGGAACACAACAGTAAGCTAATGAAAATGATATAGCCAAGTCTCAAAAACTACCTGACACTCAACCACCACTTCATCTGTTGACAGGTTTATTAAGATGATTTCTTTTTACATTTAAAGGCTTTTAAAAACTGGCTTCTGGACATTTTGGAAGAGCTGGACGACCGGGAGCTGAAGTACTTCCACTGGTTCCTGCAAGCAGGAGACAAATCCAAGGACGGCTTCAAAGCCATCAAGAAGAGCCGTCTGGAGGGTGCAGACAGGCTGGACACGGTGGACCTGATGGTGCAGACCTACGCCGCCAAGACCAAGGAGGTCACCAAGAAGATTATGGAGAAAATTGAGAGCAACAAAGGTCTGTGAGGGAGAGAGGAAACTCCTCCTGATGTTCAAGTGTTTCACTGGATGCACAATAATCTATCTGAACTGTTTCCAACAGACAAAGTTATTCCTGAAGTCGACCAACAGAGTGAGCTGTCGTCTACTGCTGCGGAAGGTATGGCTTCAGATGTTAACGTCCAGAACTTTGAAGTCAGCCTGAGATGCTTGGTTATATCAATAGAATAGCTCAGCCCAGTACTTTAGACCATAGACCAAGCCGATCCAGTGCAGCAGATTTAGCCAAGCCCAGATTCAGATGCTAACGTCAGTCAGGAACCTGAGAAGATCCAGAAAAGGCAGAGGAGCAGTTCTGTGGATCAGATGTTTGCATGTTGGGTTGAACATCCAGAGTGAGCTGCAGTGGGTTTCTGTTCTTCTACCTGCAGAAAAAGTGCTCACCAGGATGCTGAATGACTTTGTGGAGAAAGTACCAAAGGAGACCTTCAACCTGCTCGTGGAGGCTCTGATAGGTTCAAACGCCCTGAAGTCGTCAGAAAAGGAGGAAATCCTGCAGAATCACACCAGGGTAAACATGGCCAGCTGCTTTGTTGACATCGTGATGGAGAAAGGAGCCGACGCCTCCAAGGAGGTGATCACCTGTCTTCGAACCATCAACCCTAAACTGTCCACTGAGCTGAGCACACCTTCTAGTCCAGGTGGGTTCCCACGGCACTGGTGGCAGTCCTTCCCGTGTTTCTGGGTTGTGACTGAAGGTTCCTAGATAGATCGTCCTTCAGGTTCTTCACTGAACGTTTCACCAGTGGCAGAACCTTGAGCGTTCCTCAACTTGTCTCTGATCCTTCCCCAGATAACAAGGTGAAGAAGAATCCCTTTTCTGGACTGAGGTGAGTTTCTCCTGAAGGCGATCTGAGTGAAGCAGCGATCCAGAGCGATCCGGCTTCTGGGGGACTGCGGGTTGTAGAACATCATCTCATTTCTTTGATGAGATGATGTCTTTGTGGCCGGTCATTGGTCACAGCTGAATGTTGCTTCAGGATTCACCATCACTAATGTCTCCATGATCTCATCCAAAGGATTAAGAGGTTGTTGTCGGAGGAGCAGGAGGAAAGCTGGCACCAGATTTGTCCTCCGTGGGACAAGGACGCTGTAAGTCACCAGTCGCCCCCTTCGATCTGCGAAGCACTCGGCTGTTTATCCCACTTCACGTATTTACGGCATTTTCTCCTGAAGGAGTTAAAGCACTGGTTGAAGAACACTTTGGAAAATTTACGAAACAAGGATGTGAAATATTTCCGCTGGTACCTGCGGACCGCAGACGAGTCCAAAGACGGCTTCAAACCGATCCGAAGGTGCCGGCTGAAGTATGCGGACCGACTGGACATCTTGGATCTGCTGCTGCAGATGTACCCGACAAAGACCAAAGAGGTGACAGAGAAGATACTGGAGAAGATCAATAGCAATAAAGCACAGGTGAGTATGTGAATATTTACACTTGCAGTACACAGTTAAGTCCAAAATATTCATCCCTGGGCAGATTCCAGTAAAAATAATCCTTTTACATTACCAAGCTGTTTGTTCTGACTGAGAGTAATGAAGTGGTCCAGTCAAAGTCCAGCCATTAAACTGATGGAGAATCTGTCCAGGAAGCTAAAGATGAGGGTGATGGTAGGATCTGTGGTCCATTACCAATGATTCGTCCTCATTGTGCCGGGGAAGCAGGAACATGCTGCGCAGAAGGCTTTGACGGCTGGATGCAAACAAGCTTTCCATTGGTGCATCATCCTCTGGCCATGCTGACCCTCATTTCATCCCCTTCTGCCCCCCCATGATAGAAACAAACGTCTTGGTCGATTGAAAGTCGTTTCAAACCCAGTGGTGACTGACAGATAACCCGTATTTATTCCATCATGGCCCACAGCAATGGATCCTGGACTTTTTCGAAGAGTTGGGGGACAAGGAGCTGAAATACTGCCAGATGTTGCTGCAGAGCAGAGACAAGTTGAAGGGTGGCATCAAGTCCCTGAAGAGGGTTCCTGTGGAGGACGGAGAGAAGGTGGACGCAGCAGACGTGATGATGCAGATGTACAACTCAGATAGCCGGGAGGAGGTGGAGAAAGTCCTGAACGAGCTGAAGGAGAGCACAGGTCTGTCTGAGGGAACCAGCAGGAAGAACCTGCCTCACAACACAGCAGGACACTGACGTCTGCTTGTCTGATTTCAGAGGAGGCTTTATCTGAAGCAGACCAGAGTAATCCACTGTCTTCACCTGCAGCAGCAGCCGCAGCAGGTGAGTGTCACTGAAGCTGGGTCTACCGGCTGCTGGACGATACTTTCTACAAGCGTCGCTGCGCTGCAGTTATCTGACCAACGTTAGGGTTAGCTGCATGATGCAGGATGGCAGGAGAAGCCAGGAGTCTCTGACCAGAGCAGGGTTCTGGACGCTGTCACTGGGAGAACCCTGGGAGGGAGAGGTGGATCGTTACCCCTCCATGGAGACATGAAGGTTCAGGGTCTGAGGATGATGATGGTTCAGGGTCTGAGGATGATGAAGGTTCAGGTGATGAAGGTTCTGGACGCTGTCACTGGGAGGGATAGGTGGATCGTTACCCCTCCAGGTAGACATTGAGACATTCAGGGTCTGAGGGTGATGAAGGTTCAGGGTCTGAGGATGATGAAGGTTCAGGGTCCGAGGGTGATGAAGGTTCAGGGTCTGAGGATGATGAAGGTTCAGGGTCCGAGGGTGATGAAGGTTCAGGGTCTGAGGATGATGATGGTTCAGGGTCTGAGGGTGATGAAGGTTCGGGGTCTGAGGATGATGAAGGTTCAGGTTCTGAGGATGATGAAGGTTCAGGGTCTGAGGATGATGAAGGTTCAGGTTCAGAGGGTGAGGAAGGTTCAGGGTCTGAGGATGATGAAGGTTCAGGGTTTGAGGATGACGAAGGTTCAGGGTCTGAGGGTGATGAAGGTTCAGGTGATGAAGGTTCAGGGTCTGAGGATGATGAAGGTTCAGGTTCAGAGGGTGAGGAAGGTTCAGGGTCTGAGGATGATGAAGGTTCAGGGTCAGAGGGTGATGAAGGTTCAGGTTCTGAGGATGATGAAGGTGCATGTTCAGAGGGTGATGAAGGTGCATGTGATGAAGGTCCAGGCATGTTCAGAGGGTGATGAAGGTTCAGGCACTAAGGATGATGAAGGTTCAGGGTCAGAGGGTGATGAAGGTTCTGGATGCTGTCACTGGGAGAACCGTGGGAGGGAGAGGTGGATCGTTTCCCCTCCATAGAGACATGAAGGTTCAGGGTCTGAGGATGATGAAGGTCCAGGCACTAAGGATGATGAAGGTGCGGGTGATGAAGGTGCATGTTCAGAGGGTGATGAAGGTCCAGGCATGTTCAGAGGTTGATGAAGGTGCGGGTGATGAAGGTCCAGGCATGTTCAGAGGGTGATGAAGGTCCAGGCACTGAGGATGATGAAGGTGCATGTTCAGAGGGTGAGGAAGGTGCAGGTGATGAAGGTCCAGGCATGTTCAGAGGGTGATGAAGGTGCGGGTTCTGATCTATTTCTGTGTTGTGGTTCCTCTAGAGAAGGGAATGAAGAACATGCTCCTGGACTTCATCAGGAAGGTCTCCAAGGAGACCCTGGAGCAGGTCCTGGAGGCCCTGGTGGCGGAGAAGGTGCTGTCCTCCTCAGAGAGGAAAGCTGTCGTTGAGAAGAACCACACCAGGGTGAACAAGGCCAGCTGCCTGGTGGACCTCATGTTTGAGAGGGGATCTGAAGACTGCCAGAAGGTCCTGCACCATCTGCAAAGCATCGACCCAGCTCTTCACTCTGACCTGAGGATCTCTCAGCAAGGTGAGGCCACGCCCCTCAGCCGTAGGACTCTTCTGCCACTCTGCGTCCTGACCGTGTTCTCTCTACTCAGCGCTCTTCAAACGTATCCGAGCCCGGCTGAACAACGGGAAAGCAAAGGATGGAGAAGAGGAGGAGGAAGAGGAGGAGGAGGACGGAGCAGAAGAATGAGGAGGAGCACTAAGAGGCCCAGTCATAGTTGCAGCAGCCAGTGGAAAAAAGCCATCTTATGTATATGTATAGTTATTTTTACTAAAGTTACGAGGTCTAGATTTATCCCAGCATCCGGTGTAAGAACCTTGGGGTTCTCCAGGGTTCCTCAGGTCTCATAGTTAGTGGTCGTCTAGATGATTTGTCCTGGTTGGATTCTAAAAATGTGCCTGTGAAAGAGGTTTAGACTTCATTCTGTGTAAATAATCCACCTAAAGACCTTAAGCCAGCTGATTGGTTCTCGTTTAAACGTCGGCTGTGTTCTAGAATAAATACCACTGTTTTACTGCTGGTGGTTTCGGGTCCTTTCTGTATCGCTGTTTCTGTAACGGAGCTTGTTGTTGCTGTAATAAAACAATAAATCTAAATGCTGTCGGTGTATTTTCCGTTAGCCTGTCTCCTTGGTTTGTTTCTCTGTCCAGCTCCATGTTAGATAAAGTTGACTCCAATCTAATGTTGGTTAGCTCCTCCCCCTCAGTACACAGGCCTTTCCCCCCAGCTGATTGGCTCGTTTGCCATTCTCCGCTCACCCCTCACTCTTCACTGCGTTAAGATGGCCGCCTTTCTTTGCCCGTTTGTCTGGCTGCGTTCCTCACGTTCACCGTGTTGAAAGTCGACCTTTTGCTGCTGAAATCAACTAACTGGGGGTCTGTGAACGGCAGACCCTTTTAGATCTTCAGGGTTTCGCTGCATGTTTAGAAAGCCCAAATCAGAAGGGTATGCTGCGCCCTTAATGGACGTGCCTGCATACCTGCTCCATGGTGTTCCCCCGGCGGCCTGGACCCTCCATGCCAGCCAGCCAGTGAGGCTGGAAACCTGCCCACCACTCCAGGTGGCTGTGGTCCTTTCCATTGCTAGCCCAGGTGTCTTCTGGATCCCATCATCTCTTCATTGGTTCATATTGTGGGCTCTGGCATTCATGGCAACCCTGCTCTACGTTGTCTCTCTGTAATGATGGGACAAAGCTCTCATAGCTTGGACTTCATGGACGTCTCCTCCTCAGCCAGGGCCCCTACAGGGACGGCTCTAATGAATGCTCAGGGGTTGGCAGATAAAACATTCCTTGTAAACTGTTATTTTTCTTCTGTTGCACTGGACGTCCTAGATATCAATCAATCAATCAATCAATCAATCAATCAATCAATCTTTATTGTCAACTACAAGTTGCATTGTAATCGAGATTACAGTTTCAGTACAAACTGTCCGTTACATACCTCACATACATTTTGGGGCTCGGGGGGGAGAGGTGGACTGAGGTGGACTGAGGCCATGCATGCCAAAGATATGGATGAAAGATGATGAGTTCTGCCGGCTGCTCATTTGTAATGCTCCATGGACTCTACTGGCAACAACAGAGAAGCTGAGAACAGGAAACTGCCAGGATCCCTCTCAGGAACCTGAGGAACAAAGCCACTGACTACCTCAGGATCCCGGTGTAGGCACAATCTGAGGTTCCTGGAGCTTCGTTTAGTGTCTTAGAAAGCACTGGCAGCTTTAATCTCAGCACTTGGTAAAAAAGCAGAGTCTCCAGAGAGATCCATGCACATGAAGGCAGAACCAGACAGCTGCAGGGGCTAGGCCAGAGGTGTGACTCTCGGGGCGTGTACTTGGTCCAGACATCAGAATGAGGTGTGAGACCAGGGCAAGGCAGGGGAATCCAGATGACCAGAACTGCTGACTGACTAAGAAGCTTCAGTACATGAAGGCAGGAGAGCAGCTGGATGGAGACGATTGAACTCCTGTAGGTGCAGCAGGAGAACCGGGATCTTCTCAGTCAGCCGGGCCAGAATCCTCACATTCACTGCTTCAGGAATCTAGTTGGTTCTCCTGTGCCATCTGGGTGTGAGCCTGGGAGGAGGGCATCATCTGGTGGGGCCTAGGCTGCTAGTTGAGTCTCGGGGGTCAATTGTTGGGGGTTGGGTTGATATTAATAAGGGCCTGCTTATTTCTGAAGGCCTGTCTTACCCCGGTTTAAGATTTGCCAGTAAAGGACAAACAATGATCAGAGGCAAACGTTTAAAATATGCATATTTAATTCATTTGGAATTCCAAAGGAGACACAAATGTTACCATTTCGCCGTATTCAGTATATTTACCCGGCCTCCTACCCCATGGTGCTGCAAACGATTCTGTCTGCTCTACACTACCCTAAATACATCTTTTAAAAAATGACTGCCCCACCTGATTAGTCTGGGGGGGGGGGGGGGGGCAGACATGGAGGCTCCAGGCGTGATCTACTCCCAAGGTTTCCATGCAGTACGGCTGATTTATTGCTCAACTATCCTATCAGGGGTCAAGCAAAATGCCCCCAAAGCCATAAACCAGCTCTCAACACATCCAGGTTAGAGGCCAGGAGTTCCTTTTATTATTCTCAATACAAATGCCTGATTAATATCATACAAATGCCTGATTAATATAACAACTAAGATATTTTCCTCAACAGTTGCCCAGGGGTCGCCCGGACCGTTGGTTCTCAGCGTCTGCCTGCAGAGGGGACTTCTGGGTACTTTGATTTAATTTATCGCTGAAGCTGAGCCAGGTCTGAATTTGTATTCATATCTCAGGGAGTATAACTGTTAGAAATGTTGTACAATTACACACTGTTTAAAGTTATTTACTGTTTATTAAATAACTCTCTGTCTGTTAAGTATTGTCTGGTGATGATCAGCTCTTAAGCTGATATCAAGACAATGATTGAAAGGGATGAATTCGAGCACTAGTGATCTTTTAACAGCAAAACCTGCACACACATAGAATAAAGGAGTGACAATTTCTTTTCAAGTCCAAGAATTTAATAACAGAAATAAAATGAACATCCAGAGAACATCACTGTATAATGCTGTTTATCTGAATTAACACTGTATTTCAATCAATAAATCCTCTCTACTAGGCTAGTGAAACTTAACTAAACTACTAAGCTAAATGACGATACAAAGAAGCTGAGCTAAGGAACTATTTACATGCAAAAGAAACAAAAGACAAAACAAATGTGGTTGGTTGTGCAGATCTGACTTAAAGAACATGGAATGCAGTTAAATTAACTTCACTAATTTAGAACAACATTTGGCATGTGTTTCAATCCATTCACAATGCAAATCCCGAGTTATGCAAGATGTTATTTGAGGAAATAACATTTTAAAGAATGATTTGCTCAGTAAGAATCTGTAAACTTTATGAACGCTGGATTTTATCAATGCGATTATACTTCCGGCAGCTAGGGGTCGCTGCAGCAATCGGTCTCTAAAATTGGCTAATCTAAAGTTATACAAAACGTCTTTAAATCAACGTTAATATTCAACATTAATGCGGTAATAATGCTCATAGCACTATTGAACGATGACAGAGCGGAACGAACAAGTTTTATGTTTGAAAAGGGCTTTTGTTGAATAACAGGAAATCGGAAGTTACCGGAGCTGATAGCCTTTTGGCTAGTGGACTTTCGGCGCTAACTTTAAAGCTTCGGCTTCTATTTTAGTCATAATGAGTGGGCCGGATAACATAAACATTAATATCCCATCAATGTATGAAACCCATGTGGAGAGAAAAATAAAACATACTCGAATCATTTCGGCAATGGTCTGATACACATGTTAGCACAAGCTACGTCCGTTAGCTCTTTGTGTTTAAAAACACCATGTACCAAAACCTTCCACACAAACTGTGTAACTCTCTCTGCTTATTTCTCTGTCCGACCTGTCGGTGCCTCGTGAGAGTTCGGTTCATTTAGGCCATCCAAGGAAGAGAGTCGTGATCCCGGTGAAATTTTATATTTTTTTGTCTTTCCAGCAGCAGCTAGCAGCTTAGCAGCAGCAGACATGCGGCCATGAGCCATGAGCTAGCTGCAACGTCGTTGGGATGGGCCTGGCCCGAGGCTCTGCAGTGTTCTCTGACCCGGTTGCAGTCACCATTTCAGCTCCTTTTCCTCTCAGCGTGGGAAGTGGGTAAAGGAGGCCGATCCGCGCCGTTTTAAGTCAGCTTTCCTGAGCTGAAGAGAAATAAAACAAGCTGTTCTTGGCATGGAGGGATTCCTTCCTCCGCCGCCTGACGCTGAAGTTCAGACAGCAGACTTAACTCTGATTTGCCCGGTCATGTCCTCCAGGCGAAGAGAGATTTCTCCCCTGTGCCAGCTTGTGGGTCTTTTCGGGCCCCGTGAGGCCCCATGCCTGGCTTGTACAGCTGGCTTCCCAAGCCAGCCTCTCTCCTCCTTTGTCTCAGGCAGGAAGATGTGAAGACGCTGGATTCCATGTGGCTTGCAGGGCGGCTAGCTGTTCCCACAGGTGTGTGGATCCAGGTGATGACAGAAGCACAGATAAAGTCTACGTTTAGCTGAAGCTGCCACTAAACACACCTTGCATTAAACAATATTGTGAATGTATGACTACGTTGGTTGTTGGTCCCTCTGATCCTTTTTCAGTTTGGTCTGCTGTTCTCCATCTCTCTGCAGGTATTGAAGCAGAATCCTGGATCTCTCTCTCAGGTTTGAGGCGGGTCATTCTAACCGAGGTTTAAGGTTGTTTTTAATGACCTCCTGACGTTTTGGCTGAAATGCTGCCTGAACATGAGTGTGTTACTTGTTGGTGTTGCCCTGATGAGCGGTTTGCTCTGCCTGTTTGAAACCTTCAGTCTTTTAATCTTGTATGATCTAGCTGGTCCTACATATCAGCAGGGCGCGTGGTTTATCTACGCTTTATCTGCTCTTAAGTTGGAAACTGGGGATGCAGTGTTTTGATTTCAAACCTGTTTTTTGCCATTTCACAAGTTTAAACGCTGCACTCTAGCCAGGCTTGTCATGTTTTGAGGCAAAACTTCACCAGTTAAAGTGAAAAAGTTTATTTACAACATATGAAAGATTCAGTAAAGTGGTTGAATCCTGGGTGCGAGAGAACGAGGGCGGGTTCCGGTAAGGTTGCCTCCTTTGAGTGAGCAACACTCCCTGGGAGTCCCTGGGAGACGGAAGTGTGCCGGTACACATCAGCTGGTGAGTATTAATGCTGTCCATCAGGGCAGGAACCTGTGGAACCAGCAGCATGTCTGTAAACATGCAGCAGATCATGAACCCGGCTGCAGGGGCAACAGCCTTCACAGCTTTGGGAGAGCAGCTGTTTCTGAGTCTATCAGTTTTAATGCTTTCCCTGATGGAAGTGGGCCAAAGCATAGCCATGGGGGGGGGGGGGGGGGGGGTCCATGGTGATGCGTCTGGCCCTTTGCTGGACTAGTGGGAGGAAGTCTACAGATCTGGACTTTAGACATCCTCCCACAACCCCCCGTGCTGACCTCACCACCGTGCTAAATCCTTCCTCTCCCCCACCACGCTGTTATACTGAGGCATGAAATGCTTTCTACTGTAGCTCTGCAAAGTTTTTGTTAGCGTAGTGGAACGTCCGGTCCGTTTGAGTTCCCTGAGCTGGTCACAGTCCAGAGGAGGTCAGGGATGTGGATGCCTGGCAGCTTGGTCTGTCTCTTGACCTGAACGCTGCCTCCCAGGCCTTTAGCTGCCATGCGTTCTGGATGGAGACACTCTGATATAGACAGTTGTTGTGTAATCCTAGATCAGCGCCCTCTTTGAACCCCTGAGCCAGGGATCAGGTCCACAGAGATGTGATCTTATGTGATCTGATGACGTTTAGCGTTTAGCCTTCACTTTTAGGCTTAATCGATGCTGCAATGATGATGATGGAGCTGAACTCTCTGACTCAGCGTGTCTGGACTACGATCTTTATGCTAGCGTCTTTATCTGGTCTTCGTCTTGTTCAAAAGGCTGCTGGCCGTCTTCTTACCGGCACACGTGAACACATCTATTGGTCGGCTCACCGATTATCACAGAGTTAAGCTTGAGCTGCTGCTGATAGCTCATAAATACTGCTGTTTATCTCTCAGGTCTGCTCCAGCCTTATCTGAAGCCTTTAAACGTTAGATGGACATCTTGGCTTCCTGTTCTTCAACCTTTTTCAGTAGCTTTGTGAGTCGTTGTCCTCAAACTGTCTTTAAAGTGTCGTATATGTCTGTTGGACGTCTTGCTTTGCCTTTATTTCTCCCTGATAAAGGCAAAAGCCCCTTGGCAACATTAATGAATTGGATTTATTTCAGGAAATGGTTTAGTCACCAGGCCACTCCCACATTCCTGCCTTCACTTTAATCCTTCACCCAACCCGCAGCACAGGACAAAAGTTGCTGAGGGTTTCTAGAGAAGCATTCCAGGCAGTAATTATTGCAGCAAAGCCTCTGGGCGATGAGAGGGGCATCAATGAACTTGGCTTGCCACTGAAAATGACCTTAAACAAAGGTCTTTCTCACCCTTCAGCCTGTTCCTCCTGTTGATGAGGGGTCTGATGATCAGCAAACGATGCTGTGGTGCTCTGTCTGCTCCTTCAGGCTGCTCCTTCAGGCTGCTCCTTCAGGCTGCTCCTTCAGGCTGCTCCTTCAGGCTGCTCCTTCAGGCAGCTCCTTCAGGCTGGTGCTGCCTCCTTGGCAAACACCCAGGCCACAGACATTATGCTACCTTCCTGAGAAGTGAACATTCAGGTTTTCCCGCAGATGGTTGAGTACCAGCATCACACTGCAGAGCGTCTCAGTCCATGTTTTCTGCTGCAGACTTCAAGCTCAGCTCCGTCACGCTGGCCGGCCGTCGACCTGCGAGGAACCCGTCTGTAAGTCTCTCCTCCGTCTTCCATGCTTTGACTTAGGGAAGGAGGTCAGCTCTTCTCTCTGAGGGGCACAGGGGCTCGACAGGTTGCATTCTGGGACCTTTGAGGGTTAACTTTAACTCTGACTGGATGCTGCTTACAGACCTTAGCATGTATGGTGTCTGGTGAGGACCACCAGGAGAAGATCTGTCCTCCACCGTAGAAGAAGTTCCATTCATCAGAGTCAGATTAATCAGGATACAGAGAAATGTCTGAACCGCCTTCTTCTGTTGGTCCAACCTGCCTAGAGCTGATTTTTGTAAGCAGAACAGCCATCACTGCACATGTTTCACACAGAAGAACACTGTGAAGGACCAGGTGAGGACAGCAGATACAGCTGAGGCTGCATATTTATCTCCTCAGTGACGTTAAATCAGATCCAACCTCCAGTCTCAGCTCACCACACAGACAGACAGCTGGACAGAATGCTCTCTATGGTGCTTCTGTAGAAGGTCTTAGAACACCGTGAAGGATCAGGTGAGGACAGCAGATACAGCTGAGGCCACATATTTACCTCCTCAGTGACGTTAAATCAGATCCAACCTCCAGTTTTAGCCCACCACACAGAGAGACAGCTGGACAGAATGCTCTCTATGGTGCTTCTGTAGAAGGTCTTAGAACACCGTGAAGGATCAGGTGAGGACAGCAGATACAGCTGAGGCCACATATTTACCTCCTCAGTGACGTTAAATCAGATCCAACCTCCAGTTTTAGCCCACCACACAGAGAGACAGCTGGACAGAATGCTCTCTATGGTGCTTCTGTAGAAGGTCTTAGAACACCGTGAAGGATCAGGTGAGGACAGCAGATACAGCTGAGGCCACATATTTACCTCCTCAGTGACGTTAAATCAGATCCAACCTCCAGTTTTAGCCCACCACACAGAGAGACAGCTGGACAGAATGCTCTCTATGGTGCTTCTGTAGAAGGTCTTAGAACACCGTGAAGGATCAGGTGAGGACAGCAGATACAGCTGAGGCTGCATATTTACCTCCTCAGTGACGTTAAATCAGATCCAGCCTCCAGTTTTAGCCCACCACACAGAGAGACAGCTGGACAGAATGCTCTCTATGGTGCTTCTGTAGAAGGTCTTAGAACACTGTGAAGGACAGGTGAGGACAGCAGATACAGCTGAGGCTGCATATTTACCTCCTCAGTGACGTTAAATCAGACCCAACCTCCAGTCTTAGCTCACCACACAGAGAGACAGCTGGACAGAATGCTCTCTATGGTGCTTCTGTAGAAGGTCTTGGAACACCGTGAAGGATCAGGTGAGGACAGCAGATACAGCTGAGGCCACATATTTACCTCCTCAGTGACGTTAAATCAGACCCAACCTCCAGTCTCAGCTCACCACCGTTGTTTCTATCGACTAAACATCAGGTTTTTATTCTTCAAATTCCCATCCGTCTCCTCAGGGCGGGGCAGAGTGACTTGGCTGCCTTTTACAACCTTCTCACAGCTGTTTGGCAGGATTCAGAACCAGTGCATCTGGGTCAGGTGGGAGCTGCCTTGGTCTCTAGGTTCTCTGGACACAGATCTCCACAGTATGGACGTGGTCGTCCCTGGAGGTCTGCTGGGGACGTTGTCCATCAGGAAGACCCGTTAGAGTCCAAGCTCTAGCCTCCTGACTGATGCGTCTGTTCAGCAGCATTTCTACATGATGTCATTTCCTGCTTAGAGCACCAGTGTCTTCTGCAGCAAAGCATCTCCACAGCATGATGCAGCCGCCCCCGTGCTTCAGACTGAGGTTCTGCTAGCTACTCTCTTTCCCTTTTACGTGTAACAAGGCTCGCTGCGACGCCAGTTTAGTCTCCTGCGTCCTCACGGCTCCAAACCGAAGCATCTAGAAGGGTTCTCCCATTCTGCAGCTCTTTGCTGAGTGGGTTAGGGTTAGAAAATAATTTTCTGTTCCGGGGTCGATTCACACAGTTCCCTGTCTGAACCCATTCCTCTCTGGGACACAGAACCCGTCTCCGTCCCGGACAGCATGGACGTTCCCACGCCGTCCATACTTGTGTAAAATGTTTTGAACAGATGAGCGTGGAACCTCCAGGTATCTGGGGAGGAACCGGACCGACAGCGGTCCAGAACTCTCTGCCTGGTTTTTAGGTTCTGGATTCTTGAGAAGTTGCCTTAAACTAAAGTTAAAGTTTTTCCTGTGTTTACCTCAGTTTCAGGGAATCAGGCTATCAGCGAGTCAGAAATGCGTGACCTTTGACCTGTGATCATCATCTGAATGTTTTAAAGGTATATTAAACTAGTTTAGTCTGATTTGAGGGAGGAAGAAATCAGGAAATCTGATCTAAGGAGGTAAAATGAATCAAACTTTTCCTACAAAGGTCTCAGAAATGAACTGGATGGTGACCTAGATAGAAATGTGGGGATATGGGTTCCAGGTTTCCAAATGTTAGTTCTGGATCAAACCGAAGGCCAGGTTTTGTTCTACGGGCCTAGATGTGAGCTACATGGAGGGCAGATGATCGTTCTGTCGCGGTCTCAGTATGGGTTAGCGGGCTAGCTGCTATTTAGCTAACGCTAACCCAGTTACCTTCAGCTAGGCAGCTAACACTAGCCCTCTAACCCTCAGCTAGGCAGCTAATGCTAATCCAGTTACGCTCAGCTAGGCAGCTAACGCTAATCCAGTTACGCTCAGCTAGGCAGCTAACGCTAACCCAGTTACCCTCAGCTAGGCAGCTAACACTAGCCCTCCAACCCTCAGCTAGGAAGCTAACGCTAATCCAGCTACGCTCAGCTAGGCAGCTAACGCTAACCCTCTTACGCTCACATAGCTCAGCTAAAACTAATCCAGTTATGCTCAGCTAGGCAGCTAACGCTAACCCTCTAACCCTCAGCAAGGCAGCTATCGCTAACCCTCTTACGCTTAGCAAGGCAGCTAACACTAACCCTCTAACCCTCAGCTAGGCAGCTAACGCTAATCCAGTTACGCTCAGCTAGGCAGCTAACGATAACCCTCTAACCCTCAGCTAGCTAGCTAAAGCTAATCCAGTTACGCTCAGCTAGGCAGCTAACGCTAATCCAGTTACGCTCAGCTAGGCAGCTAACGCTAACCCAGTTACCCTCAGCTAGGCAGCTAACACTAGCCCTCCAACCCTCAGCTAGGAAGCTAACGCTAATCCAGCTACGCTCAGCTAGGCAGCTAACGCTAACCCTCTTACGCTCACATAGCTCAGCTAAAACTAATCCAGTTATGCTCAGCTAGGCAGCTAACGCTAACCCTCTAACCCTCAGCAAGGCAGCTATCGCTAACCCTCTTACGCTTAGCAAGGCAGCTAACACTAACCCTCTAACCCTCAGCTAGGCAGCTAACGCTAATCCAGTTACGCTCAGCTAGGCAGCTAACGATAACCCTCTAACCCTCAGCTAGCTAGCTAAAGCTAATCCAGTTACGCTCAGCTAGGCAGCTAACGCTAACCCTCTTACGCTCAGCTAGCTCAGCTAGACAGCTAAAGCTAACCCTCTAACACTCAGCAAGGCAGCTAACCCTCTTACACTCAGCTAGGCAGCGTAGCGTAGGACTCAGGTGTGCTAAAGGGACACCTACAAAGTAGCAGAGGAGGGCTGGAGAGGCTCGGAGCGGCTGGAAGACGGTCTGAAAGCCTTTTACCTGAGGAAAACTACCGACTGGCAGGGGGCTGCAGTCTGAGGAGGTCCTGGAACAACACTGTAGCTCTGCTGGTTTAGTTTAGAAACAGCCAGAAGACTTAGACAAAGGAATCTTAATTAACTTAGATTCCTGAGAAGTGGGCATTCAGGTTCTCCTGCTGATGGATTTAGCTTGATGCCAGCAATTACAGCTGAGGGAGATCTCTGGGTGTTGCCTCTTTTTCAGCTTTGTGTGCTCTGAACCCAGCAGTGGACGTGATTTCAGTAGACATAAATCAGTGACCTGCTTCCTCCACCTGCTCACCGTAAAGCACGTGACCCCTCCAGAACCGCTCCAGAACCGCTCCAGAACCGCTCCAGAACCTGATCCTCCTCTCTCAGCCACCTCCCAGTCACTCAGTAACCTTCTTACTTTAGCTTTAGAGGTAGAACAATCCTGGCGCCATCAGAGGACACCCTGACTCTTGTTCTGTTCATCTGGAGCTTTAGTTCTGCTGGTTGGTACCAAGAACCCAGGTCACCACTGCAGTGATCTGAACCGTGGATGGACTGAAGCTCCAAGCCCCCCCCCCTAGTGGAGCGGGTGAGAAGTACAGCAGCTTCCTCATGCTGACGATGGTGTTTCTCCTGCAGGAGAAGCTGAGGCTCAGGTGACGTCAGCAGCATGGAGAACCCACAGAAGAAGAATCAGAGCAAAGCTCAGAGGTGAGACGCCCCTCACAGGGTTTCCTCAGACATGAAACTCCATCCTGTCTCAACTCACCTGTTCTCCTTTGCTACAGTAAGGGAGGACCTTCCAGCAAGCAGCCAGCAGAAGCAGGACCCAGCAGACCGTCCTCCAAGCGCTCCTCAGCATGTCCCAGCTGGTGCTGGCCTCGTCAGTAAGTCTCACCAAAGGAGTTTCAGACTGAACTCAGACGTCGGTAAAATAAAGAATAAAGTTGTCTTCAGACTGAATCTGCTGTAAGCTGGGCTCACTGAACAGTTCCTGAGCCCTGATTGGTTCTGACAGCCTGAAGGTAACGAGTAGCAGATGTCAAACCTTCAGTAGACATTGTTGCTCGTCACTGGGTGACAGTAGCCCAGGAGTCCACCCTGAACTGCTGGGTTGCTGGTTCTAACACCCACTCCGGCCTTCTCAGTTGTGTCCTTGGCCAAGACACCTGACCCGTTACCGGTGGTCCGGTGGTCCGGTGGTCCAGTGGTCCGATGGTCCGGCGGTCCGGTGGTCCGGCGGTCCGATGGTCCGGTGGTCCGATGGTCAGGTGGTCCGATGGTCCGGTGGTCTGAGGGTCCAATGGTCCGGTGGTCCGATGGTCCGGTGGTCCGATGGTCCGGTGGTCTGAGGGTCCGGTGGTCCGATGGTCCAGTGGTCCGGTGGTCTGATGGTCCGGTGGTCCAATGGTCCGATGGTCCGGTGGTCCGGTGGTCCAATGGTCCGATGGTCAGATGGTCCGGTGGTCCGGTGGTCTGAGGGTCCGGTGGTCCGATGGTCAGATGGTCCGGTGGTCTGAGGGTCCGGCGGTCCGATGGTCAGATGGTCCGGTGGTCCGGTGGTCTGAGGGTCCGATGGTCCGGTGGTCCGATGGTCCGGTGGTCCGATGGTCCGATGGTCTGATGGTCTAATGGTCCGATGGTCCGGTGGTCCGGTTGGTCCGATGGTCCAGTGGTCCGGTGGTCCGATGGTCCGATGGTCCGATGGTCCGATTGTCCTGGGTCCGATGGTCCGATGGTCTGGTGGTCTGAGGGTCCGATGGTCCAGTGGTCCGATGGTCCGGTGGTCCGGTGGTCTGAGGGTCCGGCGGTCCGATGGTCAGATGGTCCGATGGTCAGATGGTCCGGTGGTCCGATGGTCAGATGGTCCGGTGGTCCGATGGTCAGATGGTCCGGTGGTCCGATGGTCTGAGGGTCCGGTGGTCCGGTGGTCCGATGGTCAGATGGTCCGGTGGTCCGGTGGTCTGAGGGTCCGGCGGTCCGATGGTCAGATGGTCCGGTGGTCCGGTGGTCTGAGGGTCCGATGGTCCGGTGGTCCGATGGTCCGGTGGTCTGATGGTCCGGTGGGCCGATGGTCTGATGGTCCGGTGGTCTGGTGGTCCGGTGGTCCGATGGTCCAGTGGTCCGATGGTCCGATGGTCCGATGGTCTGGTGGTCCGATGGTCCGATGGTCTGGTGGTCCGGTTGGTCCGATGGTCTGGTGGTCCGATGGTCCGATGGTCCGAGGGTCCAGTGGTCTGGTGGTCCGGTGGTCCGATGGTCCGGTGGTCCGGTGGTCTGATGGTCTGGTGGTCCGGTGGTCCGGTGGTCCGATGGCGCCGATACATGGCAGCCTTCAGTCTGTCCAGGGCTGCCGTGGCCACATGGAGCTCACCACCGTCAGCCGGTGGACGTTACGCGTCAGTCCCAGCTGACGGACCCAACAGCGTTACGCTCAATGATGAAAGATTGATGAAACAGATTTAAAGAGCATTGAAACTGTTCTTAAAGTGTGACCAGAACACATTTCCTGTTGGGTTTCTCGTTTCTTTTTAGGAAAACAGAACCTGAGGAACCTGTTCAGGCACCTCAACCTGTGACTGAGGCTAAAGCTAAAGCTGATACCAAGCCCTCGATCTTTCGAAGGTAAGTTGGGACTATTTTCTGCCTCCATGACTCATTGACTGGGAACCTCCTCTGGGAGTAACCCGTCTACATGAAACCTTAATAACAGCGGTGCTGTATTTCAGCTGTGTAAGCAGACTATGTCCGTCAAACTTAAATGTTCTGGTCATTGCAGCCTTGTTCCCAGGTTTTGGACTGAAGACCAGGAAGGAATCTGGCCCTTGGTTTGTCCTCCTGATGACAAAGATGCTGTGAGTTATCAGCCGCCTTCTTCTGAGCAGCAGAACCTGGAGCTCTACATTTATTGACCAATAATGGGTCAATAATCAGAACCAGCGTTAAGTTTCTCCCACTTTGCTGTCAGTCAATAGATTTTCAGTATAAAAACACAAACATGCAGGACAGAACCAGCTTTTTAATATGCAAACATGCAGCGGTTTTAAGAGGAAGACCTGGTTGGACTGGTAGCAGTCAGCCTGGTCTGGATCTGGGTCCTCTGACCGTTCGGGGGGGGGGGGGGGGTATGAGGTGTAGTCCCAGGCTGGCAGCGTCCTCTGCAGACCTGAGTGCCTGCATTAGACCAGCAGGAACCTCTTCAGATGCTTCAACACCAGGCGAAGGCTTTCAGGACCTCAGATGTCGGCTGACCTGTGCATCTTTAGACTAAACCACATTCTCCAGATTAGAATGGAAGATAATGTTTCTTCTGGACAGCGTCTCCCAGGCCTGCATCCAGAAACAGACGTGCACCTAATACTCCCATTGATTTCTTTTGAAGGAGTCTAAGGTTTGGGTGAAGAAGTCTGTGGAAAACCTGAACAACACAGAGCTGATGCACTTCCACTGGTTCCTGCAATCTGCAGAGAAGTCTGTGGACGGCTTTGCACCAATCAAAAGGAGCCGTCTGCAGCACGCCGGCAGGCTGGACACAGTGGATCTGATGATCCAAACGTATCCCACTAACTACCGAAAGGTCACCGAGAAGATTATGGAGAAGATCAGCAAGAATAGACAAAATGTAATCATTTCTTTCTGCATCTTTATCATACATCAACAGATGTTTAGGAGCTTTCTCCAGTCAAGCTGTTAATAACTCGTATTCTACCTTTTCCTGTTCAGGAGGTATTTAACTGGGTCATGGTTAATTTGGACAATCTGGACGACAGAGAGCTGAAGTACTTCCACTGGTTCCTGCAAACTGCGGACGAGTCCAAGGACGGCTTCAAGCCCATCAAGAAGACTCGCCTGAAGGATGGGGACAGAATGGACACAGCAGATCTGATGGTCCAGACGTACGCCACAGACACCAAGCAGGTCACCAAGACCATCATGAAGAAGATCATGAGCAGTAAAGGTCCGTTAGATGGCAGACGGTCCACACATCACCTGTTCAGCTTTGAGTAATAATCAGAATCCACTCTTCATCGCTCTAACAGACAACGGTTTACCTGAAGCTGAGAAGCAGATGAAGATATCTTCTCCAGCGGCTGCAGAAGGTATGAGTCTATAACGGAAGATGATTGGTTTAGCCTGGATGCAGGTATTATGGTGTGTGGTGTTGTGCTATTACACAATGTTTAAAGTTATTTAATGTTTAATAAATAACTCTCTGTTAGGTATTGTCTGGTGAATATCAGACAAACAGCTGATATCAGGACAATAGATGAAAGGAATGATTTCAGCACCGACGATCTTTTAACAACAAACTCTGCACATATTAGAATAAATTAATGACAACTTCTCTTCAAGTTAGAGAATTTATTAACAGAAATAAATAAACATCCAGAGAACATCACTATATAATGCTGGTTATCTGAAATAACACTATATTACAATCAACAAATCCTCTCTACTAGGCCAGTGAAGCTTAACTAAAACTACTGAGCAAAATGAAGATTAAAGAAGCTAAGGAACTATTTACACACAAAAAAAAAAAAAAATAAAATGGTTGATCATCATCATCATCATCAGAATGATTCAGTGAATCCTGGTTCATTGCAGATCTGAGTTAAAGAACCAAAGTTCATCTTAAAGAACATGGAGTGAGGTTAAATTAGCTTCACTAATTTAAAACAACATCTGTCATGTGTTTTAACCCATTCACAATGCAGATTCTGAGTTACATTATTTGATGAAATAACATTTTAAAGAACGATTTTCTCCGTGAAAATCAGTATCTTTAGAACGCTTAATTTTATTAATGCGATTATACCTCTGGGAAGCTAGGGGTCGCTGTAGCGATCGGTCGCTAAAATGGGTTAATCATAAAGTTATACAAAACACCATTAAATCTGTCAGGAACCAAGACAGAAGACCCAGTATTCAGCCAGGCAAGCAGAGGGTCGAGTTAAAGGAAATTTATTAAACAGGCAGAACTAAAAGGGCATCTAGCCAGAAACGGGACGACAGCGTCCAAAAAGCAAAAATGGTCCAGAGCCGACAAACAAAAACAGTGGACAGGCTAGCTCCAACACCAAAGGACAGGTCCAGTCAGGCAACAGGCAGACAGTCAGAGCAGACAGGGGTCAGGCTAACAGATCAGGCAGGATTACAGGTAATTCAGGGGTCAGGCTGGCAAAGATATCCAGAGGCAAACCGGGTCAGACTCACCAGTAGGCACGGAATAATCTGGCAAAGAGCAATGGACGGAGTCAGGCATAAATAGGGGCGTGAACGAGTGAACGGTGTGGGAAACTACTTTCTGGGAACAAGTGGAAGTAATCAAAGGGTGGTGACTGAAAGTGAACTGATCTGACTGGTTAGTGACTGAAAGTGAACTGATCTGACTGGTTAGTGACTGAAAGTGAACTGATCTGACTGGTTAGTGACTGAAAGTGAACTGATCTGACTGGTTAGTGACTGGTGATGTGAACTGAGCTGACTGATTAATGGCTGATGACTTAGTGTTATGCCAGAAGCTGTTTGAATATTATTATTATTGTTATTATTATTAATTATATTTTGGTGTTATAATTTTAATACTAGGTCATTCAAACTCAAATAGTAGCTATAAGAAAATATGACTCAAATGGTGGTGATTATAAGGCTCTAAACTTGTAATGACTAAATACCACTAATGCATTTATTAATTAGCTGTTATGAACTCATTTATGCTGGAACAAGATAATCTGATCGGCTCCTGACCGAAGAGATTTATTCAGCAAGCTATGAGAACCCCAATATAACTGCAATTAGAGTTTAAATCCTTATTCCTTATCATCAATCCAATGATAATGTCTCTGTTTTAATGTCAGATGTTAAACACGAAAAGTGGTAACTCTATTTTCTGAAAGACCGTGCAACTGTGAATTGGAATGAACACAAACAGTTACTATTCCACAAGTTGTTGCTTTTATTGAACCAAAGGCAATTCCCTGTTACAGTAATTCTGCGATTCAACAACCGTGGGAACTCTACTCACTACTAAACTAAACATGCAAAATATATGTGGAAATAAAGGTCAAAAACGGATTAATATGAGAGGTAGCAAATCTTAGTTCAACTCACAGTTTTTTAAAATCACATTCAAGACGTCGGCATTTGACGTAACAGCATTGAAAGACAGAGACAGCTCTGAGAACGGGGATAGACGCTTCAGACGCTTTTCAGCAAGCTAGCTACAGCTTAACCACTCTGTACCTTCCCAAGATGGCGACTATGACACGTGACCTACAACCTTGCGTGATACGTAAAGGGGAAAGTCTTAATGACGTAACCAGCGCTTAAGCTGACGTGGGGTGGCACCTTGATGAAGAGGCGCCCCGAATGAGAGATTAGAAACGGGGGGCCGTGAACTGAGGTTTAACAAAGAGAATGAACTCACTGATAAGAACAGGAAAGATAGAACGAGGAAAAGATGGAAAAATCGGCTATCGGCGGAGCCACTTATAAGCACAAATCAACACAGCCAAAATCACTTTTAAAATGCATGCACATACAACAGGAGATATTCAGCAGTTAAAACAATTAAACTAAATTCCTACTTCTGCCCAGGCACTAAAATAAAACCACCCTATGGCTAAAAAGAGAAATAAAAGGGGAAATTCCCGTTTACTTGTGTTGTCTTCAGGGAAGTCCTGAAGACAACAGGACTTGCATATGCAAAGTGATCAAAGGACCTGGCCCAGTTAGGTGGTGTCTGTTGGTGTCTAGGTCCCAGAGCTGAGCCTTGGGGGACCCCTGAATGCTGAACAAGCCATGGTATGATGGATTAGTAGCCAGCGAGGTATAAGTCTGGCCAGGAGTGGACCAGGAGGGGATTGTTGGAGCTCAGAATGTCTGCAGACAATCTCCAGCATGTTCTGAGAGTAGCTCTGCAGGATCCCTTCATCAGAATGGAGTAATTTCACTGATCTATCGTCCCTTCCTGTAGAGGAAGAGCTCTCCAAGATGCTGGACCAGTTTGTCAAGAAAGCTCCAAAGGAAACCCTGACCCAGCTCTCAGAGGCTCTGGTAGCTGATGGAGTGCTGAAGTCCTCTGAGAAGGAAAACATCCTGCAGAAGAACCACACCAGAGCCAACAAAGCCAGCTGCCTTGCTGACACCGTCATGGCTAAAGGAACCGGGGCCTGCAAGAAGATGATTGATCACCTGCAGACTGTGGATGCTCCACTTTCCTCCAAGCTAGGCTTGCTCTCTGGGCCGTCTGCCCAACAAGGTGAGTTGTACTCACAGCTGCTGCTTCACACACTTTAGATCTAGTTAGTTTGGGGCATCTTCAACGATGTTCTAACAATGTTCTTCACAGCATCAATGATCTGTGTCTCCTGCTGCCCCTCAGGTAACACTTCACAGGAATCAAAATTCAAATCAATAGGCGAACCAGGACTGGCCTTTCAACAGTTTCTCGGTTTAGCAAAAAAGTAAGTTTTTCTAACATGTCTGAGAAACCTTTATCACATTTTACTGCTTGATTAAAACCTTAAACCTGTTGTTCATGGATGGAGATTTAGCAGTTTAAGTCTATGCAGTTGTCTGTTTTGCTTTGGTAGCACAATAAGAAACGATGCAGTAGGAAAAGAAAGCCCCTCCTCGCCTTCCTGTGTATCAGCGCTGTAACATAGGTCACATGATCATCAGCTGATCCAGGCCGCCCGGCTGTGAAAGCAACCCGACGCGTCTCTAATTTATCTATTTCTGCAAGAAGCAGATAACATCTAATCCCACGATCCTCCACTCACCTCAGCATGTTGGACGCTTGAAGCTTAGAGTCTTACTTCGAGGTCTGTCCTGCTAGGAAGTAGTTGCTTGGTTTGATAAGTTTATCGCTTGTATTCAATGGACGTTTTTGAACGTTGCCAAATACCACTTAATTTGGTTTAATTTAAAAAGTGTGGAATCCTTGTTGTCCCTGTGAGAGAAGCCCCTTGGCAGCCAGACCTAAAACACGGTGGTGTGCTGCTAAGCTGTCCTTGCTCCTATCAACGTGTGTGCATCATAGACCAGAGGCCAGGAGGGGCCGTCAATCATCACCACATATTTATATCATTTTGGACATTTAAATCCCATATTAACAATTCTCAGTCTTTCCGAGAGCTGGACCGTGATCTCAACATGTCCGACATACGTTTTTCTTCTCTCACTGGTAATTAGTAAAGATATTTGCTACAGAGTAGCCCTGACCGGTGTTTCTATCATCTTCTGACCCTCAGACCTCTAGATGATGAGAAGGAGAGCTGGAGCCAGATCTGTCCTGAGGGGGACAACGACGCAGTAAGTCACGTTCATCATTTTCAAGCTAAGCGTCTTTGACAGAGACGAGGCTGAGTCCAGGACGGTTGGCCGTTCTGGTCATAGAGGCAACAGGATTTATGGCAGACCCGTTTACATGCAGTCAGAACGGCGGTTCCCCTGGACGGCCTTTCTCTGCAGTCCTGATAGCCGTCAGCTCACCTTACTGGACTCGTTGCCGGCTAAACTGTTCCCCTGATTTATTTTTAAGGACACAAAGGAGTGGCTGAAGGAATCTCTGGAAGACCTGGACAGCAGGGAGATGAAGTACTTCCACTGGTTCCTGCAAACTGCAGACAAGAACAAGGACGGCTTCAAGCCCATCAAGAAGAGCCGCCTGGAGCATGCAGACCGACTGGACACGGTGGACCTGATGGTGCAGATGTACACCACTAACACCAGGGAGGTGGCAGAGAAGATCTTCAGGAAGCTCAATAAAAACATAGGACATGTAATTATACTTTATCCTGTATTACGTACACATGAGTGTGGTTGAACTTAACCATGCCAGCATGAGCTCACTCAGGTTCCTGACCTGATCTGATTTTAACACCAAATCTGTTCCAACATTGAAAGGATTTAAGTTACTGGCTTCTGGACATCTTGGACGACCTGGACGATAGAGAGATGAAGTACTTCCACTGGTTCCTGCAAAGTGCAGACAAGTCCAAGGACGGCTTCAAAGCCATCAAGAAGAGTCAGCTGGAGGGTGCAGACAGGCTGGACACGGTCAATCTGATGGTCCAGACCTACGCCACCAACACCAAGGAGGTGACGGAGAAGATTGTGGAGAAGATAAAGAGCAACAAAGGTCCGTCAGCCTGAAACATCTCCTGATAACATCTGTTCTGATTAAACTCTGATCCAACCGCGTCTCCTGGTTCCCAACAGACAACACCGTAGCCGAGGTTGAGGGGCAGATTCCGCCATCATCTCCACCTGCTGCAGAAGGTACGACAACCTCAGAAGAGACGTTTCCATCCTAGATTATTATTCTGTCACCAACGTACTGAGCAGCCAGCTGCACTCTCTAAACTGCGTTTATTGTCAGGTTTCAGTGACAGAAACATTTTCATGTTTTCAGGCGTTATTGAGTGGGTCTGAAACAGCTTCTTATATTTATAGAAAACCAGCCGTTATCTTACTTTATTAGATCATTGAAGTGCAAAAACACATCAATAAATGATGCTTTGCACCAGATTCACCTTAAGCTAGTTTGCATCTGTAGCCCCTGATCAGGTCTAAAATCCTTCACTGTTCACTCGTACCCTGTTCACAATCACTCTACATATCAAATATTACTCAATACCATAACTAGTTTTCATTATGAATGCTGACACTGCTGGTTATCTAATGACGGTGAAGAAGTCATGAAGTCTGGAGTAATAAAAACACTATAAAATGTAACATGAGTCACGTAAACAGCAGCTTCACCTGATTGTGGACAGATTCAAACGGTGAGTGACGAGATGAGCTTAGTCTGAACTGTAGAGCCGACCCCAGCTGGGTTCTCCCAGTAAGAGACCCCCTTCCCTCCCTCCTGGTCTCCTCCTAGCATGAGACCTCGTCCTCCAGAGGAAACTAAACGCCTTCGTCTCAGGTAGAGGCGTTTACTTTGCTAAATGCTCAGTACCCCCATTGGGCCACTGGTATAGACAAGTCGTCCAGGGTTACCCCTCTACGCCAGTCTGGACTCGCTCCATCCTGCAGTCAATTAGTCAATTATTATCACATTACGTCTTTAACTCATACAACATGGCATAAAAAGCATGCTTCTTAAACCCGGTATAGCTCCTCTACAGTAACACCCCATAAAACACAGACCTTTACGGCATTGTGATGTTCAAACGTTTCCATCAGAGTCCAGAGTGAGCTGCAGTGGGTTTCTGTCTTTCTGCCTGCAGAGGAAGTGCTCACCAGGATGCTGAATGACTTTGTGGAGAAAGTACCAAAGGAGACCTTCAACCAGCTCATGGAGGCTCTGATAGGTTCAAAAGCCCTGAAGTCCTCAGAGAAGAAGGAGATCCTGCAGAATCACACCAGGGTAAACATGGCCAGCTGCTTTGTTGACATCGTGACAGAGAAAGGAGCCGACACCTCCAAGGAGGTGATCACCCGTCTTCAAACCATCGACCCTCAGCTGTCCACTGAGCTGAGCACACCTTCTAGTCCAGGTGGGTTCCCACAGCCCTGGTGGCAGGTGCTCTGTACCATTAACTGGTTCCTTCTCTACATCCCTGTGGTAAGATGAACACCATCTCCTGTTTGAACCTTCTCCAGGTCGCAAGTCCCGTAAAAAGTCCTCTGCTGTCAAAAAGTAAGTCCTACAAGTTTTAAAGTTCACATTCAGGTCAACGTCTCTGAGCTGCTACACAAACGTTCTCACCCAGCGAAGGAACTCACAACGCTAGCCCAAACATTGAGAAAAACTCAACCAGAGGGCCTTTTATTTGCCTCATGGCCATGTCTGGTTCTTCAGAAAAGCTTCCAAGGAATATATGTAATAATAAGATATGAACAAACTGGCCTCTGTTGTAAATGAGAACTCATGTCTCAATGAGAGCTCCTGTAGAAATGAAGGTTTAATAATAACAGTACCTGCTAGCAGAATGTAAACCTGGTAATACACAGAGACTCAGCGTTCAACAGACCGCGGTACCTTGGTGTTATTTGGACCCAAACATTTCAGAACAATAGTCCAGAACATTATCTCTACTAACAGTTCAGTCTGCATTAAAGGCCTAATGTGTAAGGTCAGTACCAGGACAGAACCGCTGCTCTTATGTCACAGAAGAAAGTTCTGGCTCTGTATTATCCCTGAACCTAACTGGGTGGAGCCCCGCTTTTTTGGTTTTGACTGTTCGTCTACACCCAACAACGTGAGAGTGGGGGGTTTAAATCCTCCTGGTCTCTGTTCTCGGTGCCGTACCTGTGTGAGGTGGACCCGGTACAGGTGCCGCATGTCTGCAGCCAGGTTAGCAGACGGTTTAAAACCCACAGGGGGGTCTAATCTGTCAAAGTCATCTGAAGCAGCAGCTGAACCTGTTCCTCCGGCCATATGCGCCTTTCTAAGCAAGGAGGTTGGTACACATGTGCATGTTGAGTTATACAGAACATAGTGCCTCCTAGGGGCCTGGCAGGGAACGTACACCGTTTTTAGCATTTTCACCAGTGTGCTGTTCACAGAGCTCACCACAAAAACTTTATCATGGAGATTTGTTGACAAAAACAACAAACCAGTCACTCAGTGCTTAGTGATCATTCCTCTGGACAAACCCCATCTATGATCTATACAGCCACATTTCAGACATAAAACCTTTAGAACAAGAAATGACAATAATAATTTACAAGGAAAAAAATAAGTGCAGAACTGGAATAAATAAAAAGTCTTTAAATGACAACACTGAGCCCTCAGAAATGACCCAAATAATCAGAAACCATTCTCAAGAAGCAGCTGAAAAACTACCAGAGAGAAAACAAAATGCAGAAATCATGGAAAGGATCCTCTGACTGTCAAATAAACAAAACTTTCTATGTTCTAAAGACCCAGGGTGATGTCTAAGGAACAAGAGGACTGTTGGCGCCAGATTTGCCCACCGGGGGACAAAGACGTTGTAAGTCAACCTGGATCAGATTTCAATTTGGAGTTGAACCTCTTTTGTTTCCTTCAGCTCCTTCGTGGTTAATGAGTTAGGCTGTAATGTTAAAGTGTTGCTCTTCATTGACAAGATGCACCTGTTCTATATGTTGATTATCTAGAATTAGCAATAAAATAGCAGAAAACGGTCTGCAGATACTGAAGAAAGGCAAATGGTCTCTACCCTATTAAGGTCTATGAGATGTTTCTCTCCTAACAGTTCAGTCTACATCAATTATCTCTACTAACAGTTCAGTCTACATCAGTGATATCTACTAACAGTTCAGTCTACATCAGTTATATCTACAAATAGCTACGTCTACATCAAGTATCTCTACTGACAGTTCAGTCTACATCAGTTATATCTACTAACAGTTCAGTCTACATCAAGTATCTCTACTGACAGTTCAGTCTACATCAAGTATCTCTACTGACAGTTCAGTCTACGTCAGTGATATCTACTAACAGTTCAGTCTACATCAGTGATATCTACTAACAGTTCAGTCTACATCAGTTATATCTACAAATAGCTACGTCTACATCAAGTATCTCTACTGACAGTTCAGTCTACATCAGTTATATCTACTAACAGTTCAGTCTACATCAGTTATATCTACTAACAGTTCAGTCTACATCAGTGATATCTACTGACAGTTCAGTCTACATCAGTTATATCTACTAACAGTTCAGTCTACATCAAGTATCTCTACTGACAGTTCAGTCTACATCAAGTATCTCTACTGACAGTTCAGTCTATGTCAGTGATATCTACTAACAGTTCAGTCTACATCAGTTACATCTACTAACAGTTCAGTCTACATCAAGTATCTCTACTGACAGTTCAGTCTACATCAGTTATATCTACTAACAGTTCAGTCTACATCAGTTAACTCTACTAACAGTTCAGTCTACGTCAGTGATATCTACTAACAGTTCAGTCTACATCAGTTATCTCTACTAACAGTTCAGTCTACGTCAGTGATATCTACTAACAGTTCAGTCTACATCAGTTAACTCTACTAACAGTTCAGTCTACATAAATTATCCCTACTAACAGTTCAGTCTACATCAGTTATCTCTACTAATAGCTACGTCTACATCAAGTATCTCTACTGACAGTTCAGTCTACATCAGTTATATCTACTAACAGTTCAGTCTACATCAATTATATCTACTAACAGTTCAGTCTACATCAATTATCTCTACTAACAGTTCAGTCTACATAAATTATCCCTACTAACAGTTCAGTCTACATCAGTTATGTCTACTAACAGTTCAGTCTACATCAATTATCTCTACTAACAGTTCAGTTTACATCAGTTATCTCTACTAACAGCTCAGTCTACATCAGTTATCTCTACTGACAGTTCAGTTTATATCAATTATCTCTACTAACAGTTCAGTCTACATCAATTATCTCTACTAACAGTTCAGTCTACATCAATTATCTCTACTAACAGTTCAGTCTACATCAGTTATCTCTACTAATAGCTACGTCTACATCAAGTATCTCTACTAACAGTTCAGTCTACATCAATTATATCTACTAACAGTTCAGTCTACATCAGTTATCTCTACTGACAGTTCAGTCTACATCAATTATCTCTACTGACAGTTCAGTCTACATCAATTATCTCTACTAACAGTTCAGTCTACATCAGTTATGTCTACTAACAGTTCAGTCTACATCAATTATCTCTACTAACAGTTCAGTTTACATCAGTTATCTCTACTAACAGCTCAGTCTACATCAGTTATCTCTACTGACAGTTCAGTTTATATCAAGTATCTCTACTGACAGTTCAGTCTACATCAATTATCTCTACTAACAGTTCAGTCTACATCAATTATCTCTACTAACAGTTCAGTCTACATCAGTTATCTCTACTAATAGCTACGTCTACATCAAGTATCTCTACTGACAGTTCAGTCTACATCAGTTATCTCTACTGACAGTTCAGTCTACATCAATTATCTCTACTAACAGTTCAGTCTACATCAATTATCTCTACTAACAGTTCAGTCTACATCAGTTATCTCTACAAACAGTTCAGTCTTAAACAGGCTTAAATCGGAGGCAGCAAGACTTTCGTTCAGTTCTTTCTGAAAAGGCTTCAACACCTATCCAGGAGTCTTTGTCAGTCTTGGTGGCTCACATTGAGCCACTTGAGCTCCGATTTAAGTCTGTTTACTGTTGTGATGACCCAGATAACAGAGCATTTTCAGTGGCAACAGCTCAGTCATATTGACTCGTCTCTAACAGTTCAGTCAGTGTCAGGTATTCATGCTAACAGTTCAGTCTTTGTGATCTCTGACTACTGAGGTCCTGGGATGATGACAATTAAGTAACTTTTTCATATTCTTGAAAGGTTTTGAAGCTCTGGTTAAAGCGCACTTTGGAAGATTTAAAAAACAAGGAGCTAAAATACTTCCACTGGTACCTGCGAATGGCAGATGAGTCCAAAGACGGCTTTAAACCAATCAGAAGGTACCGCCTGAAGTATGCGGGCCGACTGGACACGCTGGATCTGCTGTTGCAGATGTACTCTGCAAAGGCCAAAGAGGTGACAGAGAAGATACTGGAGAAGATCCGTAACAATAAAGCACAGGTGAATATATGAATATTTATACATGCAGTACACAGTTAAGTCCAAAATATTAAATAGCAATAGAGCGCTGGTGAATACAGCCCTCCTCATTAAGTGGACGTGATTCAGAAGCTGAGGCGTTGGTGAGAACTGACCCTTCTTGTTCCTTCTGTCCTACTTTGCAGCATATGCTCCTGGACATTTTTGAAGAAATGGGCGACATGGACCTTAAGTACTGCCAGATGATGCTGCAGAATACTGACAAGTTCATGAGTAACATGCCATCCATAAAAAGGGTTTCTGTGGAAAACCAGGAGATAGTGAGCTCAGTAGGCATGATGATGCATATGTACAGCGCAGAGCACAGAGAGGAGTTAGCCAGAGCTCTGAATGAAATCCAGGAGAGCACAGGTCCGTTCAAATGAAAAGCACCATGAATAACCTGACATATTACACCACTAAAATCCCACATTTATGCTCTGCAACAGAAAACCTGTGTGAAGATGAGGATGAGGACAGCATGTCTCCAGAAGCTATAAGAGGTGCGTGTTTCTGATGGAAAATCACACTCAGACCTCTGATGCAGTTAAGAGACTTTTACAAAAAGGTTAAATATCCCAGTTTGGAGCCAGAAGGGATCAAATATAGAGAAAAACCAGCAGATTATAAAGCCGTCTGACTACATGTCTCCTGAGCTTCTCTGGACCATCTGTCCTCTATGAAACGTTGCTGCTTCTATCCTGGGTGGTCCAGGTTCCCTACAGAACCGGGTTTCTAACCAGGCATCTGATTTCTCCAAGTCCAGTGAGACCGGCTGGAAGTCACACACCTTTAAAAGGAAGACTTTTCATTCTAAAATATAATCTTTGGAGTCTGATACATTGCTGTTGTGTATTTCTGTTGCAGAAAGAAGAATAAAGAACATGCTCCTGGAGTTTATAAGGAAAGTATCCAATGAAACCCTGGAACAGCTCTTGAAGAACCTCGTTGCTGATAAAGTCCTGACAGCCTCAGAGAGCAAAGCTGTTGTTGAGAAGAACCGCACCAGAGTGAACAAGGCAAGCTGCTTGATTGACATGGTGAAGGAGAAAGGATGCGATGCCGGCCAGAAGCTGCTCAATCATCTTCAGGCAATAGATGCTCCACTGTTCTCTGAGCTGGAGCTGACCCAGCCTCCTCCTTTACAACAAGGTGAGTTCTGCAGATCTGCCATGCTGGCCGTGTTTCACATCTGCTGCTGAGGAACCAGAAAACATGCAGGTCCAGTTTAAACTGGAGGAAACCAGGAGTGTTGAGCAGCTTTTTAAATCATTCATCTGCTGCATAAGTTCAAACTGTTGGACTTAATCGTTGCATCATACTGCTTAGAGTACCAGAACCTGCCTGCTGATGTCCTGGTTCCCCCAATAACAGTCTGTTCATCTGCTGATTTCCTAGAACTGTTGGAGCTTCTAGGCTTAAAGACGAAGGAGGAGGGGAAAACCAAGGATGGCGAAAAAGCAGAAGGAGATAAAACGGAGGAAAAGGGAGGCGACCAATGAACGGGAGAGACGGGTAAAGCACCAGTGGGTTGAGGAGGGCATCATCTATGAGAACCTGAGAACCAGACGCCCTGGCTGAGAACACTGAGATTTAAAGGCATGATGCACACATGATGACTTTGAAGGAATATCTAAACCTCAGAGTTCTCCGCCATGCAGACCATCACTCCCTGAAGACATCTGATCAGAGCGACCACTGCCTCATCGGTGGTCTGCAGTGGACGGGCAGAACTTCTAGGTGTTCCCATGCAGCCGGTAGGCTCTCACCTTAGAACATTACCTGAGGTCTATCTCCACCCGCCTGAGCTCTAGGATACACAAATACATCGGTGTGTATTGCACCTAGTGAAGTCCATCTTCTGGTGAACGTTTAGCTAAAAACACAAAAACAGACCGATTAATTACGCTACTTGACATCTCCTTGGAACACTACAGTTCAACAATGTTATCGCTCTCCATCCAGATGTTTCCTTTTCTAGCTTGTACTCCCCTTGCTGGGAGCCAGGCCATTCTGACCCGGTATGACCCATTTGATGTTTACCAAACCTGCACCAGCAGCTTCAGCAGACCAGGACAGGGTCTGTGGGTCTGATGTAGACCCACAGACTGTGGGTCTGATGTAGACCCACAGACTGTGGGTACTTGGAGACGGAGGGGAGCCTCTGACCAGGACCTGGTCCACTACTAACAGCGGTCCTGAAGGATCCAGTCTGGTGTGGACAGAACTAACTTCAGGTGGGAACCCATTGAGGACGGTTCTCCTCTGAAGTTCGCTCCCTGGGACCTGGATCAGCCTACCAGTCGGGGACTCTGTCTGTGTTTACAGGGGATTGCTGTCAGCTTGGTGTTTCTCTAACCTTCCTCTGGGACTCCTTCAGCAGAAAGGGTTCTGGAAAGACGTGGTGGAAATCAGGTCGCTCTCAGTAGTTTATCATTCCTTGGAGCTACCTGGACCTGCTGTAGTCCTGGTACAATGGGTCCTCCATGATGTCTGTTCTATAGGGTCTGTTCTAAGGTATCTGTCCTACAGATCTCATCCCAGGACCATGTTGCTTTTTAACGCCATCAGTAGATGTTCTGCCCGGTGTATGAGAAGGCCCGCTCAGACCCAGCAGGTGGATTGTCAGAGTTCTCAGTCTACAACTGCTGCTGTTTCCTTCCTTCAACAAGTTCATCTTCTATCACTGAACTTGGACCTTTGGTGCATTAACTCAGAGGGAAAACAATATTAAGGAATATTTTCTAAAAGAAATGTAACTTACCAGCATTTATACCTTTGCTGGGCGTTCCCCTTTATAGAAGAAACATGGAGGACGACTTGCACATGGCTCGATGGCAGGTAACGGGACTCTAGCATCAACCCAATCCCTTAATACCTGACAGTAACACGCATCCATGAGGACCAGAGTACGGTGTGCCCATTGGGACAACAAGATGAACAACAGAGTTAATTATCTTTCTCAGACCTCCTATTACATGAAGGACTTTGTGTTGATTTGACCATTTATGTTTTGTGTTTAGGATCCATTGATAGTCTCGGTTCTAACCTACCAGAACCTACCTCCGGTCTGCATATTTTAATAAATCCTGTGTTTAGTGATTATTTAGTTCAGTATTGCTGTCAACGTGGTCTCCGGTTGTAGTTTTCCTGTCTAGTCCACTAGTTTTTGGATCTTTGTACATCGACTTTTCTTGTAAGTTTCAGTCATCATTAAAATCTTTTACCTGCCTGGTGTCTACACTTGATCCTATTTAAACAGCTCCGGTTAGAAATGCACACCTTCTGGTGTCCCTGTGGCCTGTTTGCTTCAGTCACTGACCACTAAGCTATGATGAGCCGCCCTGGATCCTCTGACCACACAGATAAATGTGCTAAACCCTCTGAGATCGGCACAGACCCACAGCTAGACGTCCCCAGTCTAGGTCTAAGTCACTGGTCTGACCCTCATGGACTCGTGGAAATACCAGCACAGTTCAGATACAGATGTTCTGTGTTCTGCTAACTCAGAACATGGTGTCACTGAATCAAAGGGAACATGATCCAAAACAAGAGGCCAAATAAAAGCAGAACCGGTTTGCCTGACCCAAAGTCCTCAGGTCTCAACAGCCGCTGTTCTAAGTTCATTTAGCTGCTTCATAAGGTCTTTTCTTAATCTAGCATCAACTTATTCCCATCAAACATCCTGGTGTTAAAACCTGATATTTTCCATCTTGGCCGTAAAAAGTAGATAGGGTCATGTGCCTGCAAATATCTGCCTCCCACTTTACTGTCAGCCAGTTTTTATTTTCCGTTTCCCTGCTGTTTCACCGTTAACTTCTATGCCAGAACTGTGTTGTCTGTCTAAATATGACCATTTAGCCATGGCTGCAGAGTCAGGGTTAGCTAGCAATAAGAACAAGAGTTTCTGCTGAATCATTTTATCTGAGTCTGTTATGAGAAACCCGAACAATCAGAACCACAGAGCTTAAATAATGAGGACAAGTGAAGGAATAGAGATCAGGTGAGTCCCCAGTCAGAGAAATGTAGAACAACTGAGGGAGATTAACACAGAGGAACCCTAAATACCAGATAATCATTATGACTATATGAGATCTTACCAAATACATTAGGTCATCCATAAATATTCAGCAGAACTAGTGAACTGTGCATGAACAAGGAAAAAGTGTCAACTTTTTAATCAACAAATGAAATACGAAATAAATCAAAAGGAATGAGAAGTAACATAAATGTATTGTTGGGATCTCCACATTTCAGTAGAGAAACAATGTAGTTATTGAAAATGTAAAAATGTATTCAAGTGTTTCATTGTCAGAACAATCTGAAGAGTAGTTTGGATTTCATGATTCAAACAGAAACTAAACCTGAATAAACTTTTCATTAATTGATGACGATCTTAGCAGTTTGTCGTCTGACGTCAATAAATCCTCTGAGATCACAAGAGCAGCAAACGGGCATCAAGACGTCTGAGTTGAGTTTAAAGGACGGAGAAACGACGTCGACTGGAAACCAACCTTCTCTGTCCTGGGTCTGTTCCCAGCATCTGTTCCACTGCGTTCTCTACAGGGTCTGTCCTGTCATCTGTTCTAGAGGTTCTATTGCACAGGGCCTCTTCCTGTATGTTCTAAGGCGTCTGTTCTATTGGGCATGTTTTATGGTGTCTGTTCCAGAGGGGTCTGTTCTAAGGTATCTGTTCTACAGGCTCTGTTCCATGATGTCTGTTCTATAGGGTCTGTTCTACAGGCTCTGCTGCATGACATATGTTCTATAGGGTCTGTTCTAAGGTATCTGTTCTATAGGGTCTGTTCCATGATGTCTGTTCTATAGGGTCTGTTCTACAGGCTCTGCTGCATGACATATGTTCTATAGGGTCTGTTCTAAGGTATCTGTTCTATAGGGTCTGTTCCATGATGTCTGTTCTATAGGGTCTGTTCTAACGTATCTGTTCTACAGGCTCTGCTGCATGACATATGTTCTATAGGGTCTGTTCTAAGGTATCTGTTCTATAGGGTCTGTTCCATGACGTTTGTTCAATAGGGTTTGTTCTAACATATCTGTTCTACAGGCTCTGCTGCATGACGTCTGTTCTAAGGTATCTGTTCTATAGGGTCTGTTCCATGATGTCTGCTCTATAGGGTCTGTTTTAAGATATCTGTTCTACAGGCTCTGCTCCATGACGTCTGTTCTATAGGGTATGTCTTAAGGCATCTGTTCTATGGGGTCTGTTCCATGACGTCTGTTCTATAGGGTATGTCTTAAGGCATCTGTTCTATGGTGTCTGTTCCATGACGTCTGTTCTATAGGGTATGTCTTAAGGCATCTGTTCTATGGGGTCTGTTCCATGACGTCTATTCTATAGGGTATGTCTTAAGGCATCTGTTCTATAGGGTCTGTTCCATGACGCCTGTTCTATAGGGTCTGTTCTAAGGTATATGTTATATAGGGTATGTTCCATGACGTTTGTTTTGTAGGGTTTGTTCTAACGTATCTGTTCTACAGGCTCTGCTGCATGACGTCTGTTCTATAGGGTCTGTTCTAAGGTATCTGTTCTATAGGGTCTGTTCCATGTTGTCTGTTCTATAGGGTCTGTTCTACAGGCTCTGCTCCATGACGTCTGTTCTATAGGGTATGTCTTAAGGCATCTGTTCTATAGGGTCTGTTCCATGACGTCTGTTCTATAGGGTATGTCTTAAGGCATCTGTTCTATAGGGTCTGTTCCATGACATCTGTTCTATAGGGTCTGTTCCATGACGTCTGTTCTATAGGGTCTGTTCTGAGGTATCTGTTCTACAGGCTCTGCTCCATGATGTCTGTTCAATAGGGTATGTCTTAAGGCATCTGTTCTATAGGGTTGTGTTCCATGACGTCTGTTCTATAGGGTCTGTTCCATGTTGTCTGTTCTATAGGGTCTGTTCTACAGGCTCTGCTCCATGACGTCTGTTCTATAGGGTATGTCTTAAGGCATCTGTTCTATAGGGTCTGTTCCATGACGTCTGTTCTATAGGGTATGTCTTAAGGCATCTGTTCTATAGGGTCTGTTCCATGACGTCTGTTCTATAGGGTATGTCTTAAGGCATCTGTTCTATAGGGTCTGTTCCATGACATCTGTTCTATAGGGTCTGTTCCATGACGTCTGTTCTATAGGGTCTGTTCTGAGGTATCTGTTCTACAGGCTCTGCTCCATGATGTCTGTTCAATAGGGTATGTCTTAAGGCATCTGTTCTATAGGGTTGTGTTCCATGACGTCTGTTCTATAGGGTCTGTTCTAAGGTATTTGTTCTACAGGCTCTGCTCCATGACGTCTGTTCAATAGGGTATGTCTTAAGGCATCTGTTCTATAGGGTTGTGTTCCATGACGTCTGTTCTATAGGGTCTGTTCTGAGGTATCTGTTCTACAGGCTCTGCTCCATGATGTCTGTTCTATAGGGTATGTCTTAAGGCATCTGTTCTATAGGGTCTGTTCCATGACGTCTGTTCAATAGGGTCTGTTCTAAGGTATCTGTTCTATAGAGTCTGTTCCATGATGTTACAGTTAAAAGGAGAGGAAGGCCAGGAAAGAGCAGAACATGAAACTTTGATGATTGATGAAAATTATTAGAATAAAGATATGGAATCAGGTTCCAGCTTTAAGTTCCTCGAACTAAAACCTTTATTATTAATCCATATTTCACAATAAATATTAGTGGAACAAAAAGGTTTTCATCCTTCACGATGATGACTTTATGTATTTATTTAAATTCAGTGCTGTGATTGGCTGTTCACTCAGAGAACCACCACTCTGTTCTCTGGCTCAGTCCACAGGATCTTTAGGAACCTGCTGAGATGATCAACATTCTCTAAACTGTTTTTCAGAGTCTCAACGCTTGGTGGGAATGTGGGGAACAGTTCCATCTGATTGATGTCGCTATCAGCAGAAAAAGCAAATGTTCAGTAATGACCTTCCAGAGATCCAGATCCACTGGATTTATTGGATCAGTTCTGACTCGTCAGCTCAAGGAGCAGAACTCTGCAGCGGTGTTCCAGATGAGTTCAGAGTGGTTTGGCCACGGCCTTCTGTGCTTCCTAAACAGCACAGTGGGCATGAAGAACCAACCATAAACTAATAAAAGACAGTTGCAGACTGGTTTGATCCAGTTGGATCCGGTTTGATCCAGTCTGTGAGGAGAAACAGCTGCTCCCTAAATAAACTAAAATCAGAAAAAGAAGACAGACATAAGCCAACAAAGATGCTTCACAACATGAGGAACCAACGAGGAACAGACGATAAACTAATAAAAGACATCTGATCCGGTTGATCCAGTTGGATCCAGTTTGATCCAGTTGGATCCAGTCTGTGAGGAGAAACAGCTGCTCCCTAAATAAACTAAAATCAGAAAAAGAAGACAGACATAAGCCAACAAAGATGCTTCACAACATGAGGAACCAACGAGGAACAGATGATAAACTAATAAAAAGACAGCTGCAGACCGGTCTGATCTGGTTGATCCAGTTGGATCCAGTTGGATCCAGTCAGGAGAAAAACTGCTCCCTAAATAAATTTAAATCAGAAAAAGACAGACATGAGCCGACAAAGGTGCTTCACGACATAAGGAACCAACGAGGAACAGATGATAAACTAATAAAAAGACAGCTGCAGACCGGTCTGATCCAGTTTGATCCAGTCTGTGAGGAGAAAAACTGCTCCCTAAATAAACTAAAATCAGAAAAAGAAGACAGACATGAGCCAACAAAGGTGCTTCACGACATGAGGAACCAACAAGGAACAGATGATAAACTAATAAAAGACAGCTGCAGACTGGTCTGGTCCGGTTGATTCCGGTTTGATCAAGTCTGTGAGGAGAAAAACTGCTCCCTAAATAAACTAAAATCAGAAAAAGAAGACAGACATGAGCCAACAAAGGTGCTTCACGACATAAGGAACCAACGAGGAACAGATGATAAACTAATAAAAAGACAGCTGCAGAACGGTCTGATCCGGTTTAATCCAGTTGGATCTGGTTTGATCAAGTCTGTGAGGACAAAGCTGCTCCTTAAAAAAACTGATAAATAAGACAGACATGACCTAACAAAACTGCTTCAGCAACCAAAATGCAGAAGAGAAAAATATGTAATAAACAGTGCTGCAGCGGTCCAGATCGCACTGATCCCATCCGGTCCAGTTTGATCCGTTTGATTGAAACGTGGAAATAAGTGCGTCAACATTCCTGAACGTCCTTTGGACCTGTCAGGGTGTTCAGACCAGGCCTGTCTAAGAACTGGAGTTTAGGCTCTGAAGAACCCAGCTCTTCAGACAGGCTCCAGAAGATGTTCTGAAGTGCTTTTCCACAACGGTTATCTTCAATTGTTACTTCCTGCTTGGTGCGTTTTGGTTGGTTGTCTTCTTCACCCGTCTGGCACTGATTGTCTTCTGATGACTCTGGTGTCTCTCTGTGGAAATGCTCCGTCTGAAGACCCTGTCCAGGGCAGAGCATCACTGCTGCGCCAGCAGGGCGTTCCTGTTGGCCTTCATCTTCTCCAGGCGCTTGGACAGGTGGCTGTTGGTGACCTCCAGCTCCTCGATGCGGTCCAGAGCTGAGCGGAGCTGAAAGGAACGACACATTGTTACCAGAACAGTTCCACACAGAAAACACACCAAAGATCTTTAAAAAAGTCTGAAATAAAAACCAACAAGAACTGAAACATTGTGTTAAACTAAACCTGACGTCAGTTAGTGAACAGGGTCGCCTGGTTAGTGAACCTGAGACCTTCTTGTTGCAGGGCAGTCCTGCTAGCATCTGGCCAGCTCCATTAACGAAGCAGGCGAGTTTAAATGAGGAGAAAATAAACATTCCCAGCGGTGTCTGCACAGCCAAAGCTGAAGGGGGCGCTCTCACCTCTCTCTGCAGTCTTCTCTTTTCCACCTTCAGCTCATCTTCAATCTTCTCCGCGTTCTCAGACGCCGACTTGTAGCGACACACCTGACCCTCAAGGCGCAGCACCTGAGCAGGGAACAGTAGAACGTGGCAGGCTGTAATTCAGCAGTGGAGGCAGAGGATGCTAGATGGAACGTAGCAGCGGGTTCTGCTGATCACATGCACTGATTTACTGAAGACCTCCACAGAAAACAGCAGATTAGTCACATTTTGTTCCAGAGTGGCCACTTCCTGCTCAGACTTCACCAGTTTGAACTTGAGTTCGCTGATCTGCCGGTTGGCGTCTCCTGGTGACGACAGAACATGAAGAACTCAGGACTTATTGAGCAGCAGACAAACACAGCGGATCTGATCAGGAACCTACTCTGCAGGTCCAACAGGTGAGGGTCTATGCCGTTCTCCTGAGCGTTCTCGCCTGGGTTCTGTACTCCATCCTGGCCGTTCCTCTGATTCAGCTGAGAGGTCAGCAGCCTGACCTGGACATAAAGGTCTGGGGTTAAAGCCGTGTTCTCCAACATCTCGCAGCGTCTTGACAGTTGGAACCAAAGGTTCTGACCTGATCCCGTAAACTTTCTCTGTCCTCAAACAGTTTCTTCATCCGCAGTTCTGCAGCAGAACACAAAGAGAGGATTTAGGTCCTCATCCAGCTCCACCGTGAGAAGCTGCTGAGAAAGGTTCTTCAGACTTTTCTCCAAAACTATTTATTTCATTAACTTTAACGTCTCAGACTAGTAATATTACCTTCCGCTCCTTCAAAGCTCCTTTGGCTGAAAAGTTTCACTCCTGCTGTGGATTTATTCACAATCTAATTCAAAACAAAGTGGGTCAACAGCTCTGAGGAACTCCTCTGTTCTGGGAGGTAAACAATGTGGATTCATTTAAGAGTCCCTGGACGGAACCGTGAATTCACCCATGGTGGACGTAATCCACACATTTCATTTAATTACGTCAATTAATTTCAGTTAGAAACTTTCATTGAATCTTTTCAGTTCAGTAGACTGACTTTCAATCAGGTCTCAACTTCAAATTATTTCTGACCTTGTAAAGTATCGTAAATCAGGCTGCAGGTAGAACGTTAGCTTACCCTTTAGGTGTGGAGAACATCATGTACTGAGGATACAAAAACACGACCAGAACATGGAGCTTTAGGGTTCAGCGGATATATTTATTTCTCGATAGTTCACAGCTTCCTGTATTTTCTAATGAATCATGAATCACGTCTGCAGGAACCTAAATAAATTCCCAAACGTCTTTCTCTTGGTCAGAACTAACGGAGAACATGTTTTCCTCGGTTTCCTAAATATTGCTCCTTTAACATTTACAACAGTGGTGAGCACAGACAACCAACAAGTTAGCTTCTCAAATTTAGATTCCACCAACGAAAATATTAGCTTTACTACGTTAAACTGATGCTAAATAAGAACATTTGAGTTAGCTGAATGCTAACTGTTAGCCGCTAATGTTAGCCGCTAACCGCCAGCTGTCGCTCAGTCTGCGTCACTCGTCTTTAGACAAAGAAGATGCTGCCTGAATTAAGCAGAAATAGAAGTCGGTTCCACCGTTGCTCTGTAGAATCCTGGTTAAATGTCCCTTCATGCTTGCCGTAGGGCAGGCAGGATGACGGCAGGTTTTACGTACAGAAGTGTTGGAAGAAGAAGAGTCCAGTCTGTTCCTCCTGGTGCCGGTTAGCCCATGGTTCACAGTATCCATCAGAACACCTTGTTTAATACGCATGCGTTACATTCCATTCATCCTTCCAGCATGCCTCCGACTACCAGGGGTTTATGTGTATTATATTCCATGAATTATATTACATTCATTGCACATTACTTAATTGCACGCCTTGTACGGTGAAGTTCAGCCGGTTTCCCTCAAACTGAGCCGTAGAATCATTGATTCTCCTGTTAAATCGTTCATGTGGGCTCGAGTTAGCGACGTTTAGCAGCGTTTAGCAGCGTTTAGCAACGTTTAGCAGCAGTTAGCGGCGTTTAGCGGCGTTTAGCGGCGTTTAGCAGCGTTTAGCAGGGTTTAGCAGCAGTTAGCGGCGTTTAGCAGCGTTTAGCAGCGTTCCTCAAACTGAGCCGTAAAATCATTGACTCTCCTGTTAAATCGTTCATGTGGGCTCGAGTTAGCGACGTTTAGCAGCGTTTAGCAGCGTTTAGCAGCGTTTAGCAGCATTTAGCAGGGTTTAGCAGCAGTTAGCGGCGTTTAGCAGCGTTTAGCAGGGTTTAGCAGCAGTTAGCGGCGTTTAGCAGCGTTTAGCAGCGTTCCTCAAACTGAGCCGTAAAATCATTGACTCTCCTGTTAAATCGTTCATGTGGGCTCGAGTTAGCGACGTTTAGCAGCGTTTAGCAGCGTTTAGCAGCATTTAGCAGGGTTTAGCAGCAGTTAGCGGCGTTTAGCAGCGTTTAGCAGCGTTCCTCAAACTGAGCCGTAAAATCATTGACTCTCCTGTTAAATCGTTCATGTGGGCTCAAGTTAGCGGCGTTTAGCACCGTTTTACAGCAGTTAGCAGCATTTAGCAGCGTTTTGCAGTGTTTTGCAGCGTTTAGCAACGTTTAGCAGCGTTCCTCAAACTGAGCCGTAAAATCATTGACTCTTCTGTTAAATCGTTCATGTGGGCTCGAGTTAGTGGTGTTTAGCAGCGTTTAGCAGCAGTTAGCGGCGTTTAGCAGCATTTAGCAGCAGTTAGCAGCGTTTAGCGACGTTTAGCAGCGTTTAGCATCAGTTAGCAGCGTTTAGCAGCATTCCTCAAACTGAGCCATAGAATCATTGATTCTCCTGTTAAATCGTTCATGTGGGCTCGAGTTAGCGACGTTTAGCAGCGTTTAGCAGCATTTACCAGCAGTTAGCAGCAGTTAGCAGCGTTTAGCATCAGTTAGCAGCGTTTAGCAGTGTTCCTCAAACTGGGAACATTTCAGAATCTTCATAAATCGTATTTTATAACAAGCCCCATCGACGTAACGCTTGACAAATGCACGCTGTTTTGGTAAAATGGTCGACACCAAGAGTTAAAACCGGACAGGACAGGGTATCCTGACAGGGTCTGCCCCACCGACAGCATCCAGACCACAGCTAGAAGCAGCAGGAGCTGTTAACCACGGTGCTGCTGTGGAGAACAGGGGCCTAATCGGTGGATGGACATCTGGAACGTTGTTAGCATGCTCACAGGTACTGAAACCCAGTAAGGTGGAGCCTACCGGCCCGTTTCTAAGCTTGGTGAGAACGATGATGCGCTGAATCAAAAGGCTTGTAGTCCCACCGCTGCTACTCAGGGTCGAGGAGCAGCAGCAGAAGAAGATGCTGACTTCATGAAATCTTGCAGTCGGTGTTATCGTGTTTCCTGCTGTCCAGACTGGGTTCTTCGTGGTCCGGCTCTGGTTCTGCACTGCCCAGTGGTGGAACAACGGCGTGAACCTCCGCCTCCGTCCTGGACCGGTCCTGCTGCTGTGGTGGAGGCGCTCTGATCTCCTCTTCCTCCTCGTCAGCCTCCTCACAGCTGTCCATGTCTTCCACCGACAGCTCCTCCACTGAACCCACACTGGAGCCCTCCAGCCGTCGTCCCTCCTGGAGGCCCAGCAGAGCCAGTTCAGGAACGGCCAAGGCTCGGATCTCTTCAGCGGTCACTTCCATGAATCTCCTGACAGAGGAACTTTGTCCAGCTGCAGAGTGTGCCGCCACGCGGTTCCCTCTCAGCTCCTTTGATTCTGAGGCAGGAAGCTGAAGATGGCTTTGACTATCGGACGTCTTCCCCAAACTGAGCTCAGACCTGGACTGCGGTTCTGCAAAGTACGAGTCAACAAAGACAAAGTCTGCAGAGGAGTTGTTCACAGGAGAAGCAGGTGGGTGGAAGCAGCATCCAGCAGGACTGGCTCCAGACTCAGCGTCCATCTGCAGGTGTCTGTGTCTGGACCAGGTCCCTCTGTCGGTGCTGGCGGTATGGTGGTGAGGAGTGGAGCTAGCTCTGTTTGAGGAACCAGACTGGTTCTCCATCCTCTCTGAGGCTGAACCCACTCTGTGTGAGGCAGAATCTCCTCCCACACATCCAGGACGCTCTGCTGGTTCTCTGGCTAGGCTTGCCAGATGCAGCCATGTCTTCATGGAGGGTCTGGAACCCACCACTGGCCTTATTAACGCATGTCCTCCTCCTTCATTCTGACAGGACTCATTTCCTGGGCCGTTCCTAAGCGTGTTCTCCAAGTCTGAGATCCACTGATGGAGACAGATGAGGATTTCTGAGAAGATTCTGGAGATTTCAACCACAAACCCTGGTGTGTCCTCCAACCCTTGGAGCAGATCTTGGACAGTGTTCTCCAAACTGGTCCACGTGTCCTCTGGAACAAAGGGTGATGTTCTCTGTGGGTGCTCAGGGCAAGCTGTGGGGGTCTGAGTAGCTCCTAGGAGTGGGTCTCCAGGGCTTTGCTTCTGACATTGCTCGGGTCTTCCCAAAGATTCAGGAGAAGACGTAGCAGCTGCTTGAGTCTCCAGTTTGGCTTCAGTCCTGTTGGCGGACCTTTCTGGACTCAACCTTTCCGTCTCAACCATCGACTCTCTGGGACCAACTTCACTGAAACCTGGAGCATCTTCATCTGGACTCTGGGGACCCACATCTAAGGAACACAAGTCTTTTTGTTCTACGTCTGTTTCAGAGGAAGAAGCTTTGCTTTCCAGTGTGGAAGGGACATCCTGGTTTATCGTCTCTTCAGACAGAGACTTCAGTTTTCCAGACGGTGAAAGACCCAGCACCACCAATCGATTGTCCAGGATCATCTCTTTAGCAGGTCGAGGTGGAACAAGTCTGGATCTGAGGACCTTTCCAGATGATTGGTCCAGGACAGATACGGTCTTTCTGGTGGATTCCCTCATTCTTCCTAAGTTGTTCAGGTCCATGACCCCAACAGATCCAGGGTTACCCGCCGTGGTGGTATCTCTGAAGGCCTGCTCAGGCCTGTGATCTGGCTCTCCACGCCCGTCTCTGCTGGGCTGTTTTTTATTAGCTCTGTTTCCATCCCCTTTAAAGGGAAGGTTCTTGGTGGGATCAGCTCCTTTGCTCCGCGGTTGCCGGTTTCGCCTTCTTTCGGCCGGGTTCCGTCTCTCTCTGGACGGTCTGGCCTGGTCACTCCCAGAGATCATGTTGTTGTCTTTGGGGTCGTTTTGAGGGGTTCTGTTGTCCTCTGCTGGCTGCCGCTCTGAAGCTTTCCCTGAAAGACCACGAAGAGACATTGGAGGACCGAACCGAGCCGACATTCAGGATGGAAAACAGACAGTAGGAGGAGATTAACCGAGGCGACGAGGACAGGAGGACCCCAGAAGAATCACAGGAGGACCGGAGCCCACGGGTTAACGAGCTGATTTAAAAGCAGACAGAACCATACACCGGGTACAAACGTCAACCAACATGAACTTCATGCTTCTTAGTCTCCTATCCAGAAGTGATAATTAGATGAAACCAAAGGCTTGGTTAGATATCCCAAAGTTTCAGTGAACATTGTTGTAACTAACTCCTACCCAGCATGCTCTCTCTGCCGCTCTGAGACGAGTCCTCGGCCAGTCGGGAGGCGCATTCATCCTCAGCTTGCTCTGCATCGCCGTTGGTGGAGGTGTCAGGAGAGACTAGCACGCCGTGGTCCTGTTGGGCCAAGAGCTGTGAATCAGTGATCAACCGCAGACTCTGAGGACATTTTCTACCTCCTGGGCTTCACTGTCGCCCAGAAACAGCCCGACCTGAGTCACAATACAAGTTTAACAGCAGACAAGAGACAAAGTTCTGGACCACATGAGCCAAAACTACAACGGTTTGGTTCCGTAGAGGTTTTTGAGGCTCGGTGCCAAACAGCGTAGACCAATAATGGATAATAAGAGCTGTTTCTTAGAGGTGTAACATATTCAGGATGGAATGTGTGTCGTGTGTTGGGAGGTCTGCACGGGTCCAACTGGACACAACAAAATGTTCCTTTAAAGATTTCCAGAGAAATCGTATATTAGGTACCATCTTCAGTCCAAACCGGACAGAAGTATCCTGACTGCTTCAGCACCGGGTCTATTCCTCACAAAAATAGGTTTTAGTACAGCAAATATTGGCTAATCTGTGTCTGCTGGTGTGGGGGGGGGCTATTAGTGCTGAGTTTTATTGTTGGAGCAAAGTTATCAAAACAGCTCTGATAAGAGTCCACATATGGACTTTAGTAGATGGACATGAAATAATATCTTATAGCAGGAAATGTTGGAGGGAGTCTGAATTCAAGGAAAACAATAGCAAGAAAACACCAAATGTGGTTTAGGGCATTCATGATGAATGTGGGCGAAGACCCAAAATCTGATGGCTATATTATCAGAAAATGATCTCTTTGAACTTTCCATTGGGCTAAACGGCTGTTTTTACTGACAAAGTCTGCCAATCAAAGGCTGGAATGTGTCTTCCTGAGAGTCATGTGACCATTTAAAGCGCTGGTATTGGTTCTTGCTGCTTGTTGAAAGCTTTCTATCTTTCCAAGGAAAGCCCTGTGGCTCCAGGGAGGTCTAAACAGCAACCCCTCAGGCGGTAGTTCCTGCAGGGAAGAACATTTGGCTCTGGAGGCAGATACACTAACAATGGGCCATGAGTGAACCCGTGCTACATGAGAACGTGAGGAACTTCCTCTTTGTGGCATAATCGTATCTGCAGGAAGTCTTAATGAGACAAACGTTTCCTTCTGCGCGTCACCAAGAACCCGTCTGAGGACGATTTGGTCCAAATACCTTGAGGGAGTCTCGCAGCCGGACCACCTCGGCACGCAGCCGGTCACGTTCGATCCGAACAATGTCGGAGGTTTCTCTGTGGCGCTCTAATGCCTGACGTAGGAAGGAGTTAATGAAGGAGGTTAGAGAGGGAACAAGCTTAGGAGGCAGGAAACAAGTAGGAAAACAGCTGTAACGGTTTCTCAGAGGCAGAAAAAGGCCTTCAGCCCTTCCTTGGTTGGGTTCTGTTAATGTCCAATGAACACCAATCAGGATGTTCCAAACACATCTTCTACTGAGTGAATTCATCTGAACTCTGCACCAGAGATGCATTCAGATACGCTTACCCTGTCACTCTGGATTTATCTGAAATATGTGGGCCAGATGTTCAGAGCAGAACCAGTGAACTGTGAACTGGTTCCAGTTCTTCTGCCTCTGGAAACATGAGAAACTGTGCAAGCAGCAGCGTCCTACCGCAATCTTCTTCTCTTTCCACTGCAGAGTTTCCTGCAGGTCAGAGACCTCCTGACGGTAGCTGCCGCTCTTCAGACGCAGGTCAGAGACTTCCTGTCCACCAGAGGGCAGCAGAGGGCAGCAGAGAATGGGCAGCAGAGAATAACAGAGAGCATTAGAGGACAGCAAAGAGCAGCAGAGGGCAGCAGAGGGCAGCAGAGAGTATAAGTGGGCAGCAGAGGGTAGCAGAGAGTATAAGTGGGTAGCAGAGGGCAGTAGAGGGGAGCAGAGAGTAGCAGAGAGTATAAGTGGGCAGCAGAGGGCAGTAGAGGGCAGCAGAGGGTAGCAGAGAGTATAAGTGGGCAGTAGAGGGCAGTAGAGGGCAGCAGAGGGTAGCAGAGAGTATAAGTGGGCAGCAAAGGGCAGCAGAGGGCAGCAGAGGGCAGCAGAGAGTATAAGTGGGCAGCAGAGGGTAGCAGAGAGTATAAGTGGGCAGCAGAGGGCAGCAGAGGGCAGCAGAGGGCAACAGAGGGCAGCAGAGAGTATAAGTGGGCAGCAGAGGGCAGTAGAGGGCAGCAGAGGGAAGCAGAGAGTATAAGTGGGCAGTAGAGGGCAGTAGAGGGCAGTAGAGGGCAGCAGAGGGCAGCAGAGGGCAGCAGAGAGTATAAGTGGGCAGCAGAGGGCAGTAGAGGGCAGCAGAGGGTAGCAGAGAGTATAAGTGGGCAGCAGAGGGCAGTAGAGGGCAGCAGAGGGTAGCAGAGAGTATAAGTGGGCAGTAGAGGGCAGTAGAGGGCAGCAGAGAGTATAAGTGGGCAGTAGAGGGCAGCAGAGGGTAGCAGAGAGTATAAGTGGGCAGTAGAGGGCAGTAGAGGGCAGCAGAGGGTAGCAAAGAGTATAAGTGGGCAGCAGAGGGTAGCAGAGAGTATAAGTGGGCAGCAGAGGGTAGCAGAGAGTATAAGTGGGCAGCAGAGGGCAGCAGAGGGTAGCAGAGGGTAGCAAAGAGTATAAGTGGGCAGCAGAGGGCAGTAGAGGGCAGCAGAGGGTAGCAGAGAGTATAAGTGGGCAGCAGAGGGCAGCAGAGAGTATAAGTGGGCAGCAGAGGGCAGTAGAGGGCAGCAGAGGGTAGCAGAGAGTATAAGTAGGCAGCAGAGGGTAGCAGAGAGTATAAGTGGGCAGCAGAGGGCAGCAGAGGGTAGCAAAGAGTATAAGTGGGCAGCAGAGGGCAGTAGAGGGCAGCAGAGGGTAGCAGAGAGTATAAGTGGGCAGCAGAGGGCAGCAGAGAGTATAAGTGGGCAGCAGAGGGCAGTAGAGGGCAGCAGAGGGTAGCAGAGAGTATAAGTGGGCAGCAGAGGGCAGCAGAGGGTAGCAGAGGGTAGCAAAGAGTATAAGTGGGCAGCAGAGGGCAGTAGAGGGCAGCAGAGGGTAGCAGAGAGTATAAGTGGGCAGCAGAGGGCAGCAGAGGGCAACAGAGGGTAGCAAAGAGTATAAGTGGGCAGCAAAGAGCAGCAGAGGGCAGTAGAGGGTAGCAGAGAGTATAAGTGGGCAGCAGAGGGTAGCAGAGAGTATAAGTGGGCAGCAGAGGGCAGCAGAGACTATAAGAGGGCAGCAAAGAGCAGCAGTGGCCAGCAGAGGGCAGCAGAGAGTATAAGTGGGCAGGAGGATATGCAGGAAGGATAAGGTAGAGCTGATCAGAGTTCAGTGTGACAGACTGGCGACCTGTCCAGGTGAACCCCGCCTCTCGCCCATTGAATGCTGGAGATAGGCACCAGCACCCCCCATCAACCCAACAGGGACATGCATGACGGAGTATGGATTGATGGATCTGAGTTCAGATGTTTGGATAAATGTAAATAAATGTGACCAAATCTTTGGTTGAACTGGATTCAGATTGCTAAGCGTAGTTCAGCCTGTTCTGGGTCACCCTGCATTAGTACCTGCTGCTGCTGACCCGATAATGTCGGCCATTACCGGAACCAGTTCCTGTATCGGGTGAAACTCTGTCCCACGCTGTCAGAAAACACGAGTTCATAGCTTCCATATCTGCTTATCTGACCATGACACAGCACCCACTCAGGTACAGGGCTGGACTTTGACTAGGCCATTCCACAGCCTCATGTTGTTTTTTCAACCATTCAGAGGTGAACGTGCCGTTTAGCTGGTTCATCACCCGCTGCAGAACCAAGCCAAGCTGATGGTCGGACCTTCTGCTTCAGGACCTCTGCTAGAGAGCAGACCTCAAGTCCTCCAGGTCCTGGAGCTCCACACCAGGTCCAGACCACCAAGTTCCCTTCTTCACAGCCTCAGGGTGGATTACCCCTTAATTAATTAATCCTGATTTTAAACATCAGTTGAAGATCTGACACATTTAAAGAGTCTTAAGAACAGAAATCTTTCAGGGGGTAGATACTTCCCCTACCCTGTCCTCTAGGGATGAGTCTAATTTAGAGACCTCTAGATCAGATAATGGCTGAACATGTTTGGGTGTAATTATGTGTCCGGGGCGTTCTGACCGTCAGCAGCTCGTTGCTTCGTCTCAGGCTCTCTTCCATCTCCTTGAACTGGACCTTCAGGACGCTGTGGGCCTGACGCTCGCGCTCCAGCTCCTGCAGAGACACCAAGCCGAGCTCTAAGACCCCCACCGTCAACACAGAGAGCAGCCGCAGAGATCCTGACCTTGCTGGAGTCCTCGCCGCGGCGCCGGGCCTCCCACAGCAGCTCCTCCATGTCGCTGAGCTCCTCCCTCAGGTTCTCCACCTGGAACATCAGCGTCGTCTTGTCGTTGTGCAGCTGAGCGTTGGACACCATCGCTCTGCGGTACTTCTCCTCCGCCTCCGCCAGGGAGTCCTGCAGGGCACCAGGGTCACATGACGGTCTACAACCAGCCCTGCTCAGCTCTCACTGGACTGAAGCGGACCTAGCTGGTTCAGGTTCTGCTTCAGCGCCACTGGTACTAAAGACTGGAGGAGTACCTTCATCTCTCTGATCGATGCCTCCGTCTCCACGGAGAACGACGTGTCACAGCTTCCTCTGCGTGACGAGGCTCCGCCCAGCGAGGCCAGCGTGGCGGCGGACAGCGTGGACGCCGTCCTGGAGCCCTGAGACAGCGAGACGGACACCTTTAGTCTCTCTGGCCGCTACGGGGCCGCTACGGGGCCCCTGGGTCCCGGCTCAGCGGTCTCACCTTATCGATGAACTCCCGGTCGGTCCTCTCCTCCACCTGAACACACACAGAGGGAAACGGGTCAGTAACCGACCAATCAGATCCATCCAGGGCCTGATTGGCTGCAACACCACAGACAGTCAGCAGGGGGAGCTGGAGGGCCCCCCTCTCTCACCACAGGGCTGGCACGAGCTGAGCTGGCCCTGGAGGAGGCCCGAGAGCTGGAGCCCAGCAGCCCGCCGTAGTCGGAAGGCTTAGGGCGCAGGAAACAAGGAAAGGAGGCAAGGAAAGAGGGAAGACATAGAGAGAATGTCTTAGTGAAGCCATGAGAGCAGAACATCCCAGATATGTTAGAAACAGGCGGGTCCAGTTCATGAAGGACCTAAACAGAGACGTCTGGTGCAGCCATGAGGTTTAATCCTGACATAAGGACAAACTGAACTCAGAACCGGACCGCAGAGCCTCCACCAATAAGACATCACCGCCCTGAAGACTGGGTCTCTGAACAACCATGAAGGTCTATAAACGTCTCTGAAGGTCTCTGAAAGTGTCTAAAGGTCTCTGAACAACCATGAAGGTCTATAAACGTCTCTGAAGGTCTCTGAACGTCTCTGAAGGTCTATAAACGTCTCTGAACGTCTCTAATCATGTTTGAAGGTCTCTGAACAACCATGAAGGTCTATAAACGTCTCTGAAGGTCTCTGAAAGTGTCTGAATGTATCCGAACGTGTCTGAAGGTCTATGAACGTCTCTGAACGTCAGTGTTGTAGTACTCGAGTCCGAGTCATTAGCTAAATTTAGAGACTTGTGACTTGACTTGGACTTGAGCACTGATGACTCGAACTTGGACTCGGACTCCTACATTCAGATCATTCTGACTCGGAAATTGAGAAAAAGACTTGACTTGTTTTATATCATTAGGCTATAATTTTAATATGTCATTAGAATATTATTTGGTGTATGATTTTAATATTTAAATTATTAATGCAATGGAATGTTACTGCTTCATGTCATACATCACACGTCATGGCATGTTCCTACAATGAACGTTAATTTTCACTGCGGCATGCCTGGAGGAGAGATGAGTGCCCCGAAGATTGTCCGTTTCGCGTTTAAGGATTTCACCTGCATTGGCAGAAAATGGAGTGCAAAATGCTCCATATGTAATGGATCAATAGTAACTCGACTCGGACTTCACTCGGAAGAGTAATGGACTTGACTCGGACTCGACTCGGATTTTTTTAATGACTTGGACTTGACTCGGACTTGAACACTGGAGACTCGAACCTGGACTCGGACTCGAGGCACAGTGACTTGACTACAACACTGCTGAACATCTCTGAACATCTCTGAACATCTCTGACCCAGAGACGGTTTGTGATGGACTCACCCTGTAGCTGCCACGGCTGCCAACAGACATCCTCTCCTCGTCATCGGAGATCTACAGACAAACAAGCAGGAGATGAATGGAGCGCACCCAGACTCATCAGTCAGAGCAGCGCTTCCACTCAGGTGAACGAGAGCAAACACAGAAGAAGAAGAGATACAGACCGAGGTGTGCCTCCGAGAAAGGCGAGAGTAGCGCTCACTGTCCTCCTGAAAGGCCAAGAAGAAGACGCGTTAGAGGAGGAGATGAAAGAAGCACACCGAGTCGGCAGAACGTCCGCCTGACAGACAGAGAGCAGGGAGAACAGCCTGCCAGACATGCTGAGGGGTTAAACACACAAATACCTGCAGCTAACACCACAACTACTTAAAGGTGGAGCTCAGTGAATAAAATCATTCTGGTAACATGCAGCCTGAAGAACGTCCGCCTGACAGACAGAGAGCAGGGAGAACAGCCTGCCAGACATGCCGAGGGGTTAAAGATACAAATACCTGCTGCTAACACTACAACTACTTAAAGATGGAGCTCAGTGAATAAAATTATTCTGGTAACATGCAGCCTGAAGAATGTCCGCCTGACAGACAGAGAGCAGGGAGAACAGCCTGCCAGACATGCCGAGGGGTTAAACACACATATACCTGCTGCTAACACCACAGCTACTTAAAGGTGGAGCTCAGTGAATAAAATCATTCTGGTAACATGCAGGCTGGAGAACTGGAGAACGTCCACCTGACAGACTGAGAGCAGGGAGAACAGCCTGCCAGACATGCCGAGGGGTTAAACACACATATACCTGCTGCTAACACCACAACTACTTAAAGGAGGAGCTCAGAGAATAAAATCATTCTGGTAACATGCAGCCTGAAGAACGTCCGCCTGACAGACTGAGAGCAGGGAGAACAGCCTGCCAGACATGCGAGGGGTTAAACACACAACATCAACACAGACAAGACGCAATAAAGTCAAAACAAGATGCTGGAAGAAGAGAGAAGGGAATTAATGAAGATTATACTATGGTCTGGGTGAATACTGCATTCTGATTGGCTGCAGGGTGTGTGTTAAAGGGTCTTATGGGACACCTATAAAAAGTTCTGGAACAATAGCCAGATTGTTCTGAATTATTGAGCCGGCTCATTAGCTGGGTACCTTGGCAAGGCGTCACATTGAGAGATTTTAAATAGTTCACTTTTAACGGTGATACATTAGAGTATTAGCAATAATATTTTCTATTATGACCAGAGTATAAGCGTGATGAGGTGTCCATTATCTGAAATGAATGGACTGGAAGCAGCTATACATTCATTTCTGATAATACACATCATCCCTTACATGCAGTGAATAAAATAAAAATACAAAAGTTTAGAATCAAACATCGAAAATTAAACATTTTCAAATTAAAAATACAATAAGAAATTGAGAAAATAAAATTAAACAAAACAATAACTTAAAAAAATCATAAAGATACGGGTTACTGTAAAATAAAAATTTGGACCAAAATAAATTAAATTAAATTCACACATTTATTAGAAACAATAAAAAGGGTGGAGCTGAAGTAAGGAGGGGCTAAGGGAGGGAGTGGCTGAAGGGCGGGGCTAAATGTAGGAGGAGCTAAAGGAGGGAGGGGCTAAAAGAGGGTGGGGCTAAAGTAAGCAGGGGCTAAGGTAGTGAGTGGCTGGAGGGCGGGGCTAAATGAAGGAGGGCGGGGCTTAAGGAGGGATGGGCTGAAGGGGGAGGGGCTAAATAAAGGAAGGGCTGAAGGTGGGAGGGGCTAAATAAAGGCGGGGCTAAGGGAAGGTGGAGCTGAAGTAAGGAGGGGCTAAGGGAGGGATTGACTGGAGGGTGTGGCTAAATGAAGGAGGGTGGGGCTAAATGAAGGAAGGGCTGAAAGAGGGCGGGGCTGAAGGAAGGAAGGGGTGAAGGAAGGAAGGGGTGAAGGAAGGAGGGGCTTAAGGATGGTTGGGCTGAGCTGGGGGGGGTCATGCAGAGCAGTCACTGCTAACAGCAGCACAGTCCTACTGAGCGCGTGCAGAACCCACAACAACAACATGCTGGAAACCTCCTCTGATTACAGCGGCTCTCACTGGGAGAACCGGTTCCGCCACATTCATGGGAACTGCTGTAAGTCTGAGGAGGTTCCTCCCGGTCCGAACCGCTCCTACCATCCACTGCTCGATCTGACCCCACTTATTCTCCAGACCATAATACTTCTGTGGAGCAACAGCATCACACGGTTAGAAGCAGCTGGGGAAGAGGCTAGCAGAACTGGAGGAACCGGGCCTACCTTGGTGCTGTGGAACAGCTGCAGAACATGGGGGAGGGAGGGGGGGGGTCAGTAGGGGAAGGTTAGATGGTTACACCTCTGCTGGGTTACACTGAACCAAATGGACCATTACAGAGGTCCCAATTCAAAGACGGGTCATTACGGAGGTCCCAATTTAAAGACGGGTCATTACGGAGGTCCCAATTCAAAGACGGGTCATTACGGAGGTCCCAATTTAAAGACGGGTCATTACGGAGGTCCCAATTCAAAGACGGGTCATTACAGAGGTCCGAATTCAAAGACAGGTCATTACAGAGGTCCCAATTCAAAGACGGGTCATTACGGAGGTCCGAATTCAAAGACGGGTCATTACGGAGGTCCCAATTCAAAGACGGGTCATTACAGAGGTCCGAATTCAAAGACAGGTCATTACAGAGGTCCCAATTCAAAGACGGGTCATTACGGAGGTCCCAATTCAAAGACGGGTCATTACAGAGGTCCGAATTCAAAGACAGGTCATTACAGAGGTCCCAATTCAAAGACGGGTCATTACGGAGGTCCGAATTCAAAGACGGGTCATTACGAAGGTCCGAATTCAAAGATGGGTCATTACGAAGGTCCGAATTCAAAGACGGGTCATCACGGAGGTCCCAATTCAAAGACGGGTCATCACGGAGGTCCCAATTCAAAGACGGGTCATTACGGAGGTCCGAATTCAAAGACGGGTCATCACGGAGGTCCCAATTCAAAGACGGGTCATTACGGAGGTCCGAATTCAAAGACGGGTCATTACGGAGGTCCGAATTCAAAGACGGGTCATCACGGAGGTCCGAATTCAAAGACGGGTCATTACGGAGGTCCCAATTAAAAGACGGGTCATCACGGAGGTCCGAATTCAAAGACGGGTCATTACAGAGGTCCCAATTCAAAGACGGGTCATTACGGAGGTCCCAATTCAAAGACGGGTCATTACGGAGGTCCCAATTCAAAGACGGGTCATTACAGAGGTCCCAATTCAAAGACGGGTCATTACGAAGGTCCGAATTCAAAGACGGGTCATCACGAAGGTCCCAATTCAAAGACGGGTCATTACGGAGGTCCGAATTCAAAGACGGGTCATTACGGAGGTCCGAATTAAAAGACGGGTCATTACGGAGGTCCCAATTTAAAGACGGGTCATCACGGAGGTCCGAATTCAAAGACGGGTCATTACGGAGGTCCGAATTCAAAGACGGGTCATCACGAAGGTCCGAATTCAAAGACGGGTCATTACGGAGGTCCGAATTCAAAGACGGGTCATTACGGAGGTCCGAATTAAAAGACGGGTCATTACGGAGGTCCCAATTAAAAGACGGGTCATTACGGAGGTCCGAATTCAAAGACGGGTCATCGGTCATCACGGAGGTCCGAATTCAAAGACGGGTCATCACGAAGGTCCGAATTAAAAGACGGGTCATTACGGAGGTCCGAATTCAAAGACGGGTCATTACGGAGGTCCGAATTAAAAGACGGGTCATTACGGAGGTCCCAATTAAAAGACGGGTCATTACGGAGGTCCGAATTCAAAGACGGGTCATCACGAAGGTCCGAATTCAAAGACGGGTCATTACGAAGGTCCGAATTCAAAGACGGGTCATTACGGAGGTCCGAATTCAAAGACGGGTCATTACGAAGGTCCGAATTCAAAGACGGGTCATTATGGAGGTCCGAATTAAAAGACGGGTCATCACGGAGGTCCGAATTCAAAGACGGGTCATTACGAAGGTCCGAATTCAAAGACGGGTCACAGAAATACTTTAATAATCCCAGAGGGAAATTCTTTATCTTCTAAAGACTTTTCTCTCTTTTAACTCGGACCCAGTTTCTGTTCCTGCAGGATAAAGTTCTGAAGCAGGTCCGGTTCATTCGTTTCCATAGCAACCAGGCTGACTGGCCCCTCATCCTTACTAACGTGAGGGTTTGTCTGCGGCTCTGGTTCCGCCCGGTTCTACAGAACAAACCTCAGACTCAGAACCAGCTGGTTCTGTTGCTGAAGCTCAGACGGAACCAGCTGGTTCTGATTCTGAAGCTCAGACGGAACCAGCTGGTTCTGTTGCTGAAGCTCAGAACCAGAAGCAGCTGGTTTTGAGGTTTGTTCTGTAGAACCGGGCAGAACCAGCTGGGTCTGTTGCTGAAGCTCAGACAGAACCAGCAGGTTTTGAGGTTTGTTCTGTAGAACCGGGCAGAACCAGCTGGGTCTGTTGCTGAAGCTCAGACAGAACCAGAACCAGCTGGTTCTGTTGCTGAAGCTCAGACAGAACCAGCTGGTTCTGATTCTGAAGCTCAGAACCATAACCAGCTGGTTCTGTTGCTGAAGCTCAGACAGAACCAGAACCAGCTGGTTCTGTTGCTGAAGCTCAGAACCAGAACTAGCTGGTTCTGTTGCTGAAGCTCAGAACCAGCTGGTTCTGATTCTGAAGCTCAGAACCAGAACCTTGTTCTGAGAAAAGACAGACATCAGCTGATCAGCAGCCAGGTCACATGACCCACACCTCTCCTGCCTAACTGGACCCATAATGTTCTGAGCAGTTAAAGCAGCTGATTGATCCCTGACTGGACCCGTCTGTAAAGTTCTACTGAGACTCACCGCAGCAGCCGGTCCTGATCCGAATGTCTCTGACCGGACACCTCTCAGTCTGACCTATACCCTGCTATCACATGACCCTGTCAGCTGGGTCCTGACAGACTCCCGTCTGATCCAATCAGCCGGCAGATCAATAACGTCTGATCCAATCAGGCGGCAGATCAATAACCCTCAGCGGGACCTCTCCTCTCACCTCCTTCTGTTGTCTCTCCAGCTCCTTCATGCGGATCTCCCGGGCCTCGGCTCTGGCCGCTCGCTTTGCTGCCAGCCTGGCCTCGGCCTGTGGTGACACAGCAGCAGAGATCAGAAACGCTCCTCATGGTTCAACACAGGCTGGCTGTAATTACTCTGGTGGCCAGCAGGGGGCGAGGCCTAAAAGAAAGTCTGCGCTCCTCAGGGTTCAACACAGGCTGGCTGTAATTACTCTGGTGGCCAGCAGGGGGCGAGGCCTAAAAGAAAGTCTGCGCTCCTCACAGTTCATCACAGGCTGGCTGTAAATACTCTGGTGGCCAGCAGGGGGCGAGGTCTAAAAGAAAGTCTGCGCTCCTCATGGTTCATCACAGGCTGCTGTAATTACTCTGGTGGCCAGCAGGGGGCGAGGTCTAAAAGAAAGTCTGCGCTCCTCATGGTTCATCACAGGCTGGCTGTAATTACTCTGGTGGCCAGCAGGGGGCGAGGCCTAAAAGAAAGTCTGCGCTCCTCATGGTTCAACACAGGCTGGCTGTAATTACTCTGGTGGCCAGCAGGGGCCGAGGCCTAAAAGAAAGTCTGCGCTCCTCATGGTTCATCACAGGCTGCTGTAATTACTCAGGTGGCCAGCAGGGGGCGAGGCCTAAAAGAAAGTCTGCGCTCCTCATGGTTCAACACAGGCTGGCTGTAATTACTCTGGTGGCCAGCAGGGGGCGAGGCCTAAAAGAAAGTCTGCGCTCCTCATGGTTCAACACAGGCTGGTTGTAATTACTCTGGTGGCCAGCAGGGGGCGAGGCCTAAAAGAAAGTCTGCGCTCCTCATGGTTCAACACAGGCTGGCTGTAATTACTCAGGTGGCCAGCAGGGGGCGAGGCCTAAAAGAAAGTCTGCGCTCCTCAGGGTTCAACACAGGCTGGCTGTAATTACTCTGGTGGCCAGCAGGGGGCGAGGCCTAAAAGAAAGTCTGCGCTCCTCACAGTTCATCACAGGCTGGCTGTAAATACTCTGGTGGCCAGCAGGGGGCGAGGTCTAAAAGAAAGTCTGCGCTCCTCATGGTTCATCACAGGCTGGCTGTAATTACTCTGGTGGCCAGCAGGGGGCGAGGCCTAAAAGAAAGTCTGCGCTCCTCATGGTTCAACACAGGCTGGCTGTAATTACTCTGGTGGCCAGCAGGGGCCGAGGCCTAAAAGAAAGTCTGCGCTCCTCATGGTTCATCACAGGCTGCTGTAATTACTCAGGTGGCCAGCAGGGGGCGAGGCCTAAAAGAAAGTCTGCGCTCCTCATGGTTCAACACAGGCTGGCTGTAATTACTCTGGTGGCCAGCAGGGGGCGAGGCCTAAAAGAAAGTCTGCGCTCCTCATGGTTCAACACAGGCTGGCTGTAATTACTCTGGTGGCCAGCAGGGGGCGAGGCCTAAAAGAAAGTCTGCGCTCCTCATGGTTCAACACAGGCTGCTGTAATTACTCAGGTGGCCAGCAGGGGGCGAGGCCTAAAAGAAAGTCTGCGCTCCTCATGGTTCAACACAGGCTGGTTGTAATTACTCTGGTGGCCAGCAGGGGGCGAGGCCTAAAAGAAAGTCTGCGCTCCTCATGGTTCATCACAGGCTGCTGTAATTACTCTGGTGGCCAGCAGGGGGCGAGGCCTAAAAGAAAGTCTGCGCTCCTCATGGTTCAACACAGGCTGGCTGTAATTACTCTGGTGGCCAGCAGGGGGCGAGGCCTAAAAGAAAGTCTGCGCTCCTCATGGTTCAACACAGGCTGGCTGTAATTACTCTGGTGGCCAGCAGGGGGCGAGGCCTAAAAGAAAGTCTGCGCTCCTCATGGTTCAACACAGGCTGCTGTAATTACTCTGGTGGCCAGCAGGGGGCGAGGTCTAAAAGAAAGTCTGCGCTCCTCATGGTTCAACACAGGCTGCTGTAATTACTCTGGTGGCCAGCAGGGGGCGAGGCCTAAAAGAAAGTCTGGTTTCCTGTTTAGAAATAAAGCTGTTTTCTCAATGGTTACATGTCTTACATTAACTCTACAGTAAATGTTCTTAAAACAGTCTTTTTTTTTTACTTCAGGCTCCATCCTCAGGAGATATGGAGTTCCTTTCTACGCTGACGACTATCAGCTCTATCTGCTGCTGAAGCACAGCGACGGCTTCTCAGGCCCTGCTGGACTGTCTGGAAGACATTAGAGGATGTTAACCCTGAATGTTTTACATTTTAACAGTAAGAAGACTGAGGTAATCCTGGACCCAGTCGCTCCTGGGATCCTGGTGCTGTTGGTCTGGGACCCCTGACCCCATATTTTAAACCAAATGTCATTGATTGGGTTTTAAGTTAGTGATTTTAAATTAATGGTCAGAGCAGTTGTTGGATCACGTTTTTATAATTTAAGGCGGCTGGTAAAATTAAGATTCTGCCAAGACAGCGTTGATCCGTGCTTTATAGCATCCTGCCTGGATTACTGTGTTGGGGTGAATCAGTCTTTGTTTTCTCGTCTGCAGCTGATTAAAAATGCTGCAGCGCCTCTTTTTAACAGGTGTTACAAAAACAGAGCATTTAACTGGTCCTCCACAAACAGAGAATATCACGCTTATTCTGGCCTCACTCCATCGGCTCCCACAACATTTTAAAACTGCTATTTTTGTTTTTGTGTCTGAAAGAGCTCGCCCCACCGTACCTCTCTGAGCTCCTTCATCCCTAGTTTTCATTTTAAATTGGTTTTGACATCTATTTTAATCTATCTGTTTTTATGCATTGTCTTTTAATTTTAGCTTTTAATGGATGTGTTTTAGTTTGCAGTGAAGCACTTTTTAAACGCTTTCTAAATAAAGATGGTCTGATCTTTTTACTGTCTTTCTAATAACTCAGATGAAACCTTTAATGATGAAAGGCGTGTTTGCAGTCACAGAGATGATGAAGACGATGAAGACCGCTGGGATTATTGCTGCAGCCGCTCCACAGGATTAGAGCGGCTCAGAGGGAGGGACCACCAGACTCCATTCATAAATCAGCCGATTTAAGCCCCGGCTGATCGGTCTGTCTGGCTGGATGTAGGTCAGAGACCAGAACCGGGGACGGATCAGACAATAACAGCAGGAGGACGAGACACGGCGGGTCAGGATGTAGGACAACAGCTCATCTTCATCATCCACCACCCTCCTCCTCATCAGTCAGCCTTATTGTTGGTCTCACCCATGGGTTTCCTCTGAGCTGCTGGACCACAGACCTCCATCCATCCATCCATCCATCGTCCAGCAGGTCCAGAAGGGAACCCCAGACCTCGCTCTCCCTAACCCTAACCCTCATCCTCCGCCTCATTCTGGGGGATCCCAATGGGTTCAGAGGCCAAGAGGGACATTTAGTCCCTCCAGAGGGTTCTTGGTCTTCCTCTGTGTCTCCTCTGCCCTGGGGGGTGCCTCCTAGACCCCCCTAGGACCCAGCAGGAGGAGCCCAGCTCGTTCAGATAGAGGACCCTGGCTCAGAGGAGCCGATTACTTTAACTAACTTCTTGATCAAGGGGATGAAGATCAGACCAGCTCTAAACACCAATCAGAGGTGGAGAGTCCAAGTATGGCTCGTCAGCTCTGGCGCCCCCTAGGGGTGCCTGCTCTCCCACCCCCACTCTGCTCCTCCTGCCTGAGGAGCTGGTCCTCCTCTACAGCCTCCACCCAGTCTGTCCTCTGCTCCCCCATCACTGCCTGGTTTGGGTCTGGTACCAGAAAGAACCGGGCCAGACTGCAGCGGACAGTCAGGACTGCAGAGAAGATCCTCGGTGCTGACCTGTCCTGAGGAAACAGGCCGTCCCTCCTGTCCTCAGGAAACAGACCGTCCCTCCTGTCCTCAGGAAACAGACCGTCTCTCCTGTCCTCAGGGAACAGACCGTCTCTCCTGTCCTCAGGAAACAGGCCGTCTCTCCTGTCCTCAGGAAACAGGCCGTCTCTCCTGTCCTCAGGAAACAGGCCGTCCCTCCTGTCCTCAGGAAACAGGCCGTCCCTCCTGTCCTCAGGAAACAGACCGTCCCTCCTGTCTTCAGGAAACAGGCCGTCCCTCCTGTCCTCAGGAAACAGGCCGTCTCTCCTGTCCTCAGGAAACAGGCCGTCTCTCCTGTCCTCAGGAAACAGGCCGTCCCTCCTGTCCTCAGGAAACAGGCCGTCTCTCCTGTCCTCAGGGAACAGGCCGTCCCTCCTGTCCTCAGGAAACAGACCGTCTCTCCTGTCCTCAGGAAACAGACCGTCTCTCCTGTCCTCAGGAAACAGACCGTCCCTCCTGTCCTCAGGAAACAGGCCGTCCCTCCTGTCCTCAGGAAACAGACCGTCTCTCCTGTCCTCAGGAAACAGGCCGTCTCTCCTGTCCTCAGGAAACAGGCCGTCCCTCCTGTCCTCAGGAAACAGGCCGTCCCTCCTGTCCTCAGGAAACAGACCGTCCCTCCTGTCTTCAGGAAACAGGCCGTCCCTCCTGTCCTCAGGAAACAGGCCGTCTCTCCTGTCCTCAGGAAACAGGCCGTCCCTCCTGTCCTCAGGAAACAGGCCGTCTCTCCTGTCCTCAGGAAACAGGCCGTCCCTCCTGTCCTCAGGAAACAGACCGTCTCTCCTGTCCTCAGGAAACAGGCCGTCTCTCCTGTCCTCAGGAAACAGGCCGTCTCTCCTGTCCTCAGGAAACAGGCCGTCCCTCCTGTCCTCAGGAAACAGACCGTCCCTCCTGTCTTCAGGAAACAGGCCGTCCCTCCTGTCCTCAGGAAACAGGCCGTCTCTCCTGTCCTCAGGAAACAGGCCGTCTCTCCTGTCCTCAGGAAACAGGCCGTCCCTCCTGTCCTCAGGAAACAGGCCGTCTCTCCTGTCCTCAGGGAACAGGCCGTCCCTCCTGTCCTCAGGAAACAGACCGTCTCTCCTGTCCTCAGGAAACAGACCGTCTCTCCTGTCCTCAGGAAACAGACCGTCCCTCCTGTCCTCAGGAAACAGGCCGTCCCTCCTGTCCTCAGGAAACAGACCATCTCTCCTGTCCTCAGGAAACAGGCCGTCTCTCCTGTCCTCAGGAAACAGGCCGTCTCTCCTGTCCTCAGGGAACAGACCGTCCCTCCTGTCCTCAGGAAACAGACCGTCCCTCCTGTCCTCAGGAAACAGGCCGTCCCTCCTGTCCTCAGGAAACAGACCGTCTCTCCTGTCCACAGGAAACAGACCGTCCCTCCTGTCCTCAGGAAACAGACCGTCTCTCCTGTCCTCAGGAAACAGGCCGTCCCTCCTGTCCTCAGGAAACAGGCCGTCTCTCCTGTCCTCAGGAAACAGGCCGTCCCTCCTGTCCTCAGGAAACAGACCATCTCTCCTGTCCTCAGGAAACAGGCCGTCTCTCCTGTCCACAGGAAACAGGCCGTCCCTCCTGTCCTCAGGAAACAGGCCGTCCCTCCTGTCCTCAGGAAACAGGCCGTCTCTCCTGTCCTCAGGAAACAGGCCGTCCCTCCTGTCCTCAGGAAACAGACCATCTCTCCTGTCCTCAGGAAACAGGCCGTCTCTCCTGTCCTCAGGAAACAGGCCGTCTCTCCTGTCCTCAGGAAACAGACCGTCCCTCCTGTCCTCAGGAAACAGGCCGTCCCTCCTGTCCTCAGGAAACAGACCATCTCTCCTGTCCTCAGGAAACAGGCCGTCTCTCCTGTCCTCAGGAAACAGGCCGTCCCTCCTGTCCTCAGGGAACAGACCGTCCCTCCTGTCCTCAGGAAACAGACCGTCCCTCCTGTCCTCAGGAAACAGGCCGTCCCTCCTGTCCTCAGGAAACAGGCCGTCCCTCCTGTCCTCAGGAAACAGGCCGTCCCTCCTGTCCTCAGGAAACAGGCCGTCCCTCCTGTCCTCAGGAAACAGGCCGTCTCTCCTGTCCTCAGGAAACAGGCCGTCTCTCCTGTCCTCAGGAAACAGACCGTCTCTCCTGTCCTCAGGAAACAGGCCGTCTCTCCTGTCCTCAGGAAACAGGCCGTCCCTCATGTCCTCAGGAAACAGGCCGTCCCTCCTGTCCTCAGGAAACAGACCGTCCCTCCTGTCCTCAGGAAACAGACCGTCTCTCCTGTCCTCAGGAAACAGGCCGTCCCTCCTGTCCTCAGGAAACAGGCCGTCCCTCCTGTCCTCAGGAAACAGGCCGTCCCTCCTGTCCTCAGGAAACAGACCGTCCCTCATGTCCTCAGGAAACAGGCCGTCCCTGCAGATCCATCTCCCCCCAGTCACATGGTGTTCCACCGTTCCCCTCTGGGGGGCGCTACAGAGCACAGCAGTTTCTTCCTCTAATGAACAGCTGACTGAGCGCAGGAACCCAGGAAGTCATTCACCACGCAGCAGTTCTCTCTAATTCATAATAAATATATAATAATATAATAATCTTTTATTGCAGTGGTCTCTGTGGACATGCATGTCTCAGGGAGTATGTCCACCTCCCACATGAGCCCATGACCATGCAATAGTTCCTCCTGACCCTCTGCCCTCTGCATCACCTTAGCGTCTTCATTGTCTCTACTGCAGACTGTCTTTTTATTACTGAATTATGAGGTTAGCGCATCATTAGCTTTGCATAATATTATTTATTTATCAATCATTTAAAGGTGCCGTTCAATCCTAATGTGGAAGCCTGTGTTGACCTGCTGCTGCTGTTCCTCTGCAATGTTCTCTCCTTTATTCTCTTCATGTTCAGCACGTTGATGCCTGTTTGACCAGCCTGTTTATTATTAAGTATCTTTATATTAATAATTAGCCTGTTTATTATTAACCAGCCTGTTTATTATTAAGTATATTTATATTAATATTCATTCTGTTTATTATTAAGTATATTTATATTAATATTCATTCTGTTTATTATTGACCAGCCTGTTTATTATTAAGTATCTTTATATTAATAATTAGCCTGTTTATTATTAACCAGCCTGTTTATTATTAAGTATATTTTTATTAATAATCAGCCTGTTTATTATTGACCAGCCTGTTTATTATTAAGTATCTTTATATTAATAATGAGCCTGTTTATTATTGACCAGCCTGTTTATTATTAAGTATATTTTTATTAATAATTAGCCTGTTTATTATTGCCCAGCCTGTTTATTTTTAAGTATATTTATATTAATAATTAGCCTGTTTTTTATTGACCAGCCTGTTTATTATTAAGTATCTTTATATTAATATTCATTCTGTTTATTATTGATCAGCATGTTTATTATTAAGTATATTTATATTAATAATTAGCCTGTTTATTATTGACCAGCCTGTTTATTATTAAGTATATTTATATTAATAATCAACCTGTTTATTATTGATCAGCCTGTTTATTATTAAGTATATTTATATTAATAATCAGCCTGTTTATTATTGATCAGCCTGTTTATTATTAAGTATATTTATAATAATATTCATTCTGTTTATTATTGACCAGCCTGTTTATTATTAAGTATATTTATAATAATATTCATTCTGTTTATTATTGATCAGCCTGTTTATTATTAAGTATATTTATATTAATAATAAGCCTGTTTATTATTGACCTGCCTGTTTATTATTAAGTATATTTATATTAATATTCATTCTGTTTATCATTGATCAGCCTGTTTATTATTGACCTGCCTGTTTATTATTAAGTATATTTATATTAATATTCATTCTGTTTATTATTGATAAGCCTGTTTATTATTAAGCATATTTATATTAATATTCATTCTGTTTATTATTGATCAGCCTGTTTATTATTAAGAATATTTTTATTAATAATCAGCCTGTTTATTATTGACCAGCCTGTCAATTATGAAGTATCTTTATATTAATAATCAGCCTGTTTATTATTGACCAGCCTGTTTATTATTAAGTATCTTTATATTAATAATCAGCCTGTTTATTAACCAACCTGTTTATTATTAATCAGCCTGTTTATTATTAATCAGCCTGTTTTTTATTAATCAGCCTGTTTATTATTAATCAGCCTGTTTTTTATTGATCAGCCTGTTTATTATTAATCAACCTGTTTATTATTAATCAGGCTGTTGATTATTGATCAGCCTGTCTAATTAGCCTGTTTATTAACCAGCCTGTTTATTATTGATCGGCCTGTTTATTATTGATTAGCATGTTTATTATTGATCAGCCTGTTATTAATCAGCCTGTTTATTATTTATCGGCCTGTTTATTGATCAGCATGTTTATTATTGACCAGCCTGTTTATTATTGATCAGCCGGTTCATTATTGATCAGCCTGTTTATTATTGACCAGCCTGTTATTAATCAGCCTGTTTATTATTCATCGGCCTGTTTATTATTGATTAGCATGTTTAGTATTGATCAGCCTGCTTATTAATCAGCCTGTTTATTATTGATCAGCCTGTTTATTAATCAGCCTGTTCATTAATCAGCCTGTTTATTAATCAGCCTGTTTATTAATCAGCCTTCTTATTAATCAGCCTGTCTAATCAGCCTGTCCACTATTGCCTTACCTCTCGCGCTATCTGGCTCAGCGCGTCCTCCTCCGCAGCCTGTTTATTATTCAGCCTGTTTATTATTAATCAGCCTGTTTATTGATTAGCCTGTTTATTATTAATAAGCCTGTTTATTATTAACCAGCCTGTTTATTGATTAGCCTGTTTATTATTAATAAGCCTGTTTATTATTAACCAGCCTGTTTATTGATTAGCCTGTTTATTATTAATCAGCCTGTTTATTAATCAGCCTGTTTATTAATCAGCCTGTTCATTAATCAGCCTGTTTATTAATCAGCCTGTTTATTAATCAGCCTGCTTATTAATCAGCCTGTCTAATCAGCCTGTCCACTATTGCCTTACCTCTCGCGCTATCTGGCTCAGCGCGTCCTCCTCCGCAGCCTGTTTATTATTCAGCCTGTTTATTATTAATCAGCCTGTTTATTGATTAGCCTGTTTATTATTGATCAGCATGTTTATTAATCAGCCTGTTTATTGATTAGCCTGTTTATTATTAATAAGCCTTTTCACTATTGATCAGCCTGCTTATTATTAATAAGCCTTTTCACTATTGATCAGCCTGCTTATTAATCAGCCTGTTTATTAATCAGCCTGTTTATTAATCAGCCTGCTTATTAATCAGCCTGTCTAATCAGCCTGTCCACTATTGCCTTACCTCTCGCGCTATCTGGCTCAGCGCGTCCTCCTCCGCAGCCTGTTTATTATTCAGCCTGTTTATTATTAATCAGCCTGTTTATTGATTAGCCTGTTTATTATTAATCAGCCTGTTTATTATTAATCAGCCTGTTTATTATTAATCAGCCTGTTTATTGATTAGCCTGTTTATTATTAATCAGCCTGTTTATTGATTAGCCTGTTTATTATTAATCAGCCTGTTTATTATTAACCAGCCTGTTTATTGATTAGCCTGTTTATTATTAATCAGCCTGTTTATTATTAACCAGCCTGTTTATTGATTAGCCTGTTTATTATTAATCAGCCTGTTTATTATTAACCAGCCTGTTTATTGATTAGCATGTTTATTATTAATCAGCCTGTTCATTAATCAGCCTGTTTATTAATCAGCCTGTTTATTAATCAGCCTGCTTATTAATCAGCCTGTCTAATCAGCCTGTCCACTATTGCCTTACCTCTCGCGCTACCTGGCTCAGCGCGTCCTCCTCCGCAGCCTGTTTATTATTCAGCCTGTTTATTATTAATCAGCCTGTTTATTGATTAGCCTGTTTATTATTAATCAGCCTGTTTATTATTAACCAGCCTGTTTATTGATTAGCCTGTTTATTATTAATAAGCCTTTTCACTATTGATCAGCCTGCTTATTATTAATAAGCCTTTTCACTATTGATCAGCCTGCTTATTAATCAGCCTGTTTATTAATCAGCCTGTTTATTAATCAGCCTGCTTATTAATCAGCCTGTTTATTATTAACCAGCCTGTTTATTGATTAGCATGTTTATTATTAATCAGCCTGTTCATTAATCAGCCTGTTTATTAATCAGCCTGTTTATTAATCAGCCTGCTTATTAATCAGCCTGTCTAATCAGCCTGTCTACTATTGCCTTACCTCTCGCGCTATCTGGCTCAGCGCGTTCTCTTCCGCAGCCTGTTTATTATTCAGCCTGTTTATTATTAATCAGCCTGTTTATTGATTAGCCTGTTTATTATTGATCAGCATGTTTATTAATCAGCCTGTTTATTGATTAGCATGTTTATTATTGATCGGCCTGTTAATAATCAGCATGTTTATTATTAATCAGCCTGTTTATTATTGATTAGCATGTTTCTTATTAATTGGCCTGCTTATTAATCAGCCTGTTATTAATCAGCCTGTTTATTGATTAGCATGTTTCTTATTAATCAGCCTGTTTATTATTAACCAGCCTGTTTATTGATTAGCATGTTTATTATTGATCAGCCTGTTAATAATCAGCATGTTTATTATTAATCAGCCTGTTTATTATTGATTAGCATGTTTCTTATTAATTGGCCTGCTTATTAATCAGCCTGTTATTAATCAGCCTGTTTATTGATTAGCATGTTTCTTATTAATCAGCCTGTTTATTGATTAGCATGTTTCTTATTAATCAGCCTGTTTATTATTGATCAGCCTGTTAATAATCAGCCTGTTTATTAATCAGCCTGTTTATTGATCAGCATGTTTATTATTGATCAGCCTATTTATTGATTAGCATGTTTCTTATTAATCAGCCTGTTAATAATCAGCATGTTTATTATTAATCAGCCTGTTTATTATTGATTAGCATGTTTCTTATTAATTGGCCTGCTTATTAATCAGCCTGTTATTAATCAGCCTGTTTATTGATTAGCATGTTTCTTATTAATCAGCCTGTTTATTATTGATCAGCCTGTTAATAATCAGCCTGTTTATTAATCAGCCTGTCTAATCAGCCTGTTTATTGATCAGCCAGTTTATTTTTGATCCGCCCATTTATTAATCAGCCTGTTTATTATTCATCAGCCTGTTTATTATTAATCAGCCTATTATTACTCAGTCTGTCCACTATTGCCTTACCTCTCGCCCTATCTGGCTCCTCCTCCGCAGCCTGTTTATTATTCAGCCTGTTATTAATCAGCCTGTTTATTATTAATCAGCCTGTTTATTAATCAGTCTGTTTATTGATTAGCCTGTTTATTATTCAGCCTGTTATTAATCAGCCTGTTTATTATTAATCAGCCTGTTTATTAATCAGTCTGTTTATTGATTAGCATGTTTATTAATCAGCCTGTTTATTAATCAGCCTGCTTATTAATCAGCCTGTTATTAATCAGCCTGTTTATCAGTGTTGTAGTCAAGTCACTATGCCTCGAGTCCGAGTCCAGGTTCGAGTCACCAGTGTTCAAGTCCGAGTCAAGTCCAAGTCATTAAAAAAAAAATCCGATTCAAGTCCGAGTCGAGTCACTATTGACGTGTGATGTATGACATGAAGCAGTAACATTCCATTGCACTAATAACTCTTTCGCTGTAGTTACCCTTGGTTTTACTCGGTAAAACTACCGCTTTTTCCAAGTCTAAGACGTCTCCTAACCATGGTTTTTAAACATTGCTGTTATGAAACGCGCAACAGCGACTCGAGGTACGCTGATAGGCCGCATATGAAGGATGTTAAAGCCGCAAGCGGCGTCGATCGGCCCTCGCAGCCAAGCGCACTCCGGCCTATTGGCCACCGCCGCGGTGCCGGCCGGGGTCCGCCCGCCACCGCAGATGCTGTTACGCATTTTCCTCGCCCGTCCACCGGGCGATTCCCACAAACGCGTTCGGCAGCCCTCCCCATGACTCACAACAAATCTGGTGTGGATCGGTCGATGCAGCGAGGAGATACAGCCGTTGGATAATGATAATGCATTTGGCCACCAGACCGGAATAAATTGTTTGGCGGGCCGGAAAATTTATACCGATTCCTGGACGGTGACTACAAACAGAAAAAAAAAACGACCGATGACGCTATGAACGCCGAGCAGGAGAAAAACAACGACTTACCTTCCTATCAACTTGGCCAGTTTCCCAGTCTTTCTAAGCCCTCGACACTCAAGCCATCGTTTGAGCTGAACGTTGGTATGTTGTTCCACAGTTCTACCAGTAAACTGGGCGCCTGGACATCCTCTTGTGAAAGTTTAACAGCTGTAAAGTCGGTCATATAGTTTTATCTGCTGCATGTGTAATGGCTGGTTGCTACGTGCGCTCTCACACTGTTTGCCCAACCTTAGCAGCAAGGGGCGTTGCTCATGAGATGGTGACGTCACGTGCGCGGTACGACATTTAGATATTAAAATCATACACCAAATAATATTCTAATGACATATTAAAATTATAGCCTAATGATATAAAAAAAAAGTCGAGTCTTTTTCTCAATTTCCGAGTCAGAATGATCTGAATGTAGGAGTCCGAGTCCAAGTTCGAGTCATCAGTGCTCAAGTCCAAGTCAAGTCACGAGTCTCTAAATTTAGCTAATGACTTGGACTCGAGTTCGAGTCTTGGACTCGAGTACTACAACACTGCTGTTTATTGATTAGCATGTTTCTTATTAATCAGCCTGTTTATTATTGATCAGCCTGTTAATAATCAGCCTGTTTATTAATCAGCCTGTTTATTGATCAGCATGTTTATTATTGATTAGCATGTTTCTTATTAATCAGCCTGCTTATTAATCAGCCTGTTTATTAATCAGCCTGTCTAATCAGCCTGTTTATTAATTAGCCTGTTTATTATTCATCAACCTGTTTATTAATCAGCCTGTTTATTATTGATTAGCATGTTTCTTATTAATCAGCCTGCTTATTAATCAGCCTGTTTATTATTAACCAGCCTGTTTATTATTGATGAGCCTGTTTATTATTGATCAGCCTGTTATTAATCAGCCTGTTTATTATTAACCAGCCTGTTTATTATTGATCAGCCTGTTTATTATTAATCAGCCTGTTATTAATCAGCCTGTTTATTATTGATCAGCCTGTTTATTATTAACCAGTCTGTTTATTATTGATCAGCCTGTTTATTAATCAGCCTGTTTATTGATTAGCATGCTTATTAATCAGCCTGTTTATTAATCAGCCTGTTATTAATCAGCCTGTTTATTAATCAGCCTGTTTATTATTGATCAGCCTGTTTATTATTGATCAGCCTGCTTATTAATCAGCCTTCTCATTAATCAGCCTGTCCACTATTGCCTTACCTCTCGCGCTATCTGGCTCATCGCGTCCTCCTCCGCAGCCAGGCGGTCCCGGTTCGGGATCCTCTTCCGGCCGGGGCCCTGGGTGCCCATGGTTCCGGGTGGCTCTACCTGCAGCCGAGCTCCCCGGAGGTCCGCAACATGCGCTGGCTCTGTGTCGGTTCTAGACTGGTCGGTTCGGTCCCCTTGGCTCGGTTCTGAATCCTGGTGAGTCCATCCTGCAATGATGTACCTGCAGCCCAGATCTCCCCTCAGAACCGATCCAGGACCCGTGATGATCCCGCTTCCTGTAAACTGCGTCTTCTGCCACTGCGGTTCGGTTCTGAATGCGCCCTGGTCCCGCTGCGGATGGTCGTTGGCTGCACCGAGCCAGAACCGAACCGGACCAGCAGCCCGGCTTAATCAGAGTCCAGTTGGTGCCGCAGCCCGTCGGCCGCTAACACGCCTCCTGCTGCGGAGCTCCAGGAGCCGAGAGGAGATGTAACCGTGCGCGTCAGGTGAGCGGAGCCCGGAGACAGGAGGTCCACTGCGGAGGAGACGCTCCGCGCCGCGCCGCTCCGTCACCGCGACGCAGCACCGCGGCGCGCAGGCGCGGCGGAAGTAGAGCTAGAGATGAGCGCCGCGACACCGCGACGGCGAATTTCTGCTGGAACGGAGGAAATGAAGACCGGAAACGGAAACGGGGCCTTAAAAGGTCATGAGGTGTAATACCGTTTAACAGAGATAGACTAAAATAAAGACTAAATATATTTAAACACGCTGAGCTCCTGTGTTTGTGTTATAATCCTGAGTGAGAGTTAGAAAAATCTGTTTAAGGCTCTTTCATCAGCAGGAAACAACAAAATACTGCATTAATTACAACATAATGTGGTGCATATTATGGACTAGAAAAACAAAATAATTATTTATAATTATTCATTCTTAGCTGTATAATCAGTGACATTTTTTGTTAAAAATTAGCAGAAGTTTAGTCTAAATTCTAAATGTGTTCAGTAATGGCGGAAATTGCTTTTATGCCATTATTGAATAATACATAAATATTTCCCTTTATAATCCCACATAGGGAAAATGTATCATATAATAATTATATTTTAATCCGAACTAAGAGAAAATGATTTGCTGGCCGGTCCATGGGATTTCTGCCCTCTAGTGGCTGAGGTGTGTCACTACAATGATGCTGAATCACATTATCGTAAATTCTCCTTCTGATTATGACACGTGGCTGTATTGCGGTGAAATTTAAAATATGCATCACCTGCTGGGTGGGACACCATCAGGTCTCTGGTCCATCACTGGAGACACACAGGACAACAGGCACAGCCATGCCATGGGGCAGGAGGACCACACCATGGCTGGCGGGCCGTTTGTGGTCCTTGGAATGATTCTGAACGGCCCCTGACTGCAGTTTGGGTTAGGCTGCTGAGAACAGCCCTTCCATGTTAGATACAAATGTGTTTACATTTTGGTTCTAACAAGGATTACAGATTCATCTACAAAAACCAGGCCGCTTCATTGGTTCAGAATAGCTCTGAAGTCCAGGCAGAACACCCTCGGGTCAGCATTTGAACCCAGGACCTTGCTGCCCTAACTGTCCACCATGCAGCCTGTCCAGATAAAGGTCTAGGTTTGGAGCTGTAGGCCCACATGGACACCAGAGGGCAGCAAGGGCCTGGTTTCAGCCACTGAGCTATATTATACACTGGAGTGCTGATTTGTCCGAAAAACTGAAGTCACTGGCCGCCATCTTGCTACTCCCTAATCTCACAGAATCTCATAGGATTTGGTTGCAACAACAAACAGTTTTCTGGCTGAGTGAAAACGTTTCACAGGTAATTCTACAGTCAGTGGATGTACTAACACTATCAACTACTAGGAAATTAGGTGCTGACATATTTTACATGTTATTCATATTAAATATATATATATGTATATATAAGTTTGTGTATATGTATATATATATGTATACACATATGTAAATATATGTTTTTGTATATTGTTATTTATATATTTATAAATGTTATATATATATATTTAAATAGATAAAATGCAAAATATTTCAGCACATGACTTTCTCAGCACTTGATAGTTTTAGAACATAACATAAAAGTATATGGCATTTGACATTTTAAAAGTCTTAAGCCCCCCCTGAACATGAGAAAATCCTCGTTATTCAATGCTGTAGCGCACATATTCCCTAGTTACTGGGGGAAAATAGGGAGTACCAATATGGCGGCTGGTGGCTTCAAAGCGACTCGTTCTAACAGACGGTGATTAGCACTCCAGTGGATAATATAGCTCAGTGGTTTCAGCTCCCAAACCATAGAAGAAGAAGGAGAACCAAGACTCCTCTGACCTTGTGACATATGGCGCATTAAAAAGTCAAAAACTACAAACTGACATGAAAGGGCCTCAATCTGAGATTAGCACTATTAAAGCCACCTGACAGACCAAACCCAACTTCTAAGAACTAAAAGCAAGGGTTCTAAACGGGGTTCTGCCCAGGAACACGTGGTGGCATAGTAATGCAAGGATCTCCTATCCTCTCATGTGAATATAAAACCTTCTTGCTAGATTTTGGCGTTAATATACCAGCATAGAACCAGGAGAAACTTGAAAATGAACTGGGTCTGCTCCAGTTGGACCAGAAAGTCCTGCTCTGAAAGGGAGATGATCCAGGTTTCCAGAACCGTCCTGGTCTGAGCAGCTGGAAGCTGACAGAATGAGAGCATTCAGCAGTTTGAAGCATCATCACAGCTTCCTGATGGACTCCAAGCGGGAAAAATTAACCTTAAACCAGTTTGTTTCAGTGAGCTTCACCTGGAAGCAGCTCCTCTGGACTGATGGACCAGAACCAGGGTCCCCCCGCCCCCCCCCCGCCCCCCGGTAAAGTAGTAGGAGATTCATGCTTAAAGAAAGGAGACTCTGGGCGGATCAGACTCTTTATTGACCAGAAGCCAAAGACAGAGTAGCAGCAGCAGCGTCTGGGAGCAATAAGGCAGAGAGACAGCAGATAATCCATCAGTGATTGGTGCAGAAATCGGCATCGGACACAGGGCTGTGAAAAAGTATTTACCCCCTTAAACATTGCTTTGGTTTTTGCTTCAGAATGTCTCAGACCTTCAGAGTTTCCAGATGATTTCATTTTTAAGGGGAAACATCCAAACCAACCTGGTCCTGTGTGGAAAAGTAATTACCCCCTCAACGTAAAAACTGGCTGAGTCTAACTCTAACTATTCCTATTCAGACAGCAAGTGGTCCAGGTTCTGGAGCCGCAACGTAGGCCCAGAACATCACTCCACCGCCATCTTGACTCTAGGTAGGAGGTTCTGGTTCTGAAACTGCGTGTAATGGGCCACACCACGTCTGTCTCCTCACTGCTCAGAATATTCCCATAATGGTTTCTCCGTGTGTGGATCATGGTTCTGAGAGGTTCTGTGGAGGTCCAAAGCCTTAGAAGGGTCTAAGCAACCCTTTCAGGGACTTTGTTCCTCGTCTGTTCCTGGGTTTCTAAGGGTTGGGGAATAATGAGCTGCTACATGAGACCTTTAGCCTACTTCATGCTGCCAGACAGGTTCTGTTCAGGTGAGTTCTTCACTCACCTGAACTACAGGCTACGGGCCAGTTATCAGGTGTGGCTGTGACGACTGAATCTGAACAAGAAAATAAGAGGATCCCTGATCTAACCAGGGTGTGATTACTTTGTCTCTCAGTAGATCCCTGATCTAACCAGGGGGTGATTACTTTGTCTATCAGTGAATCCCTGATCTAACCAGGGGGTGATTACTTTGTCTCTCAGTAGATCCCTGATCTAACCAGGGGGTGATTACTTTGTCTCTCAGTAGATCCCTGATCTAACCAGGGGGTGATTACTTTGTCTCTCAGTAGATCCCTGATCTAACCGGGGGTGATTACTTTGTCTATCAGTAGATCCCTGATCTAACCAGGGGGTGATTACTTTGTCTATCAGAGGATCCATGATCTAACCAGGGGGTGATTACTTTGTCTCTCAGCAGATCTCTGATCTAACCAGGGGGTGGTTACTTTGTCTCTCAGTAGATCCCTGATCTAAGCAGGGGGTGATTACTTTGTCTCTCAGTAGATCCCTGATCTAACCAGGGGGTGATTACTTTGTCTCTCAGTAGATCCCTGATCTAACCAGGGGGTGATTACTTTGTCTATCAGAGGATCCATGATCTAACCAGGGGGTGATTACTTTGTCTCTCAGCAGATCTCTGATCTAACCAGGGGGTGGTTACTTTGTCTCTCAGTAGATCCCTGATCTAACCAGGGGGTGAATTCTTTGTCTCTCAGTAGATCCCTGATCTAACCAGGGCGTGATTACTTTGTCTCTCAGTAGATCCCTGATCTAACCAGGGGGTGATTAATTTGTCTATCAGTAGATCTCTGATCTAACCAGGGGGTGATTACTTTGTCTCTCAATAGATCTCTGATCTAACCAGCGGGTGATTACTTTGTCTCTCAGCAGATCTCTGATCTAACCAGGGGGTGATTACTTTGTCTCTCAGTAGATCTCTGATCTAACCAGGGGGTTATTACTTTGTCTATCAATAGATCCCTGATCTAACCAGGGGGTGATTACTTTGTCTATCAGTAGATCCCTGATCTAACCAGGGGGTGATTAATTTGTCTATCAGTAGATCCCTGATCTAACCAGCGGGTGATTACGTTGTCTCTCAGCAGATCTCTGATCTAACCAGGGGGTGATTACTTTGTCTATCAGCAGATCTCTGATCTAACCAGGGGGTGATTACTTTGTCTCTCAGCAGATCTCTGATCTAACCAGGGGGTGATTACTTTGTCTCTCAGTAGATCTCTGATCTAACCAGGGGGTGATTACTTTGTCTCTCAGTAGATCTCTGATCTAACCAGGGTGTGATTACTTTGTCTATCAGAGGACCCATGATCTAACCAGGGTGTGATTACCTTGTCTATCAGAGGATCCCTGATCTAACCAGGAGGTGATTACTTTGTCTCTCAGTAGATCCCTGATCTAGCCAGGGGGTTATTACTTTGTCTATCAGAGGATTTGTGATCTAACCAGGGGGTGATTACTTTGTCTCTCAGTAGATCCCTGATCTAGCCAGGGGGTTATTACTTTGTCTATCAGAGGATCCATGATCTAACCAGGGGGTGATTACTTTGTCTATCAGTAGATCCCTGATCTAGCCAGGGGGTGATTACTTTGTCTCTCAGTAGATCCCTGATCTAGCCAGGGGGTTATTACTTTGTCTATCAGAGGACCCATGATCTAACCAGGGTGTGATTACCTTGTCTATCAGAGGATCCCTGATCTAACCAGGAGGTGATTACTTTGTCTCTCAGTAGATCCCTGATCTAGCCAGGGGGTTATTACTTTGTCTATCAGAGGATTTGTGATCTAACCAGGGGGTGATTACTTTGTCTCTCAGTAGATCCCTGATCTAGCCAGGGGGTTATTACTTTGTCTATCAGAGGATCCATGATCTAACCAGGGGGTGATTACTTTGTCTATCAGTAGATCCCCGATATAACCAGGGGGTGATTACTTTGTCTATCAGAGGATCCATGATCTAACCAGGGGGTGATTACTTTGTCTATCAGAGGATCCAGGATCTAACCAGGGGTGATTACTTTGTCTATCAGAGGACCCCTGATCTAACCAGGGGGTGATTACTTTGTCTCTCAGCAGATCTCTGATCTAACCAGGGGGTGATTACTTTCTCTCTCAGTAGATCTCTTATCTAACCAGGGGGTGATTACTTTGTCTCTCAGTAGATCTCTGATCTAACCAGGGTGTGATTACTTTGTCTATCAGAGGACCCATGATCTAACCAGGGTGTGATTACCTTGTCTATCAGATGATCCCTGATCTAACCAGGGGGTGATTACTTTGTCTATCAGTAGATCCCCGATCTAACCAGGGGGTGATTACTTTGTCTTTCAGAGGATCCATGATCTAACCAGGGGGTGATTACTTTGTCTATCAGAGGATCCAGGATCTAACCAGGGGGTGATTACTTTGTCTATCAGTAGATCCCCGATCTAACCAGGGGGTGATTACTTTGTCTATCAGAGGATCCATGATCTAACCAGGGGGTGATTACTTTGTCTATCAGAGGATCCAGGATCTAACCAGGGGTGATTACTTTGTCTATCAGAGGACCCCTGATCTAACCAGGGGGTGATTACTTTGTCTCTCAGCAGATCTCTGATCTAACCAGGGGGTGATTACTTTGTCTCTCAGTAGATCTCTGATCTAACCAGCGGGTGATTACTTTGTCTCTCAGTAGATCTCTGATCTAACCAGGGTGTAATTATTTTTTCTATCAGTAGATCCCTGATCTAACCAGGGGGTGATTACTTTGTCTCTCAGTAGATCCCTGATCTAGCCAGGGGGTTATTACTTTGTCTATCAGAGGATCCATGATCTAACCAGGGGGTGATTACTTTGTCTATCAGTAGATCCCCGATCTAACCAGGGGGTGATTACTTTGTCTATCAGAGGATCCATGATCTAACCAGGGGGTGATTACTTTGTCTATCAGAGGATCCAGGATCTAACCAGGGGTGATTACTTTGTCTATCAGAGGACCCCTGATCTAACCAGGGCGTGATTACTTTGTCTCTTAGCAGATCCCTGATCTAACCAGGGAGTGATTACTTTGTCTCTCAGTAGATCCCTGATCTAACCAGGGGGTGATTACTTTGTCTCTCAGTGGATCCATGATCTAACCAGGGGGTGATCACTTTGTCTATCAGAGGACCCCTGATCTAACCAGGGAGTGATTACTTTGTCTCTCAGTAGATCTCTGATCTAACCAGGGAGTGATTACTTTGTCTCTCAGTAGATCTCTGATCTAACCAGGGGGTGATTACTTTGTCTATCAGTAGATCCCTGATCTAACCAGGGGGTGATTACTTTGTCTCTCAGTAGATCCCTGATCTAACCAGGGGGTGATTACTTTGTCTCTCAGTAGATCCCTGATCTAACCAGGGGGTGATCACTTTGTCTCAGGATCAGGGATCTTGGTGGAACCATCAGGTTGAGGGTTGGAAACCAGAAGGTCTCTGCCTGGTGTGGGTTGAGGGTGTGAATCCTGAGGGAATCTGCCAGGTGTGGTGCAGGCTGACTCAGCAGGAGCAGCTTATTGGATGTAGGTGGATCAGGTCAGAGAACCCAGGAGAACCCATGTTTGAGGTCTCTGAGGTTGAGCTCCATAACGTTCCCCTGATCTGCTGCCTGGTTCTAGAACACTAGTGAAGAAAGCTGGAGAAGAGGAGGAGGGACCTGGACCTGGATCAGAACCGGGACCAGAACCTGGATCAGAACCGGTAGCTGGACCTCCAGGCAGCGCCGTTACTCTCTGCAACAACAAGTCAGAGCAGATCAGCTGCTGTCCAGCTAACCTCTTACTCATGATGCAGAAGAAGAAGAAGAAGAAGAAGAAGAAGAAGAAGGGTTCTCACTGGGTGGGTCTGAGGCTGTCCTCTTCTTCTGATGGGATCCAAAGACCTGCAACAGAACGTCTTCAGTTAAGATCTGAACCATGGACGGGGGTTCTGCTCTGACAGAGGTCCACGGTTCTCTAAACCGGCCCAGTATCCATCCATCATTAGACCTATAGACAGAACCCTGGTCCCAGAGATCTGAACCAACACTCCTGTTGGGGTGAGTCTGGACCGGTCAGTGCCCAGGCTGTCCACTGGGTGGCGCCACCTTCCAGCAGGGAGGCCTGGTCCTCCACACCTGACTCCACTCCTGTTGGGGTGAGTCTGGACCGGTCAGTGCCCAGGCTGTCCACTGGGTGGCGCCACCTTCCAGCAGGGTCTCAGGTCCTGGAGGCCTGGTCCTCCACGGCTGAACTACCTGATGCAGCCCATGGCTGCAGGGGTGCTGAGGCAGGAACCTCTGGTTCTGAGCGGAGCTGGAGGTGAACGTTCCGGCAGCTTGTTGGACCCTCTGCTCCTTCTAACGTCTGTCTGACTGGTTCTCCCGACTCCTGTGGTTCCCAGCCCACGACCATGAGGACGGAGAACTAAACCCGGGTCTTTGGGTTCTGAGAGCATTTCCAGCCACAGGAGCTCAGACTCACCTTCTTCTTGGCACTCAGAGCTGCGAGTTTACTCTCGATGTCCGACACCTGTAGGGCAGACAGACACACAGTGGAGGACAGGAAAGAGACAATGTCTTCTGGCAGCGTCAGTCCACGTCCAAAGCTAGGACGGTGAAAGCAGAACCCCACCCACCTCACTCTCAGCGCTCTGTACTCTGGCGGCGGTCAGCGCCACCACGTCCTCCAGCTCCGACAGCTCTGAGTCCGTCGTCCCTCCAAAACGGTTCTGGGTGCTCTGCTCCAGCCGCCGCAGCTTCGTCTCCAGCTCGTAGGACTGGCCCGCCGTGATGTACACCTGGACAGGTAGCAGGACGGACACAGCGTGGTCACCTGACAGGACGCTCAGGAGGCAGCGACAGGGCTGAAGGTCCAGGGGACACACTGGTCTCTGCTAGGTTCCTCTTCAGGTTCACTCCAGAGGTCTGACGTTGAGTGCAGGGGCGACAGGTGGTCACCTTTTAGAACAGATGTGCTGCTGAGGAACCTGATGGAACCCTACCTGGACCCATGTGTCCCCCGCCCCCGGCCCGTCTGAAGGGACACACAGCAGCCAGGGGGGTTAAAGCCAGGCGTTGGTCATGCTTCAGAGGACACTCTGGGGGCTGGTGTGGGGACGGGCTGACGTGGGGACGAGGAGCCAAGCATGCAGGTCACGTTGGAAGCTTACATTTTCCTCAAGTTCCCTGAATGCATCATCGGCCTGCTTTACGTCAGGACCAACTAAGGGGGACCTGTTGACTGGCTCTGCAAGGCCGTACTGGACCATTGCGTTTTCTGTGGCGTTAATGGTTCTCAGGACCTCAGTGGTGAGGTCACAGAGGGCGGCGGCAGTGGATCTCTGAAAGCCATGTAGAGGGACAGATGTTAGCAGCTGGAAAACAACATCTGCAGCAGCTACCGGACTGGACGCTCCCCAGCTCTGAGGGTCGGGCTAGGAGGGGCCTCCTGGTAGACCTGACCTCTGAGGGGTCCAGGCAGGTAGCTGCTTCACACGAACACAACCTGACAGCAGTTTGGTGAGGCAGGAGGCGGCTGTTAGTCAGGAGGTGGTCATGCACCGGGTCCGCTTCAGATCTTCAACCTGTCTGCTGAGCTTCACGCTGACCACAGTAGCTTATTTCTAGAGAAGACCTCTTTCTGAGGACCTTCTTAGTGCATGAGGTGGTCCTTTGTCCTGGACGCATGACGCCTAAGGTGAAAGCTGAGCCATGCGGAGGCCTTCACCAACAGGAACCTGGACGTTCTGCTCCAGGACTAAATCTTTACTCTCAGAATGACGAGTTGGACCAGCAGCAGTCATGCAGCAGGTGGAAGCGAACGGCGGACAGGACATTGGTCTGATCCAGGGTCCTGTTGGGTGTCTCTGCTGTCAGAACGGCCGGCGTACCTTTTGAGCCTCTGTTGGGATGTCGTCGCTGGACGAGCTCAGCTCCTTGTCCTTCAGAGAGCCCAGAGGGACCACTGGTCCAGCCCTGACACCAGATGAACCTTTGGTCCCAGGGAAAGGCTTTTTCCCTGCCTCATCGTCTGACGACAGGCCTTTATCACTCAGGTTCCCCGCCAGCTCACTCAGCTTCCTCCTCAGCTTCTCCTCCTCGTTCTGGGCTGCCGGAGACAACGCCTGCTGGAAGAAGCAGCTTTACTGGATGTCCAACTGAAGCTGGAGACGGGCTGAGCTTCATCTGCTTCTGCTCAGAATCTAAGGGTCCGGGTTTGTGTCCCGTCTTACCTCATCGGCAGGAGTCATCTTCTCCTCCAGACGGCTCAGCAGGCTCTCAATGGCCGACATCCGCTTGTTCAGTTCATTGATCTGCAAGATAAAATCCAGACAGAAAAGTCTGTAGGTCTGTTCTGAAGGAGGGAAGTTGCTCTCACCCCTTACAGACTCTGTCCTGACTGGCGGTGTGTCCTTACAGGCGGGGCTTGGCCCAGGTTCTCCTGTGAAGAGGCTCTACTGTTCTTCCGGCGGTGATGGGGCTGCTGGTGAACGGGGGCATACCTCTGGTACTCTTCCTCGTCTGAGGTATCGACATACTGCTGCCTAGCCACCGAGGAGCTGATCTTAGACAGAGAGCGAGTCCGGACCATTCGGTTCTCAGCAAAGTCCTCTGATGGCACGGCGATGTGGGCAAATAGATGCACAGAGAGAGGTAAACAGATCCTCCTGCTTGGACAACATTCTGTTACAGTTAAAACGACAGGACACAACAGACGAGGGTACGAAAGACGTCCTCAAGGTCTGCCCAAAACCAGGTACTGGGGGAACAGAGCTCCCACTCCGGCCTTTTATCCAGCTACCTCCAAGCCATCCAAGGGTCCAGGATATCCCTGAGACAAGTCTTGGGTCTGGCCAGAGGCGTCCCCATAGTGGGACAAAACAACCCCTTGGAAGACATCCTGGAGATACCCTTAACATACCCCCACTGACCTCAGCTGACCCCGTTAGATGCAGAGCTGCAAGGACTCTGAAGCCACTTAAGGTGCCGTCCAGCCGACCCAGGCTCACCCCTCTGGTGTTCTGATTCTTTCCACAGTTTATGACCATAGAAAGGGATTCTGCCTGTAGCCTGCTTCTGTCGCCTCACAGGGTCAGATCACAGCAGATCTGCTCCAGAGCTCACTGACCCATGACCATAAGCAATGGTCACAGCTCTTCTCCAGCTCAGGACCACGGCATCAGACCCTGAGGTGCTTAACCTCATCTCAGCTGCAACTGTTTCCATTCCTACTGGAGGCCCTCTGCTCCAGGAGAAAACCAGGTAATTCAATTAAAGCAGCTACTAAATTTAAAACCCTGTGATATGGAGGCCCCCTGCCAACAAGTTCTGTCCATAAAACCTGTGCAGTGCATTTAAAGGTCAAGGCTCTCTCTGAGAACGAGAACCATAGCTATCACTGCGTTTTTAGGTTAGATCACTGCATCATAGGTGTTTGACGTATGGTTGTACACTGACCGGGTCTCATGGCATAGCGGTCCAGGCTTTTCCTGCGGTTCCCTCGGTGGTTGTAGTAGTCGTGGTCCGGATCGTTCCTGTAGTGCCGATCTTCCTGCATCTGCATCTGTTAAACACGTGTTCTCCTGAAAGCGGGTCTTATCTCAGGTGGAACCGACATTAGCCTGGGACCTACCTGCACAGAAGTCCGCCGTGAATGAGGAAGGTAGTCCTCGGAGTCAAAGTCCATGGGATGAACCGACAGCAGACGCTTATTCTTCCTCATCTAAGTTCAAAACAGCTGGCTCAGTTATTCTCGTCTGTCTTATACCCACACAGTCCCTCTCCTTTGGTGTCCATGGTTACCGCTTTGTAGTGCTGAGCCTCGGCCTCTCCCGGCTCATCCTCGGTGCCGTTGTGTCCATCTACCAGAGAGCAGGGGGTGAGCTAGACCAGATCAGGGGGAATTAAGTCCTGGACCTTGGTGAGAGACTTACGGCTGCGAACATCCGGCATGCTCTGAGTGTCGTCATCACGGCCCCCTGAAGCACAAACACAGGGTGGATTGTAAGGACCATGTCCTCACAGCACAGAGACGTCAGGATTTCAGGATCTGATTCACCATCTCCGTTCAGACGCTTGTACAGCGACCGCATCACCTTGGCACTGCCAAACCGCTTAAACCGGTTCCTCACGTTGTCATGGTACCACCCCAGAGTCCCGATCTTCAGCACCCTGAAACACGGAGAGAGAACCATTCAGGCTGAGGATGAAGTTCTGTTCCCCCCATGTCCCACCTGTGCCCTGCCTGTCCCGCCTGTGTCCCACCTGTACCCTGCCTGTCCCACCTGTGTCCTGTCTGTGCCCTGCCTGTCCCGCCTGTGTCCCACCTGTACCCTGTCTGTCCCACCTGTGTCCCACCTGTGTCACGTCAGTCCCACCTGTGTCCCATCTGTGTACCGTCTGTCTTACCTGTCTCACCTGTGTACCACCCATGTCCCGTCTGTCCCACCTGTGTCCCGTCTGTCCCACCTGTGTCCCACCCATGTCCCGTCTGTCCCACCTGTGTCCTGCCTGTCCCACCTGTGTCCTGCCTGTCCCACCTGTGTCCCATCTGTGTACAGTCTGTGTCCCGTCTGTCCCACCTGTGTCCCACCTGTGTCCCACCCATGTCCCGTATGTCCCACCTGTGTCCCGTCTGTCCCACCTGTGTCCCGCCTGTCCCACCTGTGTCCTGCCTGTCCCACCTGTGCCCTGCCTGTCTCACCTGTGCCTTGTCTGTCCCACCTGTGTCCCACCTGTGTCCCGTCTGTCCCACCTGTGTCCCGCCTGTCCCACCTGTGTCCCACCTGTGCCCTGCCTGTCTCACCTGTGTCCCACCTGGTTCCCGTCTGTCCCACCTGTGCCCCCTCTGTCCCACCTGGTTCCCGTCTGTCCCACCTGTGTCCCCTGTCTCACCTGGTCATGCGGCAGTTGTCACACACCCAGCCGTGCTCCTTCTTGTTGTAGCGGCTGCAGGACTTGCAGGTGAACATGCGGCAGTCCAGACACTGTCTCTTGCTGTTGACCAGGAACTTGAAGGGCTGCAGGCAGCGGATGCAGAGCGAGTCTGAGACGTTCCTCTGAGAACCCAGCAGCTCCCGCTTGGTGTCCTCCTTCTCGATGCGCGTCTTCAGCTCTCTGCACACAGGACGGATTTGTTCAGCTTCATGTTGCCGTTTATGATAACACCTGGTTTCATTGAGCCTGAGAGGGACACAGTTATCCGGTTATGATTCTTTGATGGATATGATTGAACCCGTTGATGTTTATCAGCTGTTAACCTCCTGATTCCAGAGTCAGACGACACAACCCTGTTTGTTCTCTCTGCTGCAGTGAAATCTGATTTCCACGGCTAAATGTGATTAGAGAAGCAGCTTGGCCACAGAGGACACAGTCTTTCTGTCCCAGCTCCCTCCTCTACAGTCTCTCTGGCCCCGGGGCTGATGGGAGTTGCAGTCTTTGTTGGAAACAGAGCGTCTTTGTGATTTCAGAGCGTGTGATGGTGGCGTGATCGACTGCACCAACAACAGCATCTTTCACGCTCATATTCCTGCCAGCATCACATGAACGGACGGAGTCACGACGGAGACAGACGGAGGTTTATAGGAAGTTAAAACTGACAACAGAGAGACAAACACTGCTGGCTAGAAACTCACAGAAACTCACAGAAACTCCCAGAAACATCTGAAGGTCTGGAGACACCAAAAACGTCTGAATGGCCCCATAAGGAGAATTTAGTGTGGATGGATGGATGGATGGATGGATGATGTAAGAATTAATGATGGATGGATGGATGGATGGATGAATGGATAATGGATGGATAGATGGATGGATGATGTAAGAATTAATGATGGATGGATGGATGGATGGATGAATGGATAATGGATGGATAGATGGATGGATGATGTAAGAATTAATGATGGATGGATGACGGATGGATGGATGGATGATCGATGTTGGATGGATGGATGAATGGATAATGGATGGATATATGGATGAATAAATGAATGAATGAATGGATGTGATGGATTGATGGATGGATAATGGATGATGAATGGATGATGGATGGATGGATGAATGATGGATAATGGATGGATGGATGAATGAATGATGGATGGATAATGAATGGATGGATGGATGAATGAATGAATGATTGATGGATGGATGGATGAACGAATGAACAGATGGACAGATGGATGAACGGATGAACCAATGGATGAACGGATGAACAGATGGATGGATTGACGATAATGAATGGATGGATGAACAGATAGATGGATGGAAGGATGGATGAACGGATGAACAGATAGATGGATGGAAGGATGGATGAACGGATGAACCAATGGATGAACGGATGAACAGATGGATGGATTGACGATAATGAATGGATGGATGAACAGATAGATGGATGGAAGGATGGATGAACGGATGAACCAATGGATGAACGGATGAACAGATGGATGGATTGACGATAATGAATGGATGGATGAACGGATGGAAGGATGGATGAACGGATGAACAGATAGATGGATGGGCAGATGGATGAACGGATGAACCAATGGATGAACGGATGAACAGATGGATGGATTGACGATAATGAATGGATGGATGAACAGATAGATGGATGGAAGGATGGATGAACGGATGAACAGATAGATGGATGGAAGGATGGATGAACGGATGAACATATGGACGGATGGATGAATGGATGAACAGATGGATGGATGAACAAATGGATGAATAAATGAACAGACGGATGGATGGATAAATGGATGAACAGATGGATGGATGGATAATGGATGGATGAATGAATGATGGATGGATTGATGATGGATGAACAGATGGACAGATGGATGGATTGATGATGGATGAACAGATGGACAGATGGATGGATTGATGATGGATGGATGAACAGCTGAATAGACAGACGAACGGATGAACAGATGGATGGATGGATGATGATGATGGATGGATGAACGGATGGACAGATGTATGAACGAATGTATGAACGGATGGATGGATGAACAGATGGATGAAGGATTGAACAGATGAACAGATAGACGGATGGACGAACGGATGAACAGACGGATGAACAACGTACGTGAGCCTCTCCTCCTCCGTCTTGCGGAGGTTAAAGTCTCGCTGGATCACCTCCCAGACGTGTTTTGCCTCTTCGTCGCTCAGACGGGACAGATCCAGTTTCCGCTCCATGTCGCTGAAACAAGTCGCTGAGTAAATAAAAGTGAAACGGAACCAGCAGGTCAGTTATACGACCAGGAAAGACAATTATCACATTTTATCTAAACTGTTTAATATGAAACAAGTCGCTGAGTAAATAAAGTGAAACGGAACCAGCAGCGCTCAGTTATACGACCAGGAAACACAATTATTACATTTTCTCTAAACCATTTAATATGAAACAAGTCGCTGAGTAAATAAGAGTGAAACGGAACCAGCAGCTCAGTTATACGACCAGGAAAGACAATTATCACATTTTCTCTAAACCATTTAATATGAAACAGTAAATAAAAGTGAAACGGAACCAGCAGCAGGTCAGTTATATGACCAGGAAAGACAATTATCACATTTTCTCTAAACCGTTTAATATGAAACAGTAAATAAAAGTGAAACGGAACCAGCAGCAGCTCAGTTATACGACCAGGAAAGACAATTATCACATTTTCTCTAAACCATTTAATATGAAACAAGTCGCTCAGTAAATAAAAGTGAAACGGAACCAGCAGGTCAGTTATATGACCAGGAAAGACAATTATCACATTTTATCTAAACCATTTAATATGTGTGCTAGACATAAAAGCTCATTGTTGGGAAAACTCCCCCAAAATAATACAACATTTGACAATAAAACATTTATATACATTAGTACATATTTATACATTAGTATAAATATGTATGCTTTCATAACAGTGATACTTTAAGAAACTAAGCACAGAAAAACTGCCAATGTGTTGTAAAAGAACACAAATGTGGTTTATATGTAAATGCTTTAATGCTCTTGGAAAAACTATACTTTCATTTTTAAATATTATAAAAATAATAATAAAAATATAGGGAAAGATTGAGATAAATGTCCTACTTTTCAGCACAATTAATGGGAGAAGCTCAAGTGATCGGTTCTTAGTGTAAAAAGATAAGTACGGCGATGTAAAAAAATATGAAAATATAATTATTGTTGGAACACATAGCTTGTTTTTCAAGGAAAATGTGAAAAAACAATCTGCATCAATTAACCAGTATGAGAAAATATTTAGAGATTAAATTAGTATTAGAAAAAGTATTTAAAAACATTTTAATCAAAAAGCTAAAACTACCAACGTTTTAAATATTTATCAAGCTAAGGAATGCAAAAGGAAACCATTGAAAGTTCCATAGTAATGAATCCTGCAGTTTTACACAAAGCGTCCCTGTGTTCATGTAAAAGCTGCAGTTTGAGGCTCTGTGGTCTCAGCCCCCAGAAACATTTGCTCCTCAGACTTTATCAGAAACTTAACCCTGATCTCTGTCTTCCTTATGAGATCTTCATGGTCATAACTACAATACTGTGCTGAGATCCGCTGCAGATAAATCAAATTAATCAAAACTAACAGATTTGACATGATATGGAATCAAATCTCATTTTCTGTAATGAATAAAGTGGATTAAAGATGGTGAAAAACTCACCGTCTGTCTGCTTGAGAGGCTCTGCTGCTGCTGACTAAAGAACGGAGATGGAAAACCCCGAGAACATCAGCTGATCACATGATCTCAACACATGGAGAGGCACATAGCAGACTGACAGCGTTTCATAACCACAGGAAGTGACATCATGCAGAAAGCAGGTCTAGAAACACACCTGTTAAAAGCAGGTTTGAACTCTAATATTTGTGTTTATTGATCCTAGCCAGTACATGCTGTTAGATGGCTGTTATAAAACTAGACGATGTGAGATGAGTCTGCAGATCCACCTACAAAGCCTGGCAGAGACACCTGGAATCACCTGCAGACACGCCTTAAAACATCTGCAGACACACCTGTAAACACCTACAGACACACCCTCAAAACCTGGCAGAGACACCTGGAATCACCTGCAGACACGCCTTAAAACATCTGCAGACCCACCTACAAAACCTGGCAGAGACACCTGGAATCACCTGCAGACACGCCTGTAAACACCTATAGATATACCGTCACAAACATGGAGAGACACCTGGAATCACCTGCAGACACGCCTTAAAACATCTGCAGACCCACCTACAAAACCTGGTAGAGACACCTGGAATCACCTGCAGACACGCCTTAAAACATCTGCAGACCCACCTACAAAACCTGTTAGAGACACCTGGAATCACCTGCAGACACGCCTTAAAACATCTGCAGACCCACCTACAAAACCTGGTAGAGACACCTGGAATCACCTGCAGACACGCCTTAAAACATCTGCAGACCCACCTACAAAACCTGGTAGAGACACCTGGAATCACCTGCAGACACGCCTTAAAACATCTGCAGACCCACCTACAAAACCTGGTAGAGACACCTGGAATCACCTGCAGACACGCCTGTAAACACCTATAGACACACCCTCAAAACCTGGCAGAGACACCTGGAATCACCTGCAGACACGCCTGTAAACACCTATAGATATACCATCACAAACATGGAGAGACACCTGGAATCACCTGCAGACACGCCTTAAAACATCTGCAGACCCACCTACAAAACCTGGTAGAGACACCTGGAATCACCTGCAGACACGCCTGTAAACACCTATAGATATACCATCACAAACATGGAGAGACACCTGGAATCACCTGCAGACACGCCTTAAAACATCTGCAGACCCACCTACAAAACCTGGTAGAGACACCTGGAATCACCTGCAGACACGCCTTAAAACATCTGCAGACCCACCTACAAAACCTGGTAGAGACACCTGGAATCACCTGCAGACACGCCTGTAAACACCTATAGACACACCCTGAAAACCTGGCAGACACCTGGAATCACCTGCAGACACGCCTGTAAACACCTATAGATATACCATCACAAACATGGAGAGACACCTGGAATCACCTGCAGACACGCCTTAAAACATCTGCAGACCCACCTACAAAACCTGGTAGAGACACCTGGAATCACCTGCAGACACGCCTGTAAACACCTATAGATATACCATCACAAACATGGAGAGACACCTGGAATCACCTGCAGACACGCCTTAAAACAACTGCAGACACACCTGTAACGACTGGCAGACACACCTGGAATCACCTGCTGACGACCCTTAAAAACCAGCAGACACACCTGTAAAAACTGGCAGACACACCTGAAGTCACCTGCAGACACACCTGGATTCAACTGCAGATAAAAACATTAAAACATCTTAAAACATCTGCAGACCCACCTGTAAACACCTGCAGAGACACCTGTATATACCATAACCACTGACTATGTCTAGTGTTCAAGGTTTCCTGCAGGTCCTGAAACTGATGGCTTCAGGAACACGTACTGCAGGAACACGTACAGCAGGAACACGTACTGCAGGAACACCTACAGCAGGAACACGTACAGCAGGAACACCTACAGCAGGAACACGTACAGCAGGAACACGTACTGTAGGAACACGTACAGCAGGAACACCTACAGCAGGAACACGTACTGTAGGAACACGTACTGTAGGAACACGTACAGCAGGAACACGTACAGCAGGAACACCTACAGCAGGAACACCTACAGCAGGAACACGTACTGTAGGAACACGTACTGTAGGAACACGTACAGCAGGAACACGTACAGCAGGAACACCTACAGCAGGAACACATACTGTAGGAAGACCTACAGCAGGAACACGTACAGCAGGAACACCTACAGCAGGAACACGTACAGCAGGAACACCTACAGCAGTAACATGTACAGCAGGAACACGTACTGTAGGAACATGTACAGCAGGAACACCTACAGCAGTAACACGTACAGCAGGAACACGTACTGTAGGAAGACCTACAGCAGGAACACCTACAGCAGGAACACGTACTGCAGGAACACGTACTGTAGGAACACCTACAGCAGTAACACGTAGTGTAGGAACACGTACAGCAGGAACACCTACAGTAGGAACACATACTGTAGGAACACGTACAGCAGGAACACCTACAGCAGTAACATGTACAGCAGGAACACCTACAGTAGGAACACATACTGCAGGAACACGTACAGCAGGAACACCTACAGTAGGAACACGTACTGCAGGAAGACCTACAGCAGGAACACCTACAGCAGGAACACGTACTGCAGGAACACGTACTTCAGGATTTCACAGCACCAGAACCGTGTGCAGATGCTTGATGAATCAAGGCTCAGCAGCAGAACCGTCTCCCTGGTTTCCTGGCCTCTGCTGCTTCCTGCTCTTCTCTTCGTTCCTACTTTTCATTCCCACGGTGTCTGGTTGCCAGGATACGCCACAGAATGAGGCCCCGTAATTAGCCACAGAGCACGCTCCGTTTCACCCTGTGACATCAGATCAGCTGACGGAGGAGGGAGGAGGTGGACCTGGTAACTGTTCAGTCATACAGAGATTCTGGTTTGATGTAAACACACAGGTAGCTTCACCTGTCCTGTGTGAGCCCCCGCCCGTTTCCAGGGCAGAGTGACGCCTCCTGTCCGCTCCCAGCAGCTCCGGGCTGCAGCCGACCACCAACAGAGGAGCCGGTCCCAGTACCTCCTGCTGAAGATGGTACTGGAACCTGGAGGCCTAAACATACAAAAACTCACAAACATTTGCACAAACTTTTAGTGTTGAAAATGGGCGTGGCCAAATGGCCGCGTGGGCGTGGTGGAGCTCACATTAGGCTGATGTAATTTGTAATCTAAAATTTATTTTATTTAAATTTACATTTGCTCCAAAATAAATGCGAAGGATCGTTGTCATTGGGATTGTGTTGGACTTTGGATCCACGGCGATATCTCCCTGATACGTCATCGCATCTGGAACATACCTGTTTGACAGGTGTGTTTAACTGATGACATCACTATAGCCCCGCCCCCAATGCTAACTGACAGGTGTGTTTAACTGATGACATCACTATAGCCCTCGCTGACAGTTTGTAGAGCATTCTGACTTTAACAGCAGGTAACATTTTAGATGATACTTAAACACCGCAGGAAGTCTTTGTTAACCCCTCACCATCATACAGGAAGTCTTTGTTAACCCTTCGCCATCAACTAGGAAGTCTTTGTTAACCCCTCAACATCATACAGGAAGTATTTGTTAACCCTTCACCATCATACAGGAAGTCTTTGTTAACCCTTCACCATCAATCAGGAAGACTTTGTTAACCCTTCACCATCAACCAGGAAGTCTTTGTTAACCCCTCACCATCAACCAGGAAGTCTTTAACCCTTCACCATCATACACCAAGGTCTTTGTTAACCCTTTACCGTCAACCAGGAAGTCTTTGTAACCCTTTACCATCGTACAGGAAGTCTTTGTTAACCCCTCGCCATCATACAGGAAGACTTTGTTAACCCTGCACCATCATACAGGAAGTCTTTGTTAACCCTTCGCCATCATACAGGAAGTCTTTGTTAACCTTTCGCCATCATACAGGAAGTCTTTGTTAACCCCTTGCCATCATACAGGAAGTCTTTGTTAACCCTTCGCCATCATACAGGAAGTCTTTGTTAACCTTTCGCCATCATACAGGAAGTCTTTGTTAACCCCTTGCCATCATACAGGAAGTCTTTGTTAACCCCTTGCCATCATACAGGAAGTCTTTGTTAACCCTTCGCCATCATACAGGAAGTCTTTGTTAACCTTTCGCCATCATACAGGAAGTCTTTGTTAACCCCTTGCCATCATACAGGAAGTCTTTGTTAACCCTTCGCCATCAATCAGGAAGACTTTGTTAACCCCTCACCATCAACCAGGAAGTCTTTAACCCTTCACCATCATACACCAAGGTCTTTGTTAACCCTTTACCGTCAACCAGGAAGTCTTTGTAACCCTTTACCATCGTACAGGAAGTCTTTGTTAACCCCTCGCCATCATACAGGAAGTCTTTGTTGACCCTTCGCTATCATACAGGAAGTCTTTGTTAACCCTTTACCATCGTACAGGAAGTCTTTGTTAACCCCTCGCCATCATACAGGAAGTCTTTGTTGACCCTTCGCTATCATACAGGAAGTCTTTGTTAACCCTTCGCCATCATACAGGAAGTCTTTGTTAACCTTTCGCCATCATACAGGAAGTCTTTGTTAACCCCTTGCCATCATACAGGAAGTCTTTGGTAACCCCTCGCCATCATACAGGAAGTCTTTGTTAACCCCTCAACATCATACAGGAAGTCTTTGTTAACCCCTCGCCATCATACAGGAAGTCTTTGTTAACCTTTCGCCATCATACAGGAAGTCTTTGTTAACCCTTTGCCATCATACAGGAAGTCTTTGGTAACCCCTCGCCATCATACAGGAAGTCTTTGTTAACCCCTCAACATCATACAGGAAGTCTTTGTTAACCCCTCGCCATCAACCAGGAAGTCTTTAACCCTTCACCATCATACCGGAAGTCTTTGTTAACCCCTCAACATCATACAGGAAGTCTTTGTTAACCCCTCGCCATCATACAGGAAGTCTTTGTTAACCCCTCGCCATCATACCGGAAGTCTTTGTTAACCCCTCGCCATCATACCGGAAGTCTTTGTTAACCCCTCGCCATCATACAGGAAGTCTTTGTTAACCCCTCGCCATCATACAGGAAGTCTTTGTTAACCCTTTTAACCCCACAGCTTCCATCAGGGATATCACATTTTCAACACTCATCGGAGCAGGACAAAGTCTGGCTGGTAGTACCGCCTAGTGGCAGAAAGGTGGCTTCGCCAGAGGCATGCAGGCGGTGATGCTGGTCTCCCATCGTTGCAACCCAAGCCGAGCAGCACTAAGCTGCCAGGGCCAGCCAACGCTGCCTGCAGCTTTAACTGATACTGTGGCGATTAACGAGGTTCTGTAACAGTTGCTGTGAAAAATTAGCCAATCAGAAGGTAGGAGGCTGTTCGTACCTATTCAGTTTTACTGAATAGGTACGAACAGCAGACGGTTTCCACCATTCCGCTCTTCCAGACGGGTTCAGCTCCAAGCACTTCAAGCTGATGAGCCAGCCTCCATCTTGGGTCAGAACCTCTCTTCAGGCAGTTACACAGATAGACACCTACTGGGCCTTTTACCCTGGGTTGGTAAGGAGTCCAGCTTTGGTCTCCATTCACCGATATTCAGACGTAAAGCTGAGCCTCTCTGCCATCCGTTCCCCTCTAAAGTCTTTGTGTGACTAGCGTTTACTGGAGTTCTGCCTCAGCCTGATCAGCGGCCAGAGACATGGGTGGATGGAGAGGCAGACAGGCAGGGCAGGATAGTGTCTCACTGATCTCACAATAAAGTGCTGAAAACAGAAGCAGGCGATAGTTTACAGCATCCTGGATAAAGATTGTTAAACGTCACCTTCAGGTTGTTCTGCTACATAATTAACATTACAAGTTATTATTATAGAAGGATTGATATAATTCCCCAAGATACAGACCATTTAAGCATAATAATCCAGCCTTTATGCTTTATTTATTATTTATTTTGAGCACTCCTGATCAGCTTTAAGCATATTTTTGGATGATTATTCGACATGTTTAGATGTTAAAACGCATGCACAGTATTTATTAAATGTGGTGATGTGCGTTATACCGTTATCAGCTGGGCCTTAATTGTGTTAAAAGACATATTTAAAGTTAAATACATCCCATAAATGTGTGTGCAGGGGGCCTGCCTCCCATTAGCAGTACCTTCTGATGATGATGATGATGATGATGATGATGACCCATTCGCTGCTGAAGCTCTCTCACATGTGTGACTATAACGTCCCACGGTACATGGGTTCTGTTACACGGGTTAAGTTCTGTATTCATCGGTCCAGAGCCTCGGTGTTGTGCTGGGCTTTCACCAGTAGGAGGCGCTGTGGGCTGGGGGTCTGCCGGTTTCCTCTGAGGAGGATTCAGAGACGGCAGTCTGAAGTTCCTCCTCTAGATTTAAAGAGACGGCACCAAAACGAGTTGTTCTCAACCACAGCTCAGGAGAAAGGAGGCGCTGTGGAGCAACAATAAGGAGGAACTCAAACAAAGCGTTGTAGTTTCCCTTTATTTAGACCACAACTGCATGGTTTACAAGCAGGAAATGTCCCCTTTAAACCAAATATACAAGTACAGATACAGTTACCGAACTATGTTATTCCTCCTGGTATTTTAGCACTTCTAGGAGAAGTCCTCCCGCTGTTAACAGGACCCGGTTTCAGCATCCCGGGTCTACTAGAACCTGTTTCTTCACCAAATATTTAAATCCAGAAAACTGGATGTGAGGAAATCTAAATCATTTCCTTGGGACGTCCTGATGGACGAGGAGGTGGACCCTCAGCTCTGTGCCTCCTGGTCCCGGGTCAGAACCAGAAGGAGGCGCATGAGAACACACTTTCTACTGAAGTGGTTCTGGGCCCGGTTCTGACAGAACTGTCCTTGAAGCAGGTTTAGTTTGAACAAGAGAACCACATAATGTGATTATTAGTGATAATGACTGTACAGCAGCACATGTGGGGACATCAGCGGTTCATCACAATTACAATGTTTTCCCATCACAACCTCCAGGGGGCGCCACAGGCCCAGCAGGACCAGAACCGCCCTGGTCCAGTCCTTTACACTAAGACTACAAATGAAGAACGAGAACTGAACTGCTCCCTGAACCGAGCCACAAACATCTCCAACGGATCTGCAGGTTCTGGCGAGTCTCTGCAGAACGCCGTCTCTCCATTTGTCTCTCATACTGCCATGGTTCTGTCTCCTGCCAATGTCCATGGCTGGAGTGGAGTTCCTGGTGCTGGGCCACCAGAACCAGACGGTCCAAACAGATCTGACCCTAAAGACCCGCTGCTGTTGCCATGCCTTAGGGAGCACTGCTGTCCGCCTCAAACCGGACCGCTGTGGTCCACCATGACAGCGGAGGTCTCGGTCTCTGAGGCCTGTGAGGTGTCCATGAGCCTGGCCAGCCCGGTTCTGGTGGAGTACTGGAAGACGAAGGCCTTGGTAAGGCGGCGGCTGTAGGTTCTGTGCAGGAAGGTGTAGAGGACGGGGTTGGCGCAGCAGTGCAGCAGAGAGAAGCACTGGGTCAGGTGCAGCGCCACGTCCAGGAAGCTCTCCAGCCGGCAGGAGAAGGGCAGGACGTCCAGCAGCGTCAGAGAGTCCAGCAGCAGGACGGCGTGGAACGGCAGCCAGCACGCCAGGAACACCAGGATGTAGGACAGGACCGCCCGCCGGCCGGCGCTGCGCTCCAGAGCCAGGCCGGGGGGGGCGGCCGCAGCCAGGAGCAGGTAGGAGGTGGCGATGACGGGGAAGGGGACGGCGAAGCCCAGGACGAAGAAGCTGAGCTGGACCGCCGCCGTCCAGCGCCTGGGGTCCTCTGACGGGTACACGGGCCGGCACACGGCGCGGTCGCGCTGGGGGGACCTCACCGCCTGCAGGAAGTAGGCGTCAGGGAGGGACGCCAGCAGCGCCAGCAGCCAGAGCAGGGCGCAGGTCAGCCGCCGCAGCGCCTTCCTGCGACGCCCACCGGGGGCGCCGCAGAGCCGAGTGGCCGACAGGTAGCGTTCCACGCTGACGCAGGCGAGGAAGAAGACGCTGGCGTACAGGCCGACGCTGAAGACCAGGTGGGTGACCTTGCAGACGGCCTCCCCAAAAGGCCAGAGGCCGCCCTGCAGCAGAGACGCCACCCAGAGCGGCAGGGTGAGCACCGCGCACAGGTCGGCCCCCGCCAGGTGCACCGCGTACAGCTGAGGGCCCCCGCCGCTCCTGCCGGGGCGCAGCCGCAGCACCAGAACCAGGACGTTGGCGGCCAGCCCCACCAGGAAGATGGAGGCGTAGAGGACGGAGAGGAGGTGGAGGAGAGCGCCGTGGCCGACGGCACCCGAACACACCGCCGCCTCCACCCGAGACAGGTTGGAGGCGGCGGCAGTCAGGTTAAGCTCCGCCCACAACTCCAGCAGCTCAGAGAGGTCGCTGGTGCCCAGACTCATGGTGGAGAGGCTGCAAGACAGGAGGAGACGGGTGAGGAGGATGAGGAGGAGCAAGAGGAGGAGGAAGAGGAGGAGGAGACGGGTGAGGAGGAGGAGGAGGAGGGATGAAGAACAATGAGTGAGGAGCACAGGGAGGCTGTAAATGCAGGACGCTCAGAGAACCAGTAACAGAACTCAGCCCAGCTGCACGACACAAAGCCAGCAGGAAGCTGCGGGGTCGTGACCTTCACAATAAAAGGGTTACCGTAGCAACAAAGAGCCAGGAGGGGTCAAAGGTCAGAGCTATCTGAGGACCCGCCCCACAGCAGGGGCTCTTCACAGAGGAGGAACTGAAGGCGAATAGTTTGCTGTCTGATGAAATAATTAGACTGACTCAGCGGGTCCAATCGGGTTTATGAGCCCGTCTGAACAGAACCTGAAGCTGCAGAGGTCCAAACGGTCTGAACAGAACCTGAAGCTGCAGAGGTCCAAACGGTCAGAACAGAACCTAAAGCTGCAGAGGTCCAAACGGTCAGAACAGAACCTAAAGCTGCAGAGGTCCAAACGGTCAGAACAGAACCTAAAGCTGCAGAGGTCCAAACGGTCAGAACAGAACCTGAAGCTGCAGAGGTCCAAACGGTCTGAACAGAACCTAAAGCTGCAGAGGTCCAAACGGTCAGAACAGAACCTAAAGCTGCAGAGGTCCAAACGGTCTGAACAGAACCTGAAGCTGCAGAGGTCCAAACGGTCAGAACAGAACCTGAAGCTGCAGAGGTCCAAACGGTCAGAACAGAACCTAAAGCTGCAGAGGTCCAAACGGTCAGAACAGAACCTGAAGCTGCAGAGGTCCAAACGGTCTGAACAGAACCTGAAGCTGCAGAGGTCCAAACGGTCAGAACAGAACCTAAAGCTGCAGAGGTCCAAACGGTCAGAACAGAACCTAAAGCTGCAGAGGTCCAAACGGTCTGAACAGAACCTGAAGCTGCAGAGGTCCAAACGGTCAGAACAGAACCTGAAGCTGCAGAGGTCCAAACGGTCAGAACAGAACCTAAAGCTGCAGAGGTCCAAACGGTCAGAACAGAACCTAAAGCTGCAGAGGTCCAAACGGTCAGAACAGAACCTGAAGCTGCAGAGGTCCAAACGGTCAGAACAGAACCTAAAGCTGCAGAGGTCCAAACGGTCAGAACAGAACCTAAAGCTGCAGAGGTCCAAACGGTCAGAACAGAACCTAAAGCTGCAGAGGTCCAAACGGTCACAACAGAACCTGAAGCTGCAGAGGTCCAAACGGTCACAACAGAACCTAAAGCTGCAGAGGTCCAAACGGTCTGAACAGAACCTGAAGCTGCAGAGGTCCAAACGGTCTGAACAGAACCTGAAGCTGCAGAGGTCCAAACGGTCAGAACAGAACCTGAAGCTGCAGAGGTCCAAACGGTCTGAACAGAACCTGAAGCTGCAGAGGTCCAAACGGTCAGAACAGAACCTAAAGCTGCAGAGGTCCAAATGGTCAGAACAGAACCTAAAGCTGCAGAGGTCCAAACGGTCAGAACAGAACCTAAAGCGCAAGATAGAAAGAGCTCCAGAGGTCCAAACGGTCACAACAGAACCTAAAGCTGCAGAGGTCCAAACGGCCAGAACAGAACCTGACGCCTCGTCCAACACTGCTGAGTCGGGTTCTGCAGAGCTTCACAGCTGGCACTGAGCACAGAACCACCTGAACCTGGACCCAGAGGCAGACAGGATCAGAACCTCATCATTGCAGCCGGTACCAGCCTGAGGTCACATCTGACTGGGCCAGAACCGCTCAGACCCAGGTCCCTGAACGCACCACCATTAACCCATTAAAGGAGCACCAGTCTCCCTTCACAAACCTGACCATTTTAGATTTCCAGCTTCTTCTGCACCGGTTCCGAACATGGAGACTAAGCATTTACTCTGTGAACCATCCGACCCGCCCTCGGCTTGAGTTCGGCTCGGATGTTCTGAGCCCAGACGGAACCGCCACCCTACAGGGCCTGATTGTAGGTCACGGCTGTACCTGCGTCTGCTGATCAGGTGATCAGACCTTCCAGGTGTTCTGCACCTGCAGTACGCAGGCTGCTCCTGCCGCCTGCAGGTAGCTCGGTTCTGATCCAGCCGGCACGTGGGCAAACCGAGCGCAGTTTGCGTCACTTTGCCGCGGAGTTTGCGTCACTTTGCTGCGGAGTTTGCAACACTTACCGCTCAGACTGACCGCGGGGTTCGGTTCGGTCCAGAGGCTCTGACTGGGTCCGGGGACGGGTGGTCCTGCAGGCAGCGAGGAGGACTGGGTTCTGCAGCAGCGGGCAGAACTTTGGAGGAGGACCCTCCTACAGAGAGAGGGGGGAGGGGGCGAACACCCGCCGCAGAGCAAGGCAGCAGCAGAACCTCATTGTTCTGCTGGTTCTGGTTCTTCTGGGTCATCAGACAAACTCACCTCGGATTTAAAGAGGTCCAAATAATACAGAACCTTCCTGCCGGTTGGGTCCAGTTGGTTTATACCTTTACATTTTTTTATTTTCAGTCTATTATTTAAACATTGGTTTATTATTTGAATTAAAGATCTTTATTTATTTATAGATGTTAAATATTCACGTTGAACAATTAAGGAGGAAGATGCCTTCATGTCTCGTTTCTCCTTCAATTTTCCTTATTTCCCCCACAAGCCTTTTTATCCATGCTTTCACATTTTATACTTCCTGCCTCTTTATGCTAATGAGGTGGGCGGTGCTTTGTGGGCCAGCTGCTTTGCCATTGGTCAGCCAGGAGGAAGGCGCAGATCCTTCTGCTGACCACAGGAGGCGCTGTCTGCACCTTCCCCCTGGCTGACCAATGGCAGAGCAGCTGTTACAGGTGACTAACTGGACCCAATCAGAACCAGTTTATAACCAGAACCATGTGACTAACTGGACCCAATCAGAACCAGTTTATAACCAGAACCATGTGACTAACTGGACCCAATCAGAACCAGATCATAACCAGAACCATGTGACAAACTGGACCCAATCAGAACCAGTTTACACCCAGAACCATGTGATTAACTGGACCCAATCAGAACCAGTTTATAACCAGAACCACGTGATTAACTGGACCCAATCAGAACCAGTTTACACCCAGAACCATGTGATTAACTGGACCCAATCAGAACCAGTTTATAACCAGAACCATGTGACTAACTGGACCCAATCAGAACCAGTTTACAACCAGAACCATGTGACTAACTGGACCCGATCAGAACCAGTTTACATCAGAACCACGTGACTAACTGGACCCAATCAGAACCAGTTTACACCCAGAACCATGTGACTAACTGGACCCAATCAGAACCAGTTTACACCCAGAACCATGTGACTAACTGGACCCAATCAGAACCAGTTTACACCCAGAACCATGTGAGTAACTGGACCCAATCAGAACCAGTTTACATCAGAACCATGTGATTAACTGGACCCAATCAGAACCAGTTTACACCCAGAACCATGTGACTCACTGGAGCCGATCAGAACCAGTTTATAACCAGAACCACGTGACTAACTGGACCCAATCAGAACCAGTTTACAACCAGAACCACGTGACTAACTGGACCCAATCAGAACCAGTTTATAACCAGAACCATGTGATTAACTGGACCCAATCAGAACCAGTTTATAACCAGAACCACGTGATTAACTGGACCCATTCAGAACCAGTTTACACCCAGAACCATGTGACTAACTGGACCCAATCAGAACCAGTTTATAACCAGAACCATGTGATTAACTGGACCCAATCAGAACCAGTTTATAACCAGAACCACGTGACTAACTGGACCCAATCAGAACCAGTTTACAACCAGAACCATGTGATTAACTGGACCCAATCAGAACCAGTTTACAACCAGAACCATGTGATTAACTGGACCCAATCAGAACCAGTTTACAACCAGAACCATGTGATTAACTGGACCCGATCAGAACCAGTTTACACCCAGAACCATGTGATTAACTGGACCCGATCAGAACCAGTTTACAACCAGAACCATGTTATGAACTGGACCCAATCAGAACCAGTTTACAACCAGAACCATGTGATTAACTGGACCCGATCAGAACCAGTTTACACCCAGAACCATGTGATTAACTGGACCCAATCAGAGAGTGATTCAGGTCCATTTCCAGTCGGGTTCTTCAGGCTCGGTTCTGGTTGTCCTGCTGCCGGACTGAAGCGTCTCTAAGGTGACCCAGACGGTGGCGTGAAGTCCTGAGTGAGGCTGTAGCAAAGTGGAGAGGAGCAACAGGATGGACCGAGCAGCAGAACCAGAACCAGACCCAGTACCTGCAGCCACCTGCTCTGCACGTTTTACTTTGAAGGTTCTGGAGTTCAGGCCAAAGTCTGGAGCTCTCAGACCCGGACATGCGGTTAGTTAAAGGTTCTGCTGCTAATCAGAACATTCCTGTAAACCCGGTAATGTTCCTCGGACTCTGGGCTGACTCTGGATCCGTTCAGAGGTTAGCGGCTCTGAAATTGTCCCAAGTTGTCCAGGAAGGATGGAGGTTGTCCCAGCCGGAGCTCGGTGGGCTTTGATGATAAACCCTTTTGGTTTGTTCTGGTTCCGCCCTCTGTGGACCCGGTACGGACTCCGTCTTTGCAATAAAGCGTAACGGCTGTGAAAGAATGATTAGTTTCACTTTTACTGCAGAAAACTGAAGGAGGAGTAAAGCCAGAAGTGAGTGACAAGGTAGAAACTTTATTGTTTCTGACAAATCATCAGTAGTAGGAGTGAAAAAGTTTTTAAATAAAGCAGAATATAAACTGGTAGTCTTAAAGGTACAGTGTTCATTTTCCCCATCAGTAACAGTAAAGGCTTTTATTTTGTTAAACGGTTTAAAGGCTTTTAAGTTTTTAAGACAGTAACGGACGGTGACGTCGCCAGGCTCCATCCTCACAGGGTGCTGAAATGGCTCAGAGCTTCTCTCAGCTTGTCTGTAATCTGCCCAATCAGAGAGCACACAGGAAGTGATGTCACAGGTCAGCTCACCTGTCCTTGCCCTGCCCCTGCCACCAGCCTACCTGTTGGTAGAAGGTAACCTGTTGCTCCAGGTAGAACTGCAGGACTCGGTTGTAGTCATAGATGCGGTTGCTATGGAAATGATTCATCTCAGCTGAAGGAGACAGGAAGTGACACGTTAGGATGTGAGCGCGCTCCGTGCGACGTTCTGTTTGTGGTCCAGTTACCCTGCAGAGAGTAGTTCATGCAGCTGAGGCGCTGATTCATCAGCTTCCTGTCGCTGCTGCTGATCCGTCCTGCAGACACCAGACGATCGCCTTCCTTCACCTTGTCCACGGCAGCCTGCAGCAAAGCAAGGTTAGGCCCCGCCCCTTCATCACGCCCCGCCCACTGCCTGGAGTCATACGACTACAAAATAAAGGCCAGCCATGACTAAGAGCTTCTGTCCAACGTTTCAGGACGGGTTCCTGCTGCAGCACAGCTGGGCGATGGTGCAGGAACCTGCTAACCTGAACCAGGGAAACGTCTAGAACATGCAGGACACCAGCCCTGATGACTGATTTTGGACAGCACTGAGTATCAGAACCTGTTGTTAATGTCTACAATCCCAACAGTACCTTGTGTACAGCAATTATTTCAGGGAAACATCCCAGCAAGCCTTTATATTCGCTGTTGGTCTCCAGCAAGAAGTGGAGGTCCTTCTGAGGCTGAAAGAAATCACACGGACTGACATCACAGGATGTTTTATCTCTGCGGGGCGATTTTATGTGTGAGAGAGAACGTTACCTGCTGCGACACGATCTGAGCGATCTCCTCATACGTTTTTCCAGCTGCTGTCAAGGCGTTTGTCAGCGTCTCCTCTCCTGAAACACAAACACTTAGATGTCCCAGCGTCCCTGAAGGCACCATGCTTTACTGCTCTACCTGCGATTGACCTCACCTGGATACTTGCTGCTGTTGAAAACAGTCGACAAGTTCTTGAAGGCGCGGCCGATCCGCTCATACTCTTTAGGCAGAGCTTCATCACAAAGACCAGAGGGGAGTAATATCAACTGGTGAGGAACAGACAGAGCACACATCGGGGGAGGCGGGGGAGCAGTCCGCCGGGGGACTGGAGCACAGGGTGCACACAGCAGGAGGTGGGGGTCTGGGGGCATGCATTAGGAGGTGGGGGTCAAGGGGCATGCATTAGGAGGTGGGGGTCAAGGGGCATGCATTAGGAGGTGGGGGTCAAGGGGGCATACATTAGGAGGTGGGGGTCAGGGGGCATGCATTAGGAGGTGGGGGTCAAGGGGCATGCATTAGGAGGTGGGGGTCAGGGGGCGTACATTAGGAGGTGGGGGTCAGAGGCATGCATTAGGAGGTGGGAGTCAAGGGGCATGCATTAGGAGGTGGGGGTCAAGGGGCATGCACCAGGAGGTAGGCGTCAAGGGGCATACATTAGGAGGTGGGGGTCGGGGCGTACATTAGGAGGTGGGGGTCAAGGGGCATGCACCAGGAGGTAGGGGTCAAGGGGCATACATTAGGAGGTGGGGGTCAGGGGCATGCATCAGGAGGTGGGGGTCAAGGGGCATGCATTAGGAGGTGGGGGTCAAGGGGCATGCATTAGAAGGTGGAGGTCAAGGGGCATACATCAGGAGGTAGGGGTCAAGGGGCATACATTAGGAGGTGGGGGTCGGGGCGTACATTAGGAGGTGGGGGTCAAGGGGCATGCACCAGGAGGTAGGGGTCAAGGGGCATACATTAGGAGGTGGGGGTCAGGGGCATGCATCAGGAGGTGGGGGTCAAGGGGCATGCATTAGGAGGTGGGGGTCAAGGGGCATGCATTAGAAGGTGGAGGTCAAGGGGCATACATCAGGAGGTAGGGGTCAAGGGGCATACATTAGGAGGTGGGGGTCAGGGGGCATACATTAGGAGGTGGGGGTCAAGGGGCATGCACCAGGAGGTAGGGGTCAAGGGGCATACATTAGGAGGTGGGGGTCGGGGGCATACATTAGGAGATGGGGGTCAAGGGGCATGCATTAGGAGGTGGGGGTCAAGGGGCATGCACCAGGAGGTAGGGGTCAAGGGGAATACATTAGGAGGTGGGGGTCAGGGGCGTACATTAGGAGGTGGGGGTCAAGGGGCATGCACCAGGAGGTAGGGGTCAGGGGGCATACATTAGGAGGTGGGGGTCAAGGGGCATGCACCAGGAGGTGGGGGTCAAGAGGCATGCATTAGGAGGTGGGGGTTAAGGGGCATGCATTATAAGGTGGAGGTCAAGGGGCATACATAAGGAGGTAGGGGTCAAGGGGCATACATTAGGAGGTGGGGGTCAGGGGGCATACATTAGGAGGTGGGGGTCAAGGGGCATGCACCAGGAGGTAGGGGTCAAGGGGCATACATTAGGAGGTGGGGGTCGGGGGCATACATTAGGAGGTGGGGGTCAAGGGGCATGCACCAGGAGGTAGGGGTCAGGGGGCATACATTAGGAGGTGGGGGTCAAGGGGCATGCACCAGGAGGTTAGGGGTCAAGGGGCATACATTAGGAGGTGGGGGTCGGGGGCATACATCAGGAGGTGGGGGTCAAGGGGCATGCATCAGGAGGTGGGGGTCAAGGGGCATGCATTAGGAGGTGGGGGTCAGGGGGCATGCATTAGGAGGTGGGGGTCAAGAGGAATGCACCAGGAGGTGGGGGTCAGGGGGCATGCACCAGGAGGTAGGGGTCAAGGGGCATGCATTAGGAGGTGGGGGTCAAGGGGAATGCATTAGGAGGTGGGGGTTAAGGGGAATGCACCAGGAGGTGGGGGTCAAGGGGAATGCACCAGGAGGTAGGGGTCAAGGGGAATGCACCAGGAGGTGTGTATGTTTTACTGACGTCCGGTGCAGCGCTTCCAATGTGTGTGTCCAACGTCCAGCAGATCTCTCACTCCATCATCCATCGACTTGGTGAACCGACTGTAGTGCTCACAATTTTGTTCCCTGGAAAAACAGAATGAAATCAGCTGAACAGACGGTGAACAAGTAGAGCAATGAGGACTGCTGTCAGACAGGTAACTTACACCTGGGCCATGTCTAGTTCTGCAGCCTCCGGTTCAACCAAACTGAACATCATGGGACCCACAGTCTCGTCTTTCTCCGCCCTCCTCTTCCCAGATTTCCAGTCCTGAAACAGGAGAAAACCACCACAGCTAATCAGATCACATTTCCTCACAACTGTGAGACATCACCAGCAGGAGGCAGCGCCGACCTACCCTCTCGTCCTTGTAGGTCAGGAAGAGCTGGAAGACTTCGCTCTGTGAGACCACCGGGTGGCGACACATCCGAGTCATCCAGGCCTGCAGACGCTCCATCCGTGTCCTGATGAAGTCCTCATCGAACCTCCCTGAGAGACCCGGGGAGAGCCAGGAAGGCAGCGGGGTGGGCCACAAAGGTGTTACAGGTGGTCAACAGGTAAAACGGAGCTGGTGTGGTTGCTATGGCTCACCTGTGACCTGCTTGTCAGGCAGGGAGGGGATCGGCAGCAAGGACCCGAACTTCTCCAGCAGACGCTCATACAGCCAATCAAAATGCTTGTAGCGATGATTGACAGGTCTGTTGGTGGTCTGCGAGTAGACATCAGTTTGAGTGGCCCTGTGGTGAAGAGGTACTACTAGCTGTACTACAGTATACTACTGCTGACTGCTACACAGTACAGAGTACTAGACTGTACAGCTAAATACTAAAGAGCAAAGTAAATCACAATGCAGAATACCACCAAATACTGCAGAACGTACGTAAAATACTACAGAGAACTACAGGCTAAAACATGTTTAGCTGAATACCAGAGAAAACTACAGAATACTTCAGAGTACTACACACATACTAATTTGGAGTCCTTAAGATTAATGCAGACTTTTACAGACCAACCATTGCATTGTACTACAGATCATTGCAAACTACAGAATGAGTATTACAGAGTACAACAGACCAATGCAGAGTATCAGTCTATTACATAGTACTACAAAGGAATGTGTAGTTATGTCGAATAAAAAACCCTGCTATAACCGAACCATCTAGAGCAGAAATTACTCTACAGTACTATAAAGTGTGCAGCTGTTTACTACAGAAACCTCCAGAGTACTACACGGTACTGCAAACAGCAAGCTCACATTGGGAGTGATCTGGTACTCAATGAAGCTCTTCAGTCCGTATAGTTTGGACTCCTTCTTTGGATCAGCGATGACACAGTCCAGAGGAGAGGGCGGGTAAAGCCAGACTGGTCCTACCTCCCCCATCTGATTGGACAAAAAACAGGAACCAATCACAGTGTCTAAAGAAGCCGTCTATAGTGACCAATCACACTGATGACTCACATAGACAGGAAGGCTGTCTCTGTTGTTCACAGGCGGAGTGGCCAACAGGAAGACCTCTGGGCTCGGACCTTTGGAGAACGGGAACCTGAGGACAAACATCAATACACTCTACTAGGAACTAAATACTGCCAGAAACTATATTGGATTATACCAGTAACTATACTGGATTATACCAGGAACTAAACTGGATTATACTAGGGATTATACTAGATTATATCAGGAACTATACTAATTCTGCCAGAAACTAAAGTGGATTTTGTTGTGTACTATACTGGTTATACCAGGATCTATACCCTTCTACCAGGAATAATGCTGATTATATCATGAACTATACTGGATTATACCAGGAACTATACTGGATTCTACCAGGAACTATACTGGATTCTACCAGGAACTATACTGGATTCTACCAGGAACTATAATGGATTATACCAGGCACTATACTGGATTATACCAGCAACAATACTGGATTATACCAGGGATTATACTGGATTATACCAGGACCTATATTGGATTATAACAGTAACCATACTGGATTCTGCCAGGAATTATATTGGATTATACCAGCAACTATAATGGATTATACCAGGCATTCTACTGGATTCTACCAGGAACTATACTGGATTATACCAGGCATTCTACTGGATTCTACCAGGAACTATACTGGATTATACCAGGCATTCTACTGGATTCTACCAGGAACTATACTGGATTCTACCAGGCATTCTACTGGATTCTACCAGGAACTATACTGGATTATACCAGGCATTCTACTGGATTCTACCAGGGATTATACTGGATTCCACCAGGAACTATACTGGATTCTACCAGGAACTATTACTTGTTGAGCGAGATCTTGACAGAGTGTCCGTGGGAACTCCTTCCAGAAGTCCCTGCCTCCTCCTCAGTGTGGCCGTTTCCATGATAACTGCTCACCGATTGGTCGTCCCAGTCGTCATCCCACTCACCGTCATCGTCCTCCACACCTGATGGAGATCATCTATCGTTACCCAACCGCTGCTTTCAGATCTAACAATGCAGCTGAAAGGCCAGGTGCGTGCTACCTGGAGGGGACTGTTTAGAAGCTTGACTGTTCCATCCCTCGCGGTTCCTGACGTAAGCCCCGCCCCCCGACCAGGAGTCTCCTCCTCCACCACCAACCTGAAACAGACGAAGCGGTTTTACCTGAGTTCCTCTGGTTCCTCTTGAAGAGCAGAAACGATGATGATGATGATGATGATGATCCTGACTCACCTGTAAATAGCCCTCAGGTACCAACCCGGTCTGGCCCCCAGAGTTCTGGGCTGCGATCCAGCCTCCTCCGACAGTCTGCAGCAGAGACCAGTTAGTACTCAGTGTGTACTGCTGCTTACTGCTATGTACTGCTGTGTACTGCTGCGTACTGCTATGTCATGCTGTGTACTGTTGTGTACCGCTGTGTACTGATGTGTACTGCTGCTTACTGCTATGTAATGCTGTGTACTGCTGCGTACTGATGTGTAATGCTGTGTACTGCTATGTAATGCTGTGTACTGCTGCATACTGCTATGTAATGCTGTGTACTGCTATGTAATGCTGTGTACTGTTGTGTACTGATGTGTACTGCTGTGTACTGCTATGTACTGCTGTGTACTGTTGTGTACTGCTATGTACCGCTGTGTACTGCTGTGTACTGTTGTGTACCGCTGTGTACTGATGTGTACCGCTGCGTACTATTGTGTACTGCTGTGTACTGCTACATACTGCTGCATACTGCTGTGTACTGCAGCCTACTGCTGCATACCGCTGTGCACTGTTGTGTACTGCTTTGTACCGCTGTGTACTGTTGTGTACCGCTGTGTACTGATGTGTACCGCTGCGTACTATTGTGTACTGCTGTGTACTGCTACATACTGCTGCATACTGCTGTGTACTGCAGCGTATTGCTGCATACCGCTGTGCACTGTTGTGTACTGCTTTGTACTGCTGTGTACTGTTGTGTACCGCTGTGTACTGATGTGTACCACTGCGTACTATTGTGTACTGCTGTGTACTGCTACATACTGCTGCATACTGCTGTGTACTGCAGCGTACTGCTGCATACCGCTGTGCACTGTTGTGTACTGCTTTGTACCGCTGTGTACTGATGTGTACTGCTGTGTACCGCTGTGTACTGCTGCGTACTGGGAGTATTCCTTTAAGTACTGAGCGTATTCCTGTAAGTACTCAGAGTATTCCTGTAAGTACTCAGAGTATTCCTGTAAGTACCCTGGGTAAGTACTCTGTAAACTGCCATTCTGGGTCCCTGAGCATAACCCTTAACCCCAGATTGCTCCCCGGGCGCCGCACATGGCAGCCCACTGCTCCCCCAGGGTGATGGGTTAAAATCAGAGAACACATTTAGTTGTAATGTATGTTTCAATGACAATAAAGATGATATTACTATTAATATTACATATTATTACTCAGCATACTCCTGTTAGTACTCAGCGTACTCCTGTTAGTACTCAGCGTATTCCTGCTAGTACTCAGTGTACTCCTGTAAGTACTCAGTGTACTCCTGTAAGTACTCAGCGTACTCCTGTTAGTACTCAGCGTACTCCTGTTAGTACTCAGCGTACTCCTGTTAGTACTCAGCATATTACTGCTAGTACTCAGTGTACTCCTGTAAGTACTCAGTGTACTCCTGTAAGTACTCAGTGTACTCCTGTAAGTACTCAGCGTACTCCTGTAAGTACTCAGCGTATTCCTGTAAGTACTCAGCGTACTCCTGTTAGTACTCAGCGTACTCCTGTAAGTACTCAGCGTATTCCTGTAAGTACTCAGCGTACTCCTGTTAGTACTCAGCGTACTCCTGTAAATACTCAGCGTATTCTTGTAAGTACTCAGCGTACTCCTGTAAGTACTCAGCATACTCCTGTAAGTACTCAGCATATTCCTGTTAGTACTCAGTGTATTCATGTAAGTACTCAGCATACTCCAGTAAGTACTGAGCGTATTCCTGTAAGTACACAGCGTACTCCTGTAAGTACACAGCGTACTCCTGTAAGTACTCAGCGTACTCCTGTAAGTTCTCAGCGTACTCCTGTAAGTTCTCAGCGTACTCCTGTTAGTACTCAGCGTACTCCTGTAAGTACTCAGCGTATTCTTGTAAGTACTCAGCATACTCCTGTAAGTACTCAGCATACTCCTGTAAGTACTCAGCATATTCCTGTTAGTACTCAGTGTATTCATGTAAGTACTCAGCATACTCCAGTAAGTACTGAGCGTATTCCTGTAAGTACTCAGCATACTCCTGTAAGTACTGAGGGTATTCCTGTTAGTACTCAGTGTATTCATGTAAGTACTCAGCATACTCCAGTAAGTACTGAGCGTATTCCTGTAAGTACACAGCGTACTCCTGTAAGTACACAGCGTACTCCTGTAAGTACACAGCGTACTCCTGTAAGTACTCAGCGTACTCCTGTAAGTTCTCAGCGTACTCCTGTAAGTTCTCAGCGTACTCCTGTTAGTACTCAGCGTACTCCTGTAAGTACTCAGCGTATTCTTGTAAGTACTCAGCGTACTCCTGTAAGTACTCAGCATACTCCTGTAAGTACTCAGCATATTCCTGTTAGTACTCAGTGTATTCATGTAAGTACTCAGCATACTCCAGTAAGTACTGAGCGTATTCCTGTAAGTACTCAGCATACTCCTGTAAGTACTGAGGGTATTCCTGTTAGTACTCAGTGTATTCATGTAAGTACTCAGCATACTCCAGTAAGTACTGAGCGTATTCCTGTAAGTACACAGCGTACTCCTGTAAGTACACAGCGTACTCCTGTAAGTACACAGCGTACTCCTGTAAGTACTCAGCGTACTCCTGTAAGTTCTCAGCGTACTCCTGTTAGTACTCAGCGTACTCCTGTTAGTACTCAGCGTACTCCTGTAATTACTCAGCATACTCCTGTAAGTACTCAGCATACTCCTGTAAGTACTCAGCGTACTCCTGTAAGTTCTCAGCGTACACCTGGAAGTACTGAGCGTATTCCTGGAAGTACTCAGCGTATTCCTGTTAGTACTTAGCATACTCCTGTTAGTACTCAGCGTATTCCTGTAAGTACTCAGCATACTCCTGTAAGTACTCAGCGTACTCCTGTAAGTACTCAGCGTACTCCTGTAAGTACTGAGCGTATTCCTGTAAGTACACAGCGTACTCCTGTAAGTACTCAGCGTACTCCTGTAAGTTCTCAGCGTACTCCTGTAAGTTCTCAGCGTACTCCTGTTAGTACTCAGCGTACTCCTGTAAGTACTCAGCGTATTCTTGTAAGTACTCAGCGTACTCCTGTAAGTACTCAGCATACTCCTGTAAGTACTCAGCGTACTCCTGTAAGTACTCAGCGTACTCCTGTAAGTACTCAGCGTACTCCTGTAAGTACTGAGCGTATTCCTGTAAGTACACAGCGTACTCCTGTAAGTACTCAGCGTACTCCTGTAAGTTCTCAGCGTACTCCTGTAAGTTCTCAGCGTACTCCTGTTAGTACTCAGCGTACTCCTGTAAGTACTCAGCGTATTCTTGTAAGTACTCAGCGTACTCCTGTAAGTACTCAGCATACTCCTGTAAGTACTCAGCATATTCCTGTTAGTACTCAGTGTATTCATGTAAGTACTCAGCATACTCCAGTAAGTACTGAGCGTATTCCTGTAAGTACTCAGCATACTCCTGTAAGTACTGAGGGTATTCCTGTTAGTACTCAGTGTATTCATGTAAGTACTCAGCATACTCCAGTAAGTACTGAGCGTATTCCTGTAAGTACACAGCGTACTCCTGTAAGTACACAGCGTACTCCTGTAAGTACTCAGCGTACTCCTGTAAGTTCTCAGCGTACTCCTGTTAGTACTCAGCGTACTCCTGTTAGTACTCAGCGTACTCCTGTAAGTTCTCAGCGTACACCTGGAAGTACTGAGCGTATTCCTGGAAGTACTCAGCGTATTCCTGTTAGTACTTAGCATACTCCTGTTAGTACTCAGCGTATTCCTGTAAGTACTCAGCATACTCCTGTAAGTACTCAGCATACTCCTGTAAGTACTCAGCATACTCCTGTAAGTACTCAGCGTACTCCTGTTAGTACTCAGCGTACTCCTGTAAGTACTGAGCGTACTCCTGTAAGTACTGAGCGTACCTGGTCGATGACAGTCACCGTCTCTCCTTCTCTGACCGAGAGCTCGTTGTTGCCGGGTTCAGCTGTGAAGTCGTACAGAACCAGAGCCTGAAACAGACCAGAACCATTGGGTCAGAACAGAACCGGGCTTAGCTTCAGGGTCAGAACAGAACAGACCAGAACCATTGGGTCAGAACAGAACCGGGCTTAGCTTCAGGGTCAGAACAGAACCGGGCTTAGCTTCAGGGTCAGAACAGAACACAGACCAGAACCTTCAGGGTCAGAACAGAACAGACCAGAACCATTGGGTCAGAACACAAACAGAACCGTTAAGGTCAGAACAGAACAGACCAGAACCTTCAGGGTCAGAACAGAACACAAACAGAAACGTTAAGGTCAGAACAGACCAGAACCATTGGGTCAGAACAGAACCGGGGCTTCAGGGTCAGAACAGAACACAGACCAGAACCGGGGCTTCAGGGTCAGAACAGAACACAGACCAGAACCTTCAGGGTCAGAAAAGAACAGAACCGGGGTTAGCTTCAGGGTCAGAACAGAACACAAACAGAACCTTCAGGGTCAGAACAGAACACAGACAGAACCGGGGCTTCAGGGTCAGACGGCGTTCTGCCTGTTTGTTGTGAAACAAGGTTCTGTTTTGGTTCCACAGACCAACGCAGCGTGACGTTTCCACCCACAGGTGTTCCTTTTCCTCACCTGGACCATCCAGACAGGTGGAACGTAGCGCGTTCCTTTAGCTACCGTAGAAAGTAATCACACCCCTCTGACCCGGCTCACCGCTCACCGGGTTCTCTAATCAGTCCTAGCTCTGACTTTACAGCCCAGCTGCTGTGGTTCTAGTCCTGGCCCGGTCTGTCACCAGGTGATGCTGGACAGGTGCAGGTTCTGACCCCGCCCCCTTCCAAGGACCCGGTCCGGTCCGCGGTCAGGTGAAGGTTCTGACCCGGTCCGGTCCGCGGTCAGGTGAAGGTTCTGACCCGGTCCGGTCCGCGGTCAGGTCTGGCAGCAGGTCGCAGGGACGGGAAACCAGCGGCCATGATGGAGCCAGCTGGCGCCAGGTGACGTTTGATTTCCGTGTTTTCTGGCCACCTGCAGGCCCCGCCCACTCTGCCGCCTCGCCTTTGATCTCTACAGGTGTTAACCGACCGAGCCTGTGATGCGCGTGCCGCGGACTCCTCCACACCTTCACGGCAGAGCCCGAGCTCTACCTGTGCGCGTGCTGTTCTCCTGTCCGGACTTCCTACTGAACGTCCGGTACCGCCTGGTTCTGGTCCGGTTCCTTACCTTCACAGCCATGCTCACGTCGCTGCAGATTGTTCCGGTCCGCGCGCGGTTCTGGTCACAGACCCATCCTGTCCGCCGTCTGAGTCAAGCGGGACGGAGCGCAGCGCGAGCCTCCGGTCCGCCCTTTCAAAGTAAAAGCCGGACGACAAAGCGGACCGTTTCGGGTTCGGTTCTCCGTGTTCTGTCGGTACCGCAGCGGTGCTGGTTCCACGCGCGAACCTGCTCTGTGGGTCCCCCACGCGCTACAGGAGGAGGAACCCTCCGTCTTACCACGTGACAAAGGGTCATGCTTTGGTGTGGAAGTGAGCTTCCGGTCGGCCAGTGGTAAACAAAGTCCCCGGTGACGTCATGGACCCGGAAGGAGAGGCCGGCTGTGGTTGGCTGTCCCCTGAACAGCGTCGGGTTACGCAGCGGCAGCTCTTCCTGTCTTCGCTGCAGACATTTAGTGAATTTTATCAGATTATTAACTATTATAAATGGAAACAATTATTCATGATGGTGTGAAAACGTCTTCCTGTGATTTTACGGCCTGTTAAACGTCTTTATGGGTCACATGTGAGCGTAAAACCCGCTTTTTATCGCGGTAAACCTGGTTTCTGGCTCCAGTAGTAGTTGCTGTTACACTGTTATCTTCTACTTAATGTTAAGAAATAAGTGCAATAAGGGCCAATTACGGGTTAATTACCCAGGCTAAAGCATGAATGTGGGCAATTAGTCATTATTGATCTGAAGAATTAGTATTTAGCTGAATGATGAGTGGAGATGGGCACCGGCCTGTTCCTTTAACCAGGAAGCTGTCATGGCTCCTGGATTCATGGGTGAACAGACCCTGGGATAAATAAAAAGATGGACGCCCTGCGCTGCCGTCTGAAAACCGGCCATGACCAGCGGTCGCCATCTTCACCGACGTGTTCAGCAGGTCTGCAGGACCGTGGCAGCAGTGGACCAGAGCTCGCTGACTGCTTCCTGCCTGGACCAGAGAGGCGGCGCTCCCCTCTGCAGGAGGAGGAGGTCCTGAAGCAGGAGGAGGAGGAGGAGGTCCTGAGGGTCACGCAGCTCCAGAACCAGTCCTGAAAAAGACTCGTGTCCTGAAAAAGACTCGTGTCCTGAAAAAGACTCGTGTCCTGAAGAGGACTCGTGTCCTGAAAAAGACTCGTGTCCTAAAGAAGACACAGCCTGTAGAGCAGGCGGTAAACGGATCGTTTTACCTGCATCTGCTCCACCTAACCTTCAGGCCAGAGGCCTTCATCTGATCTCTGGTCAAATATTAGCAAAGTATTTCCCAGTCAGACCTTCTTTGGTCGGTCTGCATAAATCTCTCTGTGAAGCTCTTCTTCTACGCTTTTAATTCCTCCCTCAGGTCCCCGCTTTGTACAATAAAAGGCCTGTTTTATAAAATGTTAGGTTATGTGTGTTTATCACCTATTGTGGTTTTAACCAAAAACCATTTTAATCAGTTACTAATATACAATAATTGTGAGGTTAAATGCACAATCAGCTGGGTTACACAGACATGGAGGACAATGAAATATACAATAATTATGTCTTCCACAGAAAATAATTCATCAGTCAAAACATCTGCAGCCCCGTATTCTCCATCTGATAACACGTGGAGATAAAGGAGTAAGCCCTGAAAACAGTTCTGTACACCAACGGCAGCACCCCAGGGTGTCTCCTCCCCGCTCTTTACACCAACGGCGGCACACCAGCTGCTGTGCGGGGGGAGCAGCCCGTACCTCCTGCCCTGATGGGACCTTTGCCCCCTGGATGATGGCTCTGCTGTTGCTGCTCTGCCTGCTTCTTCACACCATGCAGGAGTTGGAAGGCACAGCCTCACAGACATGTTTGATAAAGCTGATTCTGTGATGGAGGACGGGAGACGGAGTCAGAATCACCAGGAAGGTAGCAGGGGGTCTGTTTATTCAGGGGGACAGCTTCTCCCAGAGTTCCCGGGTGTCTCCTGTCCCGGGTGTCTCCTGTCCAGACATCGCCCCCCGGATGGTCCGTAGACTCGTCCTGGTTCCTGGTTTCCCTGGGCTTGTGCCTGATGGGACCGGTGTACCACAAGGGAAGGCGGTTCCTCTGCACTCTGAGCTGAGATCAAATTTGGGGGAGGGGGTACAGGAGAATGAGCGGTTCTGGTACCGAGGTTCTTTAAGGGCTCGGCAGCTGTGGAAATGAATGATGTTTCAGCATTTCCAGTGTTTGCAGATGTTTTATTTTCAGCATAAATACATTTAGCTTCACTCAGCTCAAAGTCAGAAAGAACAACAGACAAAGTCCTTGTTTTAAAACCTTTTATTGCTCTAAAGCTGCTCGCAGATACAGAAACAGAACATCTAGGAGTTACTGGAACATGTTCCTCAAACACTTCAGCAGAGAGTTAATTAGGCAGGTAAATTACGCATTAATGTGATCCTTAATTAGTGGCTGAGACGCCGCCATCAGCTTCCTGTCCATCCACCAGACTGTGACTCCAGCCTGTGGCTCCAGACTGGGACTCCAGGGGGCGCTGCACCCTGACGATGGCTCCTGGCTTCCTGTTAGCATTGATTAGATCCACAGCAATAAGTCTGTTACACATGCTGGCAGCAGGGGGCGCTGTGGAGTCCTCAGTGGACGCACCACCACATGACCATCACCGAGGCCAGCAGACCAATCATTGAGCTGGCTGCAGAGGAGGGGGCGGAGTTACACAGGTCGGAGTTGCAGCACCTGAAGGTGAAGCTGGACACCTGGAAGAAAGCATGGACAGGGTCAGAGGTCAGGTTAAACAGTAAAGAGACTGAACCAGAACATGGACAAGGTCAGAGGTCAGGTTAAACGGTAAAAAGACTGGACCAGAACATGGATAGGGTCAGAGGTCAGGTTATACAGTAAAGAGACTGGACCAGAACATGAACAAGGTCAGAGGTCAGAGGTCAGGTTATACAGTAAAGAGACTGGACCAGAACATGGATAGGGTCAGAGGTCAGAGGTCAGGTTATACAGTAAAGAGACTGGACCAGAACATGGATAAGGTCAGAGATCAGGTTAAACGGTAAAAAGACTGGACCAGAACATGGATAGGGTCAGAGGTCAGGTTAAACGGTAAAAAGACTGGACCAGAAAATGGATAGGGTCAGAGGTCAGGTTATACAGTAAAGAGACTGGACCAGAACATGGACAAGGTCAGACATCAGGTTAAGCGGTAAAAAGACTGGACCAGAACATGGATAGGGTCAGAGGTCAGGTTATACGGTAAAGAGACTGGACCAGAACATGGACAAGGTCAGAGGTCAGGTTAAACGGTAAAAAGACTGGATCAGAACATGGATAGGGTCAGAGGTCAGAGGTCAGGTTATACAGTAAAGAGACTGGACCAGAACATGGATGGGGTCAGAGGTCAGGTTATACGGTAAAGAGACTGGACCAGAACATGGACAAGGTCAGAGGTCAGGTTAAACGGTAAAAAGACTGGATCAGAACATGGATAGGGTCAGAGGTCAGAGGTCAGGTTATACGGTAAAGAGACTGGACCAGAACATGGATAAGGTCAGAGGTCAGGTTATACAGTAAAGAGACTGGACTAGAACACAGATAGGGTCAGAGGTCAGAGGTCAGGTTATACAGTAAAGAGACTGGACCAGAACATGGACAAGGTCAGAGGTCAGAAGTCAGGTTATACAGTAAAGAGACTGGACCAGAACATGGATAGGGTCAGAGGTCAGAGGTCAGGTTATACAGTAAAGAGACTGGACCAGAACACGGATAGGGTCAGAGGTCAGAGGTCAGGTTATACAGTAAAGAGACTGGACCAGAACATGGACAAGGTCAGAGGTCAGAAGTCAGGTTATACAGTAAAGAGACTGAACCAGAACATGGACAAGGTCAGAGGTCAGAGGTCAGGTTAAACGGTAAAAAGACTGGACCAGAACATGGATAGGGTCAGAGGTCAGGTTATACAGTAAAGAGACTGGACCAGAACAAGAACATGGACAAGGTCAGAGGTCAGAGGTCAGGTTATACAGTAAAGAGACTGGACCAGAACCAGAACATGGACAGGGTCAGAGGTCAGTATATACAGTAAAGAGACTGGACCAGAACATGGATAAGGTCAGAGGTCAGGTTAAACGGTAAAAAGACTGGAACCAGAACATGGATAGGGTCAGAGGTCAGAGGTCAGGTTATACGGTAAAGAGACTGGACCAGAACATGGACAAGGTCAGAGGTCAGGTTAAACGGTAAAAAGACTGGACCAGAACATGGATAGGGTCAGAGGTCAGAGGTCAGAGGTCAGGTTATGCAGTAAAGAGACTGGACCAGAACATGGACAAGGTCAGAGGTCAGAAGTCAGGTTATACAGTAAAGAGACTGGACCAGAACATGGATAGGGTCAGAGGTCAGAGGTCAGGTTATACAGTAAAGAGACTGGACCAGAACATGGATAGGGTCAGAGGTCAGAGGTCAGGTTATACAGTAAAGAGACTGGACCAGAACATGGACAAGGTCAGAGGTCAGAGGTCAGGTTAAACGGTAAAAAGACTGGACCAGAACATGGATAGGGTCAGAGGTCAGGTTATACAGTAAAGAGACTGGACCAGAACAAGAACATGGACAAGGTCAGAGGTCAGTTTGTACAGTAAAGAGACTGGACCAGAACAAGAACATGGACAAGGTCAGAGGTCAGAGGTCAGGTTATACAGTAAAGAGACTGGACCAGAACATGGACAAGGTCAGAGGTCAGGTTGTACAGTAAAGAGACTGGACCAGAACCAGAACATGGACAGGGTCAGAGATCAGAGGTCAGTATATACAGTAAAGAGACTGGACCAAAACATGGATAAGGTCAGAGGTCAGGTTAAACGGTAAAAAGACTGGAACCAGAACATGGATAGGGTCAGAGGTCAGAGGTCAGGTTATACAGTAAGGAGACTGGACCAGAACCAGAACATGGACAGGGTCAGAGGTCAGGTTATACAGTAAGGAGACTGGACCAGAAACAGAACATGGACAAGGTCAGAGGTCAGGTTATACAGTAAGGAGACTGGACCAGAACCAGAACATGGGCATGGACAAGGTCAGAGTTCAGAGGTCAGGTTATATGGTAAAGAGACTGGACCAGAACCTGGACAAGGTCAGAGGTCAGAGGTCAGGTTATACAGTAAAGAGACTGGACCAGAACATGGACAGGGTCAGAGGTCAGGTTATACAGTAAATATACTGGACCAGAACCAGATCATGGAGTCTGCATTGGGCCACAGGGACAGAAACGGAACTAGTCTGAACCAGAATCAGATCTTAACCCAAACCCCAAAATTCTAACTAGTCTGCACAAGAACCAATCTCCTCTAGAACCATTGTGCCCAGAGACAAGCTGCTGAACATGTTCTGGTCCGGTCGATTATGGGTGACTAGGGATGAAGGTCTGAGACAAACAGAGAACAGAATCAGAACAAGAAGCTCCATTCTGATCCAAACGGGTCTTCATGGTGTCCAACAAACTGAATCACAACCTGGCAGAACTTTAGTCCTCAGGGGACCTTAGGGCAAAAACAATAACTGTGCAGGCGGAAAAGTTGCAGGAACTGAGCTGGAGGAACCTGAAGCAGGAACTAAGCTAGTGGAACCAAGGACATGAACTGAAATTCTGGATCCTAAACCAGGAACTGAGTTGGGGGAAACTGGAGCAAAGACTAAACTGGTGGAACATGGAACAGTTAGTGGAAACTAGAACAGGAACTGGGGTCCTAGATCCTACCACAGGGACTGAGCTAGTGAAACCTGGAACAAGAACTAAGCTAGCGGGAGACACACGGGATGTTCTGACTGGTTTTAGACCACATGTTCTGTTTGTCCTGGATCAGATAACTTAATGTACCTGAATTCTCAGGTTAATTCTTTGTTAAAAGGTTCTGGTTAATTCTGGCTCCCTCAGAAGTCCCCTGCTGTGTGAATGATGGAGCAGATACCTGGGGGAACATCTGAGCCAGGCGGTTCTTCTCACAGTCAGAGTACTTCAGACATTGGCGGAAGGTCATCCCACCTGCAGAACAACAGCAGAAAGAACACAAATCTGAGATTCTGGTGCAGCACCCGTGGAAGGGGCGTGTTGCGGGGACCCAGGGGTCCGGGGGGAGGGGCAGGGAACCCTACGCACCTCGTTCATTGAGCGTGAGGCAGGCGTCGTCGTAGCTGCAGTGTCTCTGTTTGGAGCAGCTACCGGTGTAGTCACTGCAGCTGTAGCAGCGGATGGCTGATCCTGAAATCACAGCAGCACACCTGGAGTTCACCTGTGGGCAAGTTCTCACTGATGCCTTATGAGTAGTTTATCTAAGGTTCAGCAGGCGGGAAAAGTCTTTGGGTTCTTGGCAGATGTTTGAAGAAGATTCAAGTGAAAGGAGTATTACCCTCTCATTGGTCTGTGGGAACATACCTGAAAAGTTTAGAAATACTCCTGAATACTTTAGAACGTCTCTCAAAAATTCTAGATGGCTTCTAAAAATTCCCAAATTGTCCTCAAAAGCCTCTGAAGTCTGTCTGAAAGGTTTTTGAGCTTTCAGTGTTTCAATTGTAAAAGTTCCTTCAAAGCATTTCTAATCCATCCATCGTCTTCCGCCCAGACGTCCTGCAGTTCATTCTGGGGGATCCCAAGGCGTTCCCGGGCCGATGGGATCCATGGTTCCTCAGGCGAGTTCTGGGTCTTCCCCGGGGGTCTCCCCCCAAAAGGGCAGCACCCAGGGGGCATCCTGATCAGATGCCCAGACCACCTCAGCTGACGCCTATCGATGCGGAGAAGCAGCGGCTCAACTCTGAGCTCCTCCTGGACAACAGAGCTCCTCCCATCTCTAAACCTCAGCACAACAAACCGGATCAGAACCAGAACTACTGCAGAAGAAGCCCTGGTCCGTCTGTCCACCTCCTGCTCCATCACTGCTGAACCGACAAGCTGAAACTGCTCCGCTTGAGACCGACCCGACCCAGAGAAAGGACCAGTTCATTTCACCTTGATTTCTACAGGTCTTTTACCAGTTCTGATAGAAGACAAAAGCTACAAAGGCAGTAACAACACAAAAATTAAACTTAATTTAGACTCAGATTAAATAAGCAAATAATATATGACCTGAGAACAAGAGCAGGTTCTGTTCGGACCTTCTGGACCTTTAAATATGCTGAAGATCAACCAGTTTGTGTCCAGGCTGGAGAACCGGACCCCAGCAGAACTGAACAGAACATCTTGTGTTAAAGGTCCGGACCGAGACTGGACCTCGGTATGCTGCCCCCTGTGGTCAGGCTGTGGTACTGTTTAACTCCAGCTTCAGCAGCACACTTAAACACATCAGGCATGAAAACTTTTCCTCTGAAAAACTGTAAGCCCAGAACCTTCGATGAGCCCACCGTCTCTCCAGACAGTTCTGCTCTAATGTCTCACCCCCAGAAAACTTTTAATGATTGTCAGCCAGAACCAGACGTACCGAGTCCGACCAGAGAGGAGCAGACGAGCAGGCAGACGACGAGGGAGGACTTCATCTTCACCTTAGGTCAGCTCACAGTCTCATCTGAGGACAGAAACAGGGTGTGGATGAAGACCCCCGCTGTGGGTGGACTCAGTGGGCTGCTGAGGGGGCTCTGTGTACTCACCGAGCAGCAGCAGCAGCAGCAGCAGCAGCAGGACTGTCTCTGGTAAGGATGAGGAGCAGAAAGTGAGCTGCTCACACTGCGCCTCACAGGACCCGCCTACTGGGAGGAGCTCGTCTCAGAGACCTTCACTGTCTTTGTCCACCTCCCTGCCTGGAGTACAAGAAGACAGACACATTCATGCAGGACCAACATGCCTTCAGGCAAGGCAAGTTCCTCTGCAACAAGTTTCAGGAACCAGAACCTGAACAGAACCTGAGAAAAGAAAGTACACTGCAGGGGACAGCAGGTTCAGATCAGCTGGACTACACACTAGATCTGACGGCATTTCAGGGAACTACAACAGTTTAAAACAGCTGCAGCTGAGCTACTGACGTCACTTCCTGTTTGCGGTAAGGCGTATTGTATCACTTCCTGTTTTCACTGCGTGAGCAACGGTTTGTTGCTCCAGATTCTCTCGCTTTTATCTTTAATCTCTTTGCTGTAACATCTGTTTCTAACACATAAGCACTTTTAAAACATTTTCTGTTGCTGCACATCACGCTTGGGAACTCCTCGTGTTTCACGGTTTGCTCTCTTGGCGTGGTAGAAGGGCGCTAGCCTAGCTTTAGCCTAGCCTAGCTTTAGCTCCACAATGGCTTCCTCTCCTACTATTACTTCAGCTTCTCCGTCTCTGACTAAGTCTCCCCTTATCTCCTGCTCTCTGTGTCAGATGTTTAGCTATTCCTCTGCCTCCTTTAGTGATAATGGTACTTGTAATAAATGTAGTGTTTTTGTAGCTTTGGAGGCGAGGGTGTCAGAATTAGAGTCCCGGCTCCGTGCTATGGAAAGACCAGCTGATAGCCGCCCCTCTGCTAGCGCGGAGCCACATAGACCTAGCGTTAGTTCACTTAGTGGTCCTCCAGAAGCACCCGAGCAGCCGGGTAAGCAGGCCGGCTGGGTGACAGTTCGTAGGAAGCATAGCTCTAGATTTCAGCCCCCAGTTCACCACCAACCCGTCTGCGTTTCAAACAAATTTTCCCCACTCAGCGACACACCCGCTGAGAAGCCGATCCTGGTTATTGGGAGCTCAATAGTCAGAAACGTGGCACTAGAGACACCAGGGACCATAGTTAAATGCCTCCCAGGGGCCAGAACGGGCGACATAGAATCTTACCTAAAACTGCTGGCTAAGGATAAGCGTAAATACAGTAAGATTGTTATTCACGCTGGCGGTAATGACACCCGATCACGCCGATCGGAGGTCACTAAAGTTGGTGTTGCTTCGGTGTGTGAGTTTGCTAAAGCAATGTCGGACTCCGTAATTTTCTCTGGTCCCCTGCCTGATCTGACCAGTGATGACATGTTTAGCCGCATGTCATCATTCAACCGCTGGTTGTCTAGGTGGTGTCCTGAAAACGACGTGGGCTACATTGATAACTGGAGAACTTTCTGGGGAAAACCTGGTCTGATCCGGAGAGACGGCATCCATCCTACTTTGGATGGTGCAGCTCTTCTTTCTAGAAATCTGGCCGGATTTATTAGTCCTCCTAAATGCTGACAATCCAGGGTCCAGACCAGGAAGCAGAGCCGTAGTTTAACACACCTCTCTGCAGCTTCTGTACTGTTACCCATCCATTATCCTATTGAGACGGTGTCTTTCCCACGGCCAAAACTTAACAGATCAAAAACTTATCTAAAAGGAACAAATCATAAAAACCTAATAAAAATCAATACGGTTCACCTTGAACCTAAAAATAAAACAATTAAATGTGGTCTATTAAATATAAGGTCTCTCCCTCCAAAGACTTTGTTAGTTAACGAATTGATTTCTGATAAACAGATTGATTTGTTTTGTCTCACAGAAACCTGGCTACAAGAGGACTACGTTAGTATAAATGAGTCAACTCCCTCCAATTATTCAAATTTCCACATTCCCAGATCTGTGGGAAGAGGAGGAGGAGTGGCAACTATCTTTCAGTCTGATTTATTAATTAGTCCCAGGCCAATTAATAACTACAGTTCTTTTGAACATTTAACCCTCAGTTTCCCTCATCCAAGCTGCAAAGCAATAAAACCTCTTCTGTTTGTTGTTTTGTATCGTCCACCAGGCCCTTACACTCAGTTTTTGGATGAGTTGTCAGATTTCTTATCTGATTTGGTGTTAAATACTGATAAGGCTATTATAGTGGGTGATTTTAACATCCATGTTGACACAGAATGTGATAACCTTAGTGTAGCCTTTAAAACTATCCTAGATTCAATTGGTTTTGCTCAAAATGTGCATGAACCGACGCACTCTCGGCTCCATACTTTAGACCTTGTTCTGACATATGGCATTGATTGTGAAGAATTAACAGTATTTCCTCACAACCCTGTCCTATCTGATCATTTTTTAATAACATTTGAGTTTAATCTAACTGAGTTCTCCACCCCCAAAAGAGGGTTCCATTATAGTAGATCTTTATCGGATAATGCTGTATCAAAACTTAAAGAGTCTGTCCCCTTTTTAATATCCTCCGTATTGCAGAAATGCCCTGCAGATAGCAGCAATGTTGTTTCTTCCAATTCACAAATAGATGTCTTTGTAAACGGTATGACTTCGTCATTGCGTTCTGCATTAGACAATGTAGCTCCCTTGAAAAAGAAGGTGATTATTCACAGGAAGCTGGCTCCTTGGTTTAATTCAGAGCTGCGTTCCTTGAAGCACAATGTTAGGAAATTGGAGAGAAAATGGCGCTCTACACACCTAGAGGAATCCTACCTAATCTGGAAGAACAGTCTGTTGTTGTATAACAAGACCCTTCGCAGAGCTAGAGCAGCATATTTTTCATCATTAATTGAGGAGAATAAGAATAATCCTAGATTTCTCTTCAGTACAGTTGCCAAACTTACTCAGAGCCACAGCTCTGTTGATCCATCCATTCCCTTAGCTCTTAGCAGTAATGATTTTATGGGATTCTTCATAAATAAAATTGATTCCATTAAAAATAAAATAATTGGCATCCTCCCAAACATGATTACCTCATCCTCAGTAAGTGAGGCAGCATTGGAGGAATCCTTAGAACCTGCGCAGTGTCTGAACTGTTTAAAAGCAGTAGAGCTTTCTGAGTTATCTAAAATTTTAGCTTCATCCAAACCTTCTACCTGTATGTTAGACCCAATCCCAACCAAGTTGTTTAAGGAGGTATTCCCTCTGATCAGTGGTCCTATTTTAGACATGATTAATGTATCCTTGGTAAATGGATATGTACCACAGGCTTTTAAAGTAGCTGTTATTAAACCTTTACTTAAGAAACCATCTCTTGATCAAGATGAGTTAGTAAATTACAGACCTATATCTAATCTTCTTTTCTTATCTAAAATTCTTGAGAAAGTAGTTGCTAATCAACTTTGTGAACATTTACAAAGTAATGACCTACTTGAGGAGTTTCAGTCAGGCTTCAGAGCTCATCATAGCACTGAAACAGCTCTGGTGAAGGTCACTAATGATATTCTCATGGCCTCAGATAATGGACTTGTGTCTATACTTGTCCTGTTAGATCTCAGTGCTGCATTTGATACAGTTGATCACAATATTCTCCTACAAAGACTTGAGCATACTGTAGGGATTAAGGGAAAAGCATTAGGCTGGTTTAAATCTTATCTGTTGGACAGATTCCAGTTTGTTCATGTTAATAATAAATCTTCCTCAAACTCTAGGGTCACTTGTGGAGTACCACAGGGTTCAGTCCTTGGACCAATTCTATTTACTATATATATGCTTCCGATTGGCAAAATTATCAGACAGCATGGGATTAATTTCCACTGTTATGCTGATGACACTCAGCTATATTTATCCATAAATCCTGATGAATCCAATCAGTTACTTCGACTGCAGTCATGTCTTGATGACATCAAAAGCTGGATGACTTTAAATTTCCTGCATTTAAATTCTGACAAGACAGAAGTTGTAATCTTTGGGCCAGAGTCTTCAAAAAATAAAGTTCTTAATCAATCCCTTAATCTGGATGGCATTAACTTGGCCTCTGGTAATAAAGTTAAAAATCTTGGTGTTGTTTTCGACCAAGACATGTCATTTAAATCCCATATTAAACAGGTTTCCAGAGTTTCCTTTTTTCACCTCCGGAATATCGCCAAAATTAGAAACATTCTGTCCAGGAGTGATGCTGAAAAACTAGTCCATGCATTTGTTACTTCAAGGCTGGACTATTGTAATTCTTTACTATCAGGAAGTCCACAAAATGCAGTTCGAAGTCTTCAGCTGATTCAAAATGCTGCGGCAAGAGTTCTGATGAAAATCAACAAGAGGGATCATATCTCTCCAATTTTAGCTTCCCTTCATTGGCTTCCTGTTAAATCAAGAATAGAATTTAAAATTCTCCTTCTAACGTATAAAGCCCTTAATAATCAAGCTCCACCATATATCAGAGCTCTGATTACCCCGTATGTTCCTAACAGAGCACTTCGCTCTCAGACTGCAGGTCTGCTGCTGGTTCCTAGAGTCTCTAAAAGTAGAATGGGAGGCAGATCCTTTAGCTATCAGGCTCCTCTCCTGTGGAACCAACTCCCAGTTTTGGTCCGTGAGGCAGACACCCTATCTATTTTTAAGACTAATGTTAAAACTTTCCTTTTTGACAAAGCTTATAGTTAGAGTGGCTCATACCCTGAGCTATCTCTATAGTTGTGCTGTGATAGGCCTAGGCTGCTGGAGGACATCAGGGTCTAATTTTCTCACTCTACTGATTTCTACTGTTCTTCAGTCTACTGTTCTCCAGTTTTGCATTGTATTACATTGAAATGACTGTCGTCATTTCAGCTTTTAACTTTTTGCTCTCTCTCTTTTATCTTCATAGTAGGTACACCTGGTCTGGCGTTCTGTTAACTGTGACATCATCCAGAGAAGACGGCTCACCCGCTACTACCATCTAATGTAGAACAGATTACTAGATCAATGTGTGCTTCTGTGCTTGTTTGTCTGTCTTGTTGTGTCTCTGTTCTGTCTTCTGTAACCCCAGTCGGTCGAGGCAGATGACCGTTCATACTGAGCCCGGTTCTGCCGGAGGTTTTTCCTTCCCGTTAATGGGTGGTTTTTCTTCCCACTGTCGCTTCATGCTTGCTCAGTATGAGGGATTGCAGCAAAGCCATGTACAATGCAGACGACTCTCCCTGTGGCTCTACGGTTCCCCAGGAGTGACTGCTGCTTGTCGGGACTTTGATGCAATCAACTGGTTTCCTTTATATAGGACATTTTTGACCAATCTGTATAATCTGACCCAATCTGTATAATATGATTGAACTTGACTTTGTAAAGTGCCTTGAGATGACATGTTTCATGATTTGGCGCTATATAAATAAAATTGAATTGAATTGAATTGAAAATTAACATAACATTTAAAGACAAAGCTAAAGAAACGTTTTAACCTTGGTTCAAAGGAACTCTAAAAGTGCTGAAAGCCTGAGTTCCGTTAAATAAGGTTAAAACCATTTTTCTGAGAGTTTGTTGCAGATAAATGGAACATGGTAACTAAATGCTGCTTCTCCATGTCTGGTTCTGGTTCTGGTTCTGGTTCTGCAGAGCAGGCTGGAGCCAGAAGACCTGAGTGGTCTGGAGGGTTGATGCCCTGATAGTCTGTGATGTATTTAGGTGCTAATTCAGGGATTTATAGACTAACAGAAGGATTTTAAAGTCTGAATGGTCCAAAGATCAAGGTCTAAAGTATGGAGCCAAGAGTGCGTCGGTTTATGCACATTTTGAGCAAAACCAATTGAATCTAGGATAGTTTTAAAGGCTACACTAAGGTTATCACATTCTGTGTCAACATGGATGTTAAAATCACCCACTATAATAACCTTATCAGTGTTTAACACCAAATCAGATAAGAAATCTGACAACTCATCCAAAAACTGAGTGTAAGGGCCTGGTGGATGATACAAAACAACAAACAGAAGAGGTTTTATTGCTTTGCAGTTTGGATGAGGAAAACTGAGGGTTAAATGTTCAAAAGAACTGTAGTTATTAGTTGGCCTGGGACTAATTAATAAATCAGACTGAAAGATAGTTGCCACTCCTCCTCCTCTTCCCACAGATCTGGGAATGTGGAAATTTGAATAACTGGAGGGGGTTGACTCATTTATACTAACGTAGTCCTCTTGTAGCCAGGTTTCTGTGAGACAAAACAAATCAATCTGTTTATCAGAAATCAATTCGTTAACTAACAAAGTCTTTGGAGGGAGAGACCTTCTCCACTCTGGTCTCCTCGGTCCAGAAGTTTGGTCCTTCCTCCAGGTGCAGCTCTGCTGACCTCAGTCCTGCTGCCATCTTGGTTCAGGGTCATGACCTTTAACCTTTGACCAGAGATGCTCCTGGTTCTTCCAGGGTTCTGATCATTCCTCTGAGATCCCACTCTGACCTTGAGAAGTTCTCCACCTGGAATAATCTTTCTCTCCGCAGGATAATGGACTCCAGTTCTAGAGACGACCTTTGACCCCTCCACAGGATGATAAACTCCAGATCTGTTGCTCTGAGGTCATTGCTGGTGTCTCCTCTTTGTTTAACAGCCAAACCGGAGCCTGGAACCAGTTCTGACAGCCCAAACTGGAGCCCGGAACCAGTTCTGACAGCCCAAACTGGAGCCCGGAACCAGTTCTGACAGTCCAAACTGGAGCCCGGAACCAGTTCTGACAGTCCAACTGGAGCCCGGAACCAGTTCTGACAGTCCATCTGGAGCCCGGAACCAGTTCTGACAGTCCAAACTGGAGCCTGGAACCAGTTCTGACAGTCCATCTGGAGCCCGGAACCAGTTCTGACAGTCCATCTGGAGCCCGGAACCAGTTCTGACAGTCCATCTGGAGCCTGGAACCAGTTCTGACAGTCCAACTGGAGCCCGGAACCAGTTCTGACAGTCCATCTGGAGCCCGGAACCAGTTCTGACAGTCCAAACTGGAGCCTGGAACCAGTTCTGACAGTCCAACTGGAGCCCGGAACCAGTTCTGACAGTCCAACTGGAGCCCGGAACCGGTTCTAATAGTCCAGACTGGGCTGGACCAGTAAGACTCCAATCACTGCTGAATCCTAATGGGTCAGCAGAGGAAAATAAAGACCAGAAGAACTCATGAGGTAGACTTTGAAGGACAGTTCCCACATTTTATCCCTGGTTCTACAGAACCGTCTTATTGTGACGATGACTTTAAAGGTGAGGAAGGACATTTCCTTCCTGGTTCTACAGAACCGTCTTATCGTGATGATGTGACGATGACTTTAAAGGTGAGGAAGGACATTTTATCCCTGGTTCTACAGACCTGTCTTATTGTGATGATGACTTTAAAGGTGAGGAAGGACATTTTATCCCTGGTTCTACAGAACCGTCTTATTGTGATGATGACTTTAAAGGTGAGGAAGGACATTTCCATCCTGGTTCTACAGAACCGTCTTATCGTGATGATGACTTTAAAGGTGAGGAAGGACATTTTATCCCTGGTTCTACAGAACCGACTTATTGTGACGATGACTTTAAAGGTGAGGAAGGACATTTTATCCCTGGTTCTTATCCTGATGATGCAGCATCCAGGTGATGCTTCCACCCTCCTGCTGGTGGTCGTGTGGATCTTCTCATCGTTCCAGGGACAGCCTCTGTGACGGTGAACCTAAACGATGGCTCCGTCTGCAGCCGCTCAGCTCGGTCCAGATGCTGAAAAGCTCCAGTGTCCGCCCCCCCCGACCTCCCACAGCCACACAAGGAGGGTCAGTGTGAGGCCGAACAAAGATCAGATGAGGAGAACGGCGCCGGCTGTGTCCACGCCTCGGCCACAGAGGCCTCTTGTTTCCCCCCATCAAACACTTATTCAGAACCTCGGTCCAGGTCCTCTTCACACATCTGATGATGCTGCGCCCACGGGTCGACCAGAACCGACCCAGAATAAACACAGGAAGAGAACTGAGGAGCCTTTGTCTGACAGAACATCAGCGGCAGCTCTCAGGAGATCTGCTGAAGGCCTCAGGAGCCTGAAAGCTCCTCCTGCTTTTATTTGATGCAAACATTGAAGAACAGAGTCCAACAAAATAATCTGACTGAGCCAAAGCACAGAAGACCCCAGTGTGCGTGGTTAGGGTGTGTCTGAGTACAGCTGAACCCAGAGTTTATACACACATCTCACTGTCAGACATCTGATAAAATCTGTGAGAATAACCTAAACTTAAACAGAAAAGCTGTTTTTACTGTCAGACATCTGAATAAAATCTGTGAGAATAACCTAAACTTAAACAGAAAAGCTGTTTTTACTGTCAGACATCTGAATAAAATCTGTGAGAATAACCCAAACTTAAACAGAAAAGCTGTTTTTACTGTCAGACATCTGAATAAAATCTGTGAGAATAACCTAAACTTAAACAGAAAAGCTGTTTTTACTGTCAGACATCTGAATAAAATCTGTGAGAATAACCTAAACTTAAACAGAAAAGCTGTTTTTACTGTCAGACATGAAATCTGAATAAAGTTTTCTCTATTTAGGTCTGTGAGAATAACCTAAACTATTTATAATTCTGAATGCCAGATTATTTCTGACCATAATTTATCATGTTCTTCATATCCAGAAGTTTACATCCACCATAAAACAGAAAAGCTGTTTTTACTGTCAGACATCTGAATAAAATCTGTGAGAATAACCTAAACTATTTATAATTCTGAATGCCAGATTATTTCTGACCATAATTTATCACGTTCTTCATATCCAGAAGTTTACATCCACCATAAAACAGAAAAGCTTTTTTTACTGTCAGACATCTGAATAAAGTTTTCTCTATTTAGGTCTGTTAGAATAACCTAAATTATTTATAATTCTCAGTGCCAGATTATTTCTGACCATAATTTATCATGTTCTTCATATCCAGAAGTTTACACATAGCTCACCAAGCCCTTAAATCAGCTGTGTCCTCCAGATGATGACGTCATGTCTTTGGGAGCTTCTGATTGGTTAGAAATTCTCCAGTGGTCCATATTTTATTTTGAAGGGCTGGAGTGTGGTTACCAGCACTGTGAAGAAGAACGAATACAGAGTAAATTAGGAGTGTGATTATTAAACGATGGACGGAAAGACAGTGAACCCAGTAGTTATATTAACCCTACCAGAACCTTCTGAATTTACCAGAACCTCCAGATTTTACCAGAACCTTCTGAATTTACCAGAACCTCCAGATTTTACCAGAACCTTCTGAATTTACCAGAACCTCCAGATTTTACCAGAACCTTCTGAATTTACCAGAACCTCCAGATTTTACCAGAACTTTCAGATTTTTACCAGAACCACCAGAATCTAGATGGCCGTCAGTTCAGATCCAGATCCGAGGCGTAGACGTCTCCAGGTGAGGTCCCAGCATGCCCAGCTTGTGATTGGTCAGTACTGCTGGCTGCTGATTGGCTGTCAGGCAGCAGGTGGGAAACGGCTGTAAGGGGATTCCTTCATTCATCATTGATCAGCAGCAGTTGGTTCCCTGCAGGAGGAAGGAGAGTCTGCTTGGGTTGGGACTGGTTCTGTTTGGTCCGGTCAGCGTCGGTGAGTCTGTGTGAAGCTGTTCTGGTCATTTACTGGGTTTGCTTTGTTCTCCTGTTCCCTTTAGAACCTCTCTAGGTTCTACTGACACACTCCTGTTTCTGATGACACCTTAAAAGCACCGGATCAGAACCCAGTCAGCCGGTTCTGTTTTTCTGGGACAAAGGGTGAAGCTCAATCGGAATAAAACAGAAACCTCCTGCATCCACCTGATCCTCATGGACCAGATCAGCACAGGTAGGATCGGTTCTGCTCTTCAGAACCAGTAAGGTCCAGTTGGTGTGTTGAGGCTGCAGACAGTCTGATCATTCTTCCCCCCAATTCAGCTTTCAACTCAAAACAGAACTACTCTAAACCCTGAACCTCGTCTGCCAGGTGTTTCTGCTGGTCACCTGACCACAGGAGAAAACAGGGTCACATGATCATACTGGTTCTAATACCACTTCCTGTTTTATAGACTCAAAGTTGTATTAACTCTAAACCCTGAACCTCGTCTGCCAGGTGTTTCTGCTGGTCACATGACCACAGGAGAAAACAGGGTCACGTGACCATACTGGTTCTAAGACCACTTCCTGGTTCTTAGACTGAAAGTTGTATTAACTCTAAACCCTGAACCTCGTCTGCCAGGTGTTTCTGCTGGTCACATGACCACAGGAGAAAACAGGGTCACGTGACCATACTGGTTCTAAGACCACTTCCTGGTTCTTAGACTGAAAGTTGTATTAACTCTAAACCCTGAACCTCGTCTGCCAGGTGTTTCTGCTGGTCACATGACCACAGGAGAAAACAGGGTCACGTGACCACAGGGGAAAACAGGGTCACGTGACCACAGGAGAAAACAGGGTCATGTGACCACAGGAGAAAACAGGGTCACATGACCATACTGGTTCTAAGACCACTTCCTGGTTCTTAGAATCAAAGTTGTAATAACTCTAAACCCTGAACATCGTCTGCCAGGTGTTTCTGCTGGTCACATGATCACAGGAGAAAACGGTCATGTGACCATACAGGCTGAGTCAGGAAGCGGTTCTAACGGTTCTCTTGTTTCCTGTTTGATGAATAGAAACTGAGAATGAGGCCCGCCTGTGTGTCTACAGAACCGCCGTGAAGCTCCAGTCTCTGCAGAGACTCTGCCACCGTAAGCAGAGCCGATTCCTTTACCTTTCTGAACACATTCAGTCAGTCAGTTCAGATGTTCACCAGAGCCAGAATCGGGTCGTTTCTAGAGGAACCGTGTTGCTTTATGTTGAACCAGTGAGGTCAGTATGTAGATCATTCTCTCAGGGATCAGTTCACCATGAGTGAACCAGCCTTCTAGGCTAAACTAGGTCACATGATCATGAACCAATCCCAGCTCACCTTACCTTGAATGAATCACGGTTCATACGCTGAATGAGTCGGTTCGCTTTGATCAAAGAATCAGTTCAAACTGCTTTCTTTTTCAGTGGACCTGGTCTTCATTCAACACATCTCAGCGGCCTTCCAGCTGGGGGGCGGAGCCAGCTCCGTACCGGACGCCATGATGAACAGGGAGGAAGTGGCCGCCGTTCTCAGCAGGACGTTTGGCGGCGTGTCGCAGGAACTGGCGGGTCATGTGACCGCAGCGGCCTGTGAGGAGACCGGCGCCCTGGTGTTCAGGCTGTTTGAGCGGTCAGTCTGCACCGGTCCACTTTGGGTGGCAGTCCAGAGCCGACTCGCCTGACCCAGAACCTGCTGTGTGTTCTAGTGACCGGACCGGGCGAGTGTCGGCCCGATCTCTGCAGACGGTTCTGGTCGCTCTGTCTGCGGACCCCGTGCTGGGCAAGTACAGAAGTGAGTGCTGCTGGGGGGGAAGCTGGTGAACTCTGGACCGCCATCTCACCAGAACCTCCACCACAATAAAGACGTGATTCTGGATGTGTGGGCAGTCCGGTCAACAAATTCTGGGTCATCAATCAGAACCAGACCCAACTTTATTGGCAGGGTTTGTGGGAACAAACCACGACTTTGGATTCCAGCACAAGTAGCAGAGCAGAAAACTACAATCACAAAAGTTTTACCTGGAACAGAGGCAGTGTGTACAGTATATATATATATATATATATATATATATATATATATATATATATATATATATATATATATATATATATATATATATATATAATCCCACCCGTCCCGTCTGGGGCCAGAACCTGGTCCTGTCAGTCGTTTCAGCCATCAGAGCTCTGTAGCGCCGCCCTGCAGGTAAAGCTTGGCATGAAAAACATCCCAGTTTCCTAGAAACTGTTATGGAACTATATAATCAGTTTTTGCATTAATCAGGTATTTTCCTTAAATTCTAATTAATTAATCTTAAGTTCTAATTACTGTTAACATTGTGGCCTGGAGTCTACATAGGATGGAGTCTGCAGGGTCACTGAAAGCTATAAATTTATCCATATAAGGTTTTATGGTGGGTAGCCTTCCAGAAGGTGGATGGTAAAAGCTTTTTTATTGTCCTTAATGTTTATCTTGGTAGACTCCTAGAAACGGCTGGTAGATTAATTAAAATAAAACTCCTTATTTGACACTGGAATGAGGATCTGTAGCACAGATAGGGATGAGATGTCCCCTCGTCACAACCTTGATAGAAAGTCCTGATCGTTGGACAACCAAAGCATCTGATTAGTTTTTAAGCTCTAAGTTCATGTTTTATAGATATAAAGCTGAGGAACATCCTGCTAACCTTCAGAATAAAAGACTGACATGAAAGCCTCTCTGTGTCTCACAGGCTTCGTTGGGCTGGCAGCAGACGGCTCAGGTTCCGTCACCAGGTCTGGGCTCAGGTCTCTGCTGCAGGACCTCAGTAAGGTAGATACATGTAAGACTACGTTTCCCAGCATGCCCCTGTCCTCCAGCTATCTAACAGGTGAGTGTTCAGGTTCCCACGGCGGTTCAGGAGGAGGAGGACGTGTTCGGAGGCGTGGAGGCAGCAGTGAGTTCGTGCTTCAGTCAGGTGAGGACGCCTGAACGCCCAGCTGCAGGTGATCATCCTGAAAACACCTGACTGTACCTGGTTGCAGGGAAGGGCTGCTGCTGTGAGCGAATTACACCTGTTGTCATGGCTAACGAGCGAGCCCCGTCTGCTGCTATGGTTACCTACTCTCTACAGACTGTCTGTCAGTCACAAGGTCAGCCACGCTGTGCGCTGCCACACCTGTAAGACCTTCCCCATCACCGGCCTCAGGTGAACCAGGCCCAGAGCCCTGACACACCTGATTAACTCAGGTGAGACCGCATCCAGGCCTGATTCATGTCTGTGCTCAGGTATCGGTGCAAAGCCTGCGTGAACGTCCACATGTGTCAGAACTGTTTCCTGAACGGCCAGCAGACGAGGAAGCACAAAGCACACCATCCAATGGTCGAGTTCTGCACTCAGGTGAGATCAGACAGGTGGGATCAGACAGGTGAGGTCAGACAGGTCATACAGGTGAGGTCAGACAGGTGAATTCATACAGGTGAATTCATACAGGTGGGATCAGACAGGTGAGGTCAGACAGGTGGGATCAGACAGGTGAGGTCAGACAGGTGAATTCATACAGGTGAGGTCAGACAGGTGAATTCATACAGGTGAGGTCAGACAGGTGATGTCAGACAGGTGGGATCAGACAGGTGATGTCAGACAGGTGGGATCAGACAGGTGAATTTCATACAAGTGAGGTCAGGCAGGTGGGATCAGACAGGTGAGGTCAGACAGGTGATGTCAGACAGGTGGGATCAGACAGGTCATACAGGTGAGGTCAGACAGGTGAATTCATACAGGTGAGGTCAGACAGGTGGGATCAGACAGGTGAGGTCAGACAGGTGAGGTCAGACAGGTGAGGTCAGACAGGTGAATTCATACAGGTGAGGTCAGACAGGTGATGTCAGACAGGTGGGATCAGACAGGTGATGTCAGACAGGTGGGATCAGACAGGTGAATTTCATACAAGTGAGGTCAGGCAGGTGGGATCAGACAGGTGAGGTCAGACAGGTGATGTCAGACAGGTGGGATCAGACAGGTCATACAGGTGAGGTCAGACAGGTGAATTCATACAGGTGAGGTCAGACAGGTGGGATCAGACAGGTGAGGTCAGACAGGTGAGGTCAGACAGATGAGGTCAGACAGATGAGGTCAGACAGGTGAATTTCATACAAGTGAGGTCAGACAGGTGAATTTCATACAAGTGAGGTCAGGCAGGTGGGATCAGACAGGTGAGGTCAGACAGGTGATGTCAGACAGGTGGGATCAGACAGGTCATACAGGTGAGGTCAGACAGGTGAATTCATACAGGTGAGGTCAGACAGGTGGGATCAGACAGGTGAGGTCAGACAGGTCATACAGGTGAGGTCAGACAGGTGAATTCATACAGGTGAATTCATACAGGTGAATTCATACAGGTGAGATCAGACAGGTGAATTCATACAGGTGAATTCATACAGGTGGGGTCAGACAGGTGAATTCATATAGGTGAGGTCAGATCGGTGGGATCAGACAGGTGAGGTCAGACAGGTGAATTCATACAGGTGAGGTCAGACAGGTGAATTCATACAGGTGAGTTCAGCCAGGTAACAGTCCTGTAATGAAAAACCAACCCTGCTGTGTTGTGTTCAATCAGCCCACCTGGCGAGAGTCTCTGTCCTCCTTTGTGCTCGTTGCTCGTCATGCCCTGTTACCACGACGATACACTCAGAGAAATGCCCATAGGAGGATTGTCCGGAAGTGGGCGGAGCCAGGAGAGACTCCGGACAGGTGAGAGACGACTAAGTTTGGAAGGGTTACCCTGGAGGTACACCTTGATGATTTTGTTTTGAAACGTGCCAGAGCTCCGCCCTCTTCTGACGCCTCGATGCTATTGGCTGCCTCGGCTCCCACTTCCTCCTCTGACGCTGAAGTTCTCCATGACGCCTCGGTGCAGGCGTCTCCTCCTCCGTCTTCCTCAAAGTGTCTGCAGACGGAGGAGGAGCTGCCCAGTCAGCAGGTGAGGACCTGACAGGTGAGGTAAGTTCACCAGGTGTTGTGGTGTTAATACCTGTGATCCTGCAGGGGGCGGCTCTGCTGACAGAGATCAGGAACCTGCAGAGAGACAAGTGGTGAGGCTGGAACCCATCAAAGCATCGCGTATGGAGGACCTGAACTGACAGTATTAACAATAACAGCAGAAATATAGAAACAGCGAGAAATGAGTTGCATGTTAACGTTTAGCTTTTTCTATAAACTGGGCTTTGGGGTGCTAATTTAACATTACGGAGTATATTTATCTGAAAAACCGTCTCAGTGCTGCCCTCTCAGGGTTGAATGGTGCTATTGCAGCTGGATTTTCCTATTGGTCCAAACGGTTCATGCTTTCGTCACCTCAGCTCCAGGTTCGGGTATAAAAGCCTCTCAGTCAGACTTCACGCCCCGTAGAGTCAGACTTCAGCGCTGTGGTCGCTGATCGGCAGCGTTAGCGTTACTGGCCGTTAGCCCCTGTTAGCAGAGATGCTGCCAGCACCAGTTTACACTCAGAAACCGGACCCATCCTGTCCTCTACCGCCTCGGCAGCATTGCTGAGTCAGCACCTTGAGCCAGGAACTCAAACCTGCGACTCCATGAGGCTCTGCTGGGCTCCACAAACCTCCACCTGGGGTACGTAAGTGAAAAGCCTCCATGTCAACAGACAGAGGTCCCCCTGGTCCCTGCATGCTGCAACACGTTACTTTCCCTCATCCTGACCACAGCCCCACACTTAGCCCCGCCCTCAGGGCCTCACGGCCACGCCCACTTTTCCTAGACTAGTCTTATGCTCTTACATCAAAGGGAGCTACATTTCTTTAAAATATCACAGATTTAATCTGCTACACGTTTTTTATTTTATTTACCGTTTATTTCCATTGACTATTTTTTAATGCATGTTTTCAAGTATCACATTGATGGAAACGGCTAAATTCAAATTAACTAAAATGTGCAAAAACAAGTTTTAGCGTTCGCTCGAGGCGGTTTTAGAGTTTGGAAACAGTGAAAGTGCTAAAGAGGAGATGGATTTGTTGAATCCGTTGTGACGAAGCAAACGTTTACGTCACATGACCCATCAGCTGCTTCTGCTGCCGCCGTCCTCCCAGATGTTCCCACAACTGGAAACGGGCCTGGAGGAAGGAGACTTCTAAAAACTCGTTCATTAAAGCCCAGCGCCGTCACTGATCTGTGGTCAGCAGCATCTACTTCCTGTTACCGCCAGCGTCAGCACATGGCGTATCTCCTTTTTTACCGTTTCTTCTGCATTTCTTCCTCTTTATGTAAACAGTGACGATCCTTCCTGCCCAGAACCAGCAGACCAGGTTTATTTGGCTTTAAATTACGCCTGTAAATGGGAACAAAGTAAAAACTGCGTTCTGTGTTTAAATCGGTTTAATGCTCTGAAGGTGAATAATGAACCTTTTTCTGCATTTTTATTTTTAATTCTGTCAGCGTCGGCCCTCCGCGTCACTCCCTCAGCATTCAGCCTCTTTTTTGGGTTAACGGGGTTTAAACGTCTCCTGCAGGCTGCTGGAGTCGCAGCTGGGGGCGTGGCGCCTCACCGTCCAATCAGAGCAGGGCATCCTGGAGGACAGGTGCGCCGAGATGGAGGTTACCATGGAAACCATGAGGCAGCAGAACGACCGCCTGCAGGACACGCTCACACAGGTAGCCCCCTGACTGGAGGCTGAAGAGGTGCTTCATGGGAGTTGTAGTTCATGTCTGGGCCTTCTGTGTCAGGCTCTGAGAAAGATGGAGGCTAAACACGCCAACCACACGCCTCAGAGCTGCAACACGGACCAAGATGGAGGAGGCGTCACGCCAAAGATGGAGGCTAAACACGCCAGCCACACGCCTCAGAGCTGCAACACGGACCAAGATGGAGGAAGCGTCACGCCAAAGATGGAGGCTAAACACGCCAACAACACGCCTCAGAGCTGCAACACGGACCAAGATGGAGGAAGCGTCACGCCATCCTCTGACTCTCTGAGCGACGCCGAGGAGGAGCTGATGGAGGACGACTGCAGCCTGAAGGGACTTCAGACTCCATCTCCCACAATCCTACAGGAGCCAACTCCGTCACATGACGACCGGTCCCGTCTGCTGATTGGACAACAGGGCGAGCCAGAGGGGGCGGGGCTACAGACAGACGTTACCTGTCCATCTGGTGGAGAGGACCGTGGGATGTGTAGTCCTGAAGACCTGCTGCAGCAGACTGTGGACAGACTGAAGATGGAGATGGACAGGAGGACGGAGAGAGAGACAGGTGAGCCACAGGTGTGAGTGAGACACGCTGAACACGGGCAGGAAGACCACAGGCGGGCAGAGACAGGTGGCCGTCAGGATGATGCTGCTTATGTGTGTCCAGGTGTGCGAGGAGAGGCGGAGCTTCTGGAGGCAGCAGAGCAGGTGGGGGACTCCGTCCGCTGTCTGGTGGACGCCGTGAGGACGCCATGAGGACGGCGTGAGGACGGCGTGAGGAGGGCGTGAGGACGGCGTGAGGACGCCATGAGGACGGCGTGAGGAGGGCGTGAGGACGGCGTGAGGACGCCATGAGGACGGCGTGAGGACGGCATGAGGACGGACTGAGGACAGCGTGAGGACGCCATGAGGATGGCGTGAGGACGGCATGAGGACAGACTGAGGACAGCGTGAGGACGGCGTGAGGACGGCGTGAGGACAGACTGAGGACGGTGTGAGGACAGACTGACCAGGGCCCGTTTATAAAACTCTTTATTTAACACAAATATTCAAACACGGAGGTAAAAACGTACAAATTCAGTCTCCATGGTAACGGATGCTTTCATTCTGTCAAAATGTTGTTTTCATTTATAAAAAGCATTAAATTACAAACAAAATCATTTCTTTTGTCTGACGTAGATGAGAATAAAGTGAAAATGATCCACAGCTGCAGGGTGTCTCTTTAGAGTCACATTATGGAGACCCTCACCTGTCCAGGTGAGCTGGGACTCAGGCATGTCCAGCTGCAGACCTGTCTCAGACCTGTCCCTAACACGTGTGATGCAGGTAAACGATCCGCCTCCTCAGCCAGTCCTCCAGGTGTGCTGAGGAAACGAAGCGCTCGTTAGGCTCACCTGAACCAACACCTACAACATGCAGGACGCCGGCCTCTCCTTACTTCCTGCCCCCTAGAGTCCATCCTGCTCCCTTACAGGTGCTCTGCTACCTGCCCCCCCTCTCACAGCCCCGCCCTCTCTGACTCCTCCCCCTGCGGGGCGGCTGAAGGCCGTGGACCGGGGAGCTGAGGAGCTTCCGGCTAGGCGTCGCTCTGCGGAGCCCCTCCCTCCTGGGTGGAGGGGGCGGGGCTTGCAGCCGGCTCCTTCTCTGGGAAGTCGGGGGGCGTGGCCTACCCCCTCTTTCTCTGCGTGACCTGGCGGTGGTTGTGGGAGGGGTCTGAGAAACACGGCTCCGCCTCCTGGCGGTCCTAGAGTCTCCACTGAGCGCGCTCAGCAGGCCGTCACCTTTAGGCCCCTCCCCTGGCCGCCTGTCCATGTTCAGGTCTGGACTCAGACTGCGAAACAGCTGCCGGACGCACGGCGGCGGCGGCTGGCCTGAGGGGGCGGAGCCTCTGGGTCTCAGTAACCTTTGCGGAGGGTTTCTCAGGATCTGGTTGGTTCCCGGCTCGTAGAACTTCACAGGAAGCCTTTTATACTTGACCTTCAACCGCTGCAGGTCGACCGGACGCCGCCTCCTGCGGCAGCGCTTGGGGGCGGAGCCTTCAGGTGAGGTGGGCGGGGAGCAGAGCAGGTAGACCAGCGAGGTGCGAGGCTGTACAGGTGTGACGATGCTGGAGTAAGATGGAGGGAGGGAATGCCACGTCTGCGTCTCTGGCGTTTTCTCAATGGCTGCAGGGAGGCTGGTGGGCGGAGCCTCTGGAGACAGCTGATGGACAGCCGGGATGACCAATCGCAGAGTCTGAGTGCCGTGGCTGACTTTAACCACCTGGAGAACAACACTAGGTCAGCTGTTTGTTTACAGGGCAGAAAATAAAGCAGAGATTAAATAAAACTTGCAAATAGATCTGGAACACCATGCAGTGAGGCGCTTCCACACAAACGATTCCTCCTACGTTCAGCCTCACCTGTACCGCTACGTTCAGCCTCGCCTGTGATGCTACGTTCAGCCTCACCTGTGATGCTACGTTCAGCCTCGCCTGTACCGCTACGTTCAGCCTCGCCTGTACCGCTACGTTCAGCCTCGCCTGTACCGCTACGTTCAGCCTCGCCTGTGATGCTACGTTCTGCCTCGCCTGTACGGCTACGTTCAGCCTCGCCTGTACCGCTACGTTCAGCCTCGCCTGTGATGCTACGTTCAGCCTCACCTGTGATGCTACGTTCAGCCTCGCCTGTACCGCTACGTTCAGCCTCGCCTGTACCGCTACGTTCAGCCTCGCCTGTACCGCTACGTTCAGCCTCGCCTGTGATGCTACGTTCTGCCTCGCCTGTACCGCTACGTTCAGCCTCGCCTGTACCGCTACGTTCAGCCTCGCCTGTACCGCTACGTTCTGCCTCGCCTGTACCGCTACGTTCAGCCTCGCCTGTGATGCTACGTTCAGCCTCGCCTGTGATGCTACGTTCAGCCTCGCCTGTACCGCTACGTTCTGCCTCGCCTGTGATGCTACGTTCAGCCTCACCTGTACCGCTACGTTCAGCCTCGCCTGTGATGCTACGTTCAGCCTCGCCTGTGATGCTACGTTCTGCCTCGCCTGTACCGCTACGTTCAGCCTCGCCTGTGATGCTACGTTCAGCCTCGCCTGTACCGCTACGTTCAGCCTCACCTGTGATGCTACGTTCAGCCTCGCCTGTGATGCTACGTTCAGCCTCGCCTGTACTGCTACGTTCAGCCTCGCCTGTGATGCTACGTTCAGCCTCGCCTGTGATGCTACGTTCAGCCTCGCCTGTGATGCTACGTTCAGCCTCGCCTGTGATGCTACGTTCAGCCTCGCCTGTACCGCTACGTTCTGCCTCGCCTGTACCGCTACGTTCAGCCTCGCCTGTGATGCTACGTTCAGCCTCGCCTGTACCGCTACGTTCAGCCTCGCCTGTGATGCTACGTTCAGCCTCACCTGAGATTCTACGTTCAGCCTCACCTGTACGGCTACGTTCAGCCTCGCCTGTACCGCTATGTTCCCCTGTACCGCTACGTTCAGCCTCGCCTGTACCGCTACGTTCAGCCTCGCCTGTACCGCTACGTTCAGCCTCGCCTGTACCGCTACGTTCTGCCTCGCCTGTACCGCTACGTTCAGCCTCGCCTGTGATGCTACGTTCAGCCTCGCCTGTACCGCTACGTTCAGCCTCGCCTGTGATTCTACGTTCAGCCTCGCCTGTGATGCTACGTTCAGCCTCGCCTGTACCGCTACGTTCAGCCTCGCCTGTGATGCTACGTTCAGCCTCACCTGAGATTCTACGTTCAGCCTCACCTGTACGGCTACGTTCAGCCTCGCCTGTACCGCTATGTTCAGCCTCGCCTGTACCGCTACGTTCTGCCTCGCCTGTACCGCTACGTTCTGCCTCGCCTGTACCGCTACGTTCAGCCTCACCTGTACCGCTACGTTCAGCCTCGCCTGTACCGCTACGTTCAGCCTCGCCTGTACCGCTACGTTCAGCCTCGCCTGTACCGCTACGTTCTGCCTCGCCTGTACGGCTACGTTCAGCCTCGCCTGTACCGCTACGTTCTGCCTCGCCTGTACGGCTACGTTCTGCCTCGCCTGTACCGCTACGTTCAGCCTCACCTGTTATGCTACGTTCAGCCTCACCTGTTATGCTACGTTCAGCCTCGCCTGTGATGCTACGTTCTGCCTCGCCTGTGATGCTACGTTCAGCCTCGCCTGTGATGCTACGTTCAGCCTCGCCTGTACCGCTACGTTCAGCCTCGCCTGTACCGCTATGTTCAGCCTCGCCTGTGATGCTACGTTCTGCCTCTCCTGTACCGCTACGTTCAGCCTCGCCTGTGATGCTACGTTCAGCCTCACCTGTGATGCTACGTTCAGCCTCGCCTGTACCGCTATGTTCAGCCTCGCCTGTGATGCTACGTTCTGCCTCTCCTGTACCGCTACGTTCAGCCTCGCCTGTACCGCTACGTTCAGCCTCGCCTGTGATGCTACGTTCAGCCTCGCCTGTACCGCTACGTTCAGCCTCGCCTGTGATGCTACGTTCAGCCTCACCTGTACCGCTACGTTCAGCCTCACCTGTACCGCTACGTTCAGCCTCGCCTGTGATGCTACGTTCAGTATAAATAAAGTTGGTTGTCGTCACACGCTGAATGTCACAGAAATGCCCAAAGCACCACAGGTATTCTCATGCTGAAACACTTTTAATTTCTCTTTCAAACAAGTTTGTCCCACTCACCTGACACCTGGATGCCAATCGGAAGCTCCGCCTCCTCTTGCTTATCCTCACACATGCAGAGTGGTCCTCCTCCCGGTCCACCAGGGGCAGAGCAGCCATGACTCCCTCCTCCTCCTCCTCCTCCTCGTCCTCCTTCTTCTTCTTGTTCCTCCTGCTCCGCCTTCCAAACCTGGGGATGCAGAACACCTGAGATTACAAAACACCTGATATTACACCTGAGATCATTGAATCGCCTGAGATTATATAACACCTGAGATTATTGAATCGCCTGAGATTATAGAATCACCTGATATTACAGAACATCTGAGATTATTGAATCGCCTGAGATTATGGAATCACCTGATATTACAGAACATCTGAGATTATTGAATCGCCTGAGATTATGGAATCACTTGAGATTACAGAACACCTGATATTACAGAACACCTGAGATTATAGAATGATCTGAGATTATAAAATCACCTGAGATTACAGAACACCTGAGATTGTAAAATCACCTGAGATTACAGAACACATGAGATTATAAAATCACCTGAGATTACAGAACACATGAGATTATTGAATCGCCTGAGATTATAGAATCACCTCAGATTGTTAAATCGCCTGATATTATAAATCACCTGAGATTACAGAACACCTGAGATTATAGAATCGCCTGAGATTATAAAATCACTTGAGATTAAAGAACACCTAAAATTACACCACACTTGAGATTAAAGAATTACCTGAGATTATAAAATCACCTGACATAGAATCGCCTGAGATTATAGAACACCTGAGAATATATAATCACTTGAGATTAGAATATCACATGATATTATAGAACACCTGAGATTATAGAACACCTGAGATTAAAACCATGGGACTGTCTGAGCTACCATTGGACAGGTAACCAGGTGAAAGGACACACCTTTACACAGGTGTGAGCGTTGTTTTACCTGGCCAGGGACTCCGTGTCAAAGTAGCAGAGGAATCGTCCCCGTCTGAACTGCTGGACGAGTCTCTCCACCCTCTCCTCGTCCTCCTGTTCGATCTGGGCCCAGGTCTTTCCCCTGAAGGACTTTGGGACGTGTTCTGGGACAGGTAGGACATCCTCGGTGGGGAGGTTCCAGAAGCCCTGGTCCTGCTGGACCCCCCCACCAAGCAGAGCACAGTCCAGCTGGTTGGAGTACACCTGGTCCTCCATGTCCACCTGGGCGTCCATGAGACGGCCGAGATCCCGTTGCTCTGCCTGGACCACCTGGACAGGTACGTCGGTGGACGTTCCAGCTTTCTGGAAAACCCCCTGCTAAGAAGCTGAGAGTCAGAACCTGTGACAACAGAACCCCCTCCCCTTCCATTCGTACCTGTACAGGTGTGTCCCAGTCCTCGCTCTGTGTATCCATGGAGACAGGTAGGCTGAGGTGGAAGCTGTCCGTCTCCTCCTGCGGGTGGTGCGGTGAGGTGAGGCTGTAGCAGCACCTGTGGATCACCTGGGAAGCGTCAGAGGGAACAGGTGAGTCAGCAGGTGTCATCGGGTCAGCATCTACCAGCCGCTACCACCAACCTCTTCAATGGTCTCCTCCACCAGCTCACTGTGGGACGAGAACGCCTCCTCCTTCTGGACCCGCCTCCTCTCCCTCTGCCAACTCACAAAGGGCCTCAGGCCGGACGGGGGGGCCTGGGGGCCTACAGGAACCTGGGGCCCCCGGGATGACGGGGGCCTTGGGTCTAAGGAGGGCCGGGTCCTTGGCTCTGTGGGAACCAGGCACCCGGGGGGTCTTGGTCCTGAAGGGGTTTGGGCGTTTGACTCTGGGGGGCCCTGGTGCCCCCTGCGGGTGTCTGGGTCCAGTGTTGCCTGGAAAACGGGGCCCCTGGGGGCCTGGGTGGAGGATGAAGACTCACTGGGTTTCCTCCTGTTCGTCTTCCTGTGGGCTTTTCTATGGACAGGGGGCGGAGCCTGAGACTGAGGGGGCGGAGCCTGAGACTGAGGGGGCGGGCTGGTAGTGAAAGGGGGCGGGGCTCTGAGGCCTACTTCCTGTTCCTGGATTTGAGAGGACAGCCTCTCCCGACCAGCTCCTCCTCCTGATTGGCTGAGGAAGCCGCCTCCTCTCTCCTCATTGGCCGGCTGACAGGACGCGTCATCAGAGCTGGGCAGGTGTTCTCGGGTACCTAGAGACTGGCTGTCGTCGCCGGAGGAGCAGAGTTCATCCAGCTCCGCCTTTGGCAGCAGGGGGGCGGAGACCGAGGGAAGGTCAGTGTGGGACGGCCTGGTGGACACAGACGGGCAGGTAAGAGCTCCAACACCTGGACTCCTCACAGGTGCTCTTCATCACCTGGGGTTGTTAAGGTGTGTTTGCTTTGCTCACCTGGCGTCGCTGTAGAGGTGCGGGTGGTGCTCCTGGACATCCTGCAGGAAGCGCTCCAGCAGCGTCAGTCTGCTCTGGTTGCTTCTGGACACGGAGGCGGAGCCTCTGGAGGACGTCCGGACTGAATCCAGGTGTCTGAGACTAGACAGGTGCTGTGTAGGACACATGATGACGTCATCAGATGACTCGGTTTGATCTGGAACCCTAGTCACGTCACTCAGGTGTGCCCGTACCTGGTCCAGGTTGGTGTAGAGGACTCTGCAGTATCCACAGTAACCCTGCCTGCTAGGCTCACACCTGGATGGACCAGGCTCAGGCTCCGCCCATGTTCTGATGGACAGAGGACAGTTTCAGCTCACCTGATGGACCTTAGCGTGATCACTGGGAGAAAACACAGGTAGACTCACCTGCTAGGAAGCTCCTCCTCCTTCTGGTTACCTGAAACGACAGATTATGGTTAGAGATTATTATTATAATAAATTATTATTTATTGTTTCAGGTTTTACCTTCGGAGGAGGCGTGGGACATCCTGACAGCACACCTGAAACACACACACAGGTAACAACACACCTGTACACAGACACCACCATAGAACAAACAGCTCCACAGGGGATGGCTCACCTGGATGAGACGCAGTCAGAGTGTCCGTCCAATCAGAGCGCTCCATGCTGTAACTAATGGCAACGAGATGGGTGTTCCAGAGTCCATGAGCCTGACGGGGAAGCGCACAGGTGAGTAGAAGCGGCTGCGCATGCTCAGTAAGGAGCGTGGGTTTCTGCTCAGGTGATAAAACCTCCAGACTGGTTCCTCCAGAACCAGCTGGACTATAGAGTCCTGGTAGTTATGGTCAGCAGTGTTAGGTTATAGTGTTTAGTCTCTGAACGTCCTGCTCTGGCCCGCCCACAGCGTGACGTCATACTTAAGGTATTTCCTCTTCATCTGCAGCTGCTTCCTGAGCAAAGCTACAGCTCAGTTCAGCTGAACTACGCCGGTTAAACTCTGAAAACAGAACTTTATCCAGCATCTCCATTCTGGGTCAGAAGCTGTCTACCACCTGCCAGGAAAACCAGAGAAGAAGAAGCACTTCCGCTGTGGTGTGGGCTTTCAGAACCCTGGAGTTCTGGTGCTGGTTCTACCGATCCAGAACATCACTGTGCTTTTTATTATGACACCTGCTTCCACCTTTCACTGTTAAATCTTACCTGTATAACTCTTATCCAATCAGAGCACCGCTCTCCTTGCTGCTGACCAATAGTACACCAGCTCATTCCCCTCCAACCAATCACAGCTCTGTCCTCCGTATCTCTAACCAATCAGCTTCCACCGCTGGCCCTGAGTGTAACCCGTACTTTGCTAGCTAAAGTCTCGCCTCCGTAATCCGGGTCAGACTCGGGTCTAACTCGAGTCGTCGTTAACCATGGCAACAGAGCTGCTGACGTGTCACAGCGCCCAGCTTCCGGTTAGCCGCGCTGCTAGCCTGCTAGCTGCGGCGCTCAGCGGCCGGACGGCGGCTCTCAGCGGCGGTTCGCGGCCGTCACCGCGGCCCCCCAACGATCCACAGGCGGCTCTTTTACCTGCGGCGGGTCGCTGGTTCCTCTGATCAGGGATTATTTATCTCCTTCCGCCGAGCGCTGCTCCACCGCGGCTGCTTCCGGTCTCCGTCTTCTTCTGCGTCATGCAGGACGGAGCTCTGCTGCCGCCTGTGTTCAGAGAGGTGAACTGCAGCCTCAGATGAGCCTGACTGCAGATTTTTTTTTTTTAGCCTGACTGCAGATTCTTTTCTCTTCTTTTAGCCTGACGGCAGATTGCTGACTAAACAGACTACATTGTGACGTCATAGCTGTGCGCCATCAGAATAAAACATTTAGAGCCAAAGTGAAGCTGGCCCCCCTCAGATGGCAGAATGAGCAGAGAACGAGTGGACAGCAGTCAGTTTGGTAACAAGTGCTCTTTATTAAACATCAGAAGTCAGATCTTGTTGAAAGCTGCCACATCCATGGACTGGACGTGGTCCTCGAAGGCTGTGATCTTCTCCTCCAGGATGTCTGTGCCCACCTGGAACACAAAGCACCGGGGTCAGAGGTCAGAGGACAGGTAGCCAGCCGGCAGACGGGCTGCAGGTACGTCACCTTGTCGTCTTCCACCACGCAGCTGATCTGAAGCTTCTTGATGCCGTAACCCACAGGGACCAGTTTGGCTGCAGACAGGACAAAGACACGGTTAGCTCTGAGCTGGACCTGCAGGACCGCCGGCTCCACGGCCGTCTGCAGCGGTCAGACCAGAGAGTGTCCATCAGCAATCAGCCGAAAGATGGTGAGAGGATCATCAGCGCTGCAGAGGCCTGGTGCACAGGTGAGAGCTATACCAGGTAGACCAGGACCGTAACACCTAAAGTACTGCCTGTAGTACTGAGTATAGTACTGAGTATAGTACTGAGTATAGTACTGAGCGTGTGTTATTAAGTGGTGAAGGGATCATCAGCGCTGCAGAGGCCTGGTGCACAGCTGGCTAACTAGACTGTAACGTCTGTAGTACTGTCTGTAGTACTGCCTGTAGTACTGAGTATAGTACTGCGTGCAGTATTAAGTGTAGTAATGCCTGTAGTACTGAGTAGTACTGAGTATAGTACTGAGCGTGTGGTATTAAGTGGTGAAGGGATCATCAGCGCTGCAGAGGCCTGGTGAACAGCTGGCTAACTAGACTGTAACGTCTGTAGTACTGAGTATAGTACTGAATAGTACTGTGTGTAGTACTGCCTGTAGTCCTGAATAGTACTGAGCGTGTAGTCCTGAGTAGTACTGAGCGTGTAGTCCTGAATAGTACTGAGCGTGTAGTCCTGAATAGTACTGAGCGTGTAGTCCTGAATAGTACTGAGCGTGTAGTCCTGAATAGTACTGAGCGTGTAGTCCTGAATAGTACTGAGCGTGTAGTCCTGAATAGTACTGAGCGTGTAGTCCTGAGTAGTACTATGTGTAGTACTGAGTAGTACTATGTGTAGTATTGAGCGTGTAGTACTGAGTAGTACTGAGCGTGTAGTACTGAGTATAGTATTGAGCGTGTAGTACTGAGTATAGTATTGAGCGTGTAGTACTGAGTATAGTATTGAGCGTGTAGTACTGAGTAGTATTGAGCGTGTAGTACTGAGTAGTATTGAGCGTGTAGTACTGAGTAGTATTGAGCGTGTAGTACTGAGTAGTATTGAGCGTGTATGTACTGTATGTAGTACTATGTACTATGTGTAGTACTGAGTAGTACTGCGTGTAGTACTGAGCGTGTAGTACTGAGCGTGTAGTACTATGTGTAGTACTATGTGTAGTACTATGTGTAGTACTATGTGTAGTACTATGTGTAGTACTGAGTAGTATTGAGTGTAGTACTCTTACACTGTCCCCAGACCAGCCCGTCCAGCTCGATGCTGCGGACGCACTCCTCCAGCTTGGCCATGTCCGTCTCGTCGTCCCACGGCTTCACGTCCAATAGGAGCGAAGACTTGGCGATGAGGGCGGGCTCTGAGAGAGAGACAGCCGTCAGTTACCACGGAAACCACACCACGCTGCTCCGGGATTGGTGGAGACTCGTCAGGTAAAGCCGGTGTCCATCAGGCAGTCAGCCGAAAGATGGTGATTGGGTACTCATCATTCAGAGTCAGGTAGTGTGTGTGTGGGTCATGTGACCAGCAGCCTGGCCTGTGATTGGTCGACTTACTCTTGGCCTTCTTGGCTGCGTACTCGGCCAGGCGCTGCTCCTTCAGCTTGGCGGCCTCGGCGTCTTCCTGACAGAGAGACACCAGGGTCAGACGCCACACGAGCTGTGACATCACCGTGACATCACCGTGACATCACAACACGCTCACCTCCTCATCAGAACCAAAGAGGTCGATGTCGTCGTCGTCATCGTCGTCGTCTTTGCTGGCGGCGGGGGCGGAGCCTGAGGTGGTGTCGGCCACTCCGGCGGGGCCGTACTGGCCCAGCGCTTTCTTCACACCTGGGAGGCTGCCGGACAGGAAGACAGGTGTGCTTAGCGCGCCGCAGTCCACCTGGGACCCCACGTCGGCGTGAGCTCACCTGCCCTTCTGGCTCTGGTAGGACCTGATGTGGTTGTACCAGCGCAGGGCGTGGCACAGGTCTGCTGGGGGCGGAGCCGACAGGACCTCAAAGACCGCCACGTCCGCCTGGGACGGGACGAAGCTGTGGACGACAGGGTAATGAGGGTTAGGCTCAGGAACCGAGACCGCTCCTAGACCCCCCACTAGAACCAGACCTAGACCCAGAACCCCCTCAGACCGTCTGCCTGGGACGGGACGAAGCTGTGGACGACAGGGTAATGAGGGTTAGGCTCAGGGGCCGAGACCGCACCTAGAACCACCACTAGAACCCCCAAAAACCAGACCTAGACCCCCCTAGACCACCAAAAACCAGACCTAGACCCCCTCAGACCGCACCAAGACCCACAAGAACCAGACCTAGACCCAGAACCCCCTCAGACCGTCTGCCTGGGACGGGACGAAGCTGTGGACGACAGGGTAATGAGGGTTAGGCTCAGGGGCCGAGACCGCACCTAGAACCCCCTAGAACCAGACCTAGACCCCCTCAGACCCCCAAAAATTAGACCTAGACCCAGAACCCCCTCAGACCGCTCCTAGACCCCCTTAGAACCCCTAAGAACCAGACCTAGACCCAGAACCCCCTCAGACTGCACCTAGACCCCCCACTAGAACCCCCAAAAACCAGACCTAGACCCCCTCAGACCCCCAAGAACCAGACCTAGACCCAGAACCCCCTCAGACCGGACCTAGAACCCCCCAGAACCCCTCAGACCGGACCTAGAACCCCCCAGAACCAGACATAGACCCAGAACCCCTCAGACCGGACCTAGAACCCCCCAGAACCCCCTCAGACCGGACCTAGAACCCCCCAGAACCAGAACCCCCTCAGACTGCACCTAGACCCCCCCTAGAACCCCCAAGAACCAGACCTAGACCCCCCCCCCCCAAGAACCAGACCTAGACCCAGAACTCCCTCAGACCGCACCTAGAACCCCCCTAGAACCCCAAAAGAACCAGACCTAGACCCCCTCAGACCGGACCTAGACCCCCCAGAACCCCCTCAGACCGGACCTAGACCCCCCCCCCCCCCCCCAGACCCCTCAGACCGGACATAGAACCCCCCAGAACACCTCAGACCGGACCTAGAACCCCCCAGAACACCTCAGACCGGACCTAGAACCCCCCAGAACCAGACCCCGCTCCAGAGCAGGTTCTGATGGCTCAGATCCGGACCTGGTCCACTCTCAGTCAAATTAAACCCCTGAATCCCGCAGCAGTCCAGAACCTCTAACCAGAACCGGGTTCTGGTCCCGCGTGGACCGTCTTGAACTGCACCAGCCGTGTCTGCCACTGCGCAGCCGCAGAAGCGCTGTTAGCACCATGTGACCGAGCAGCGCGCCTCATTAAACCGAAATAAAACCCGATAACTTCTCCTAAACTCTGGAGTCCGGCCACCCACCTGCTGCTGAGACGTTTTTACACCGAACCCGGACCCCCCCACTCCGCCATGTGGCTCCAGCTGCGCTCATTTAGCGGGGAAAGGCCGCTAGCCGCTAGCTAGCTAGCAGCTAGGAGCTAGCAGCGGAGCCAAGATGGCGGCAGCCTCACCGGTCTGAGCAGCCGTCCGGACCGGAGAGGCTGCCGCTCCTAGCCGCTTCTAGCCGCTCCTAGCCGCCTCCTTCACACTGACCCTTCGATGTAGCTGCGGTCCGACAGGAAGTCGTTGAGGACCTTGAGTCCGGAGGCTGCTTTCAGGTCACCGAAGCCCATGATGGCGCTGAGGATCCGGGGAAGGAGCGCGAAGGAGAGCCGGAGGAAGAAGGAAGGAGGAGGCGGGGGGAGGAGGATTTATAGGCGGACGCTGACTCCTCCTCAGCGGCCCCTGCTCCTCCTCCTTCAGGAGTCCGGCGGGGTCCCTGGGAGCAGGAGCGTTAGGTCAGCCCAGTTCAGAGAGTGAAGCTTTCACATTAATGTTTATTATAGATAATGAATCAGTTCCAGTAAGAACGGCTGCTGCAGAAACGTTCCTCTAAGGTCCGCCATGAAGCCTGGGAGACCAGCAACATCTGCAGACAATAACATCTGTAGATATTATCATCTGCAGACACCAACATCTGCAGACATCAACATCTGCAGATATTATCATCTGCACACTTTAACATCTTCAGACAATAACATCTGCAGACAGCAACATCTGCAAACATCAACATCTGTAGATATTATCATCTGCAGATGTTATTGTCTGCAGACATCAACATCTACAGACACCAACATCTGCAGATATTATCATCTGCAGATATTATCATCTGCAGACATCAACATCTGCAGACATCAACATCTGCAGACATCAACATCTGTAGATATTACCTTCTGCAGACAATAACATCTGCAGACAGCAACATCTGCAGCCATCAGCACCAGCAGGTCAGTGCAGGAGAAGCTGCTGGATCCAGGCTGACTGGGGGGAAAGTTAAGTGGAAGGAAAAACTGCCCGTCTCTGAGAGGAGCGGAAAGTATCCATCAGTCAATAGTGCTGGACTCACAGCTTCAAGCCCCCCCTCAGAGACCAGAACATGGACTACACCCCCCCCCCCCCCCCCCCTCGGCCACAGACCGCCTCAGCAGTGTGGAGCTGAATAAAGAATTGCTCAGAGATTCATCCATTGTGTCATGGAAGCGGGGGAAGAAGTAGTTTTCCTGTGGGTGGGACCCGCCATTACGTGTCTTTGTAGATTTATATCTGCATATTTGCAGGTTGTAGCTTATCTGGCATATTTACATTAATGCTTTATGCTGACATGTTGATGAATGTGCATTATCCTAATTCAAATAAATAAAATAAATAAATTATGTTGTAGCTGATGTCACCCCCATAAGCTACAGATGGTTCAGGTTTCAGCTGCTCCTCCTTTTACCAGAACCCCTCATTTCATCACCCCCGTCCTACTGCAGCTCTGCTGGCTGCCGGTTAGATTCCCCCTCCCCATTTCTCTGCTCCCTCCTGCTCCCCTTGATCCTCCTCCATCACTGTTACTCCCTCCCTGCTCAGCACCACCGGGGGTAAAGTGGGATTAACTGGGATAAACTAGGATAAACTGAGTTAAAGCGGGATAAAATGGTTTTAAATGGGATAAACTAGGAAAAACTGGGGTAAACTGAGTTAAATTGAGATATAATTGGTGTAATCTGGAATAAACAACTAGGACAAACTGGGTTAAACTCAGATAAAATGGGTTAAACTAGGATAAACTAAGGTAAAATCGGGATAAACAGGGTTAAAGCAGGATAAATGGGTTTAATCTGGGATAAACTAGGATAAACTGAGTTAAATAAGTATATAATGGGTTTAATGTGGGATAAACAAATAGGATAAACTGGGTTAAACTCAGATAAACTGCGTTAAACTAGGATAAACTAAGGTAAAGCGGGAAAAACTGGGTTGAAGTAGGATAAATTGGATTAAATCAGGATAAAAAGGGTTAAAGTAGGATAAACTAAGGTGATGCGGGATAAAATGGGTTTAACTGGGATGAACAACTAGGATAAAATGGGTTAAAATCAGATAAACTGGATTAAACTAGGATAAACTAAGGTAAAGCAGGATGAAATGGGTTTAAACTGGGATAAACAACTAGGATAAACTAGGTTAAAATAGGATAAATTGTCATAAACTAGAATAAACAGAGTTAAAGCAGGATAAAAGGGTTTAAACTAGGTTAAACCCATGAACTTAGTTAAAGTAGAATAAACTGAGTTAAACTGAGTTAAGTAGGTATAAAATGGGTTTAATGTGGGATAAACAAGTAAGATAAACTGGAATAAATCAGGGTAAAGTAGGATAAACCTAGATAAACAAGGAGAAACTGCATTAAAGTAGGATAATCCGGTATAAATTAGGATAAACTGGGATAAACAACTAGGTTAACTGGGTTATGCTCAGACAAACTGGGTTAAATCAGGATAACCAGGGTTAAACTAGGATAAAATTGGTTACAGTGGGATAAACAACTAAGATAACTGGGTTAAACTGAGTTAAACATTATTTCTGATGATGTTCTTAGGGAGAATCAAGCTGAACATGGAGGTAAAGAGTGTTTCTTTAACCACCTGATTTCCATGATTATCAGTTCATCATGGTCACATGACTTCCTGCACACCTGTCCTCACCTGGCGCTGGCTCTTCTGTCCTGTCAGGCGTGTCTGAGCCGGCAGAGCAAGAATGCAGTCAGACCGGCCTGGTGATCACATGGCCAGCTGTGAGAGCTGCTATTGGCTCTGCATCAGAGAAGGTCTGCTACACCTGCGTTTCCTGTGAGATCAGTCAGACTGCATCTGGAGCAGAAGAGCGATGGGTCAGAGCAGTTCCACCGCTCCGCAGGTGAGTTCCTTCATTTCCTTGTTTTTATTCTTACTGGAGCACCTCACTGATCAGCTGATTATTGCTTCCAGCTTGGATCAATCAGTGTCTGGAACCATGCTGGTTCTGTCTGGAAAGGTTATGATCCGGTTCCATTATCAGGGTTTACATCTGACCTGGATTCAGGAGTCCTTTTCAGAGGAACCTGAACCGTAGATTCAGCTGATCCAAAATGCTGCAGCAAGAGTTCTGATGAAAATCCACCAGAGGGATCATAGAAAATGGATGGATGGATATTTCTCCTGTTTTAGCTTCTCTTCATTGGCTTCCTGTTAAATCAACAACATAATTTAAATTCTCTTTAACTTATATGACTAGAAGCTTTGTCACAAAGGAAAGTTTTAAGCCTAGTCTTAAAAGTAGACGGGGTGTCTGCCTCACGGACCAAAACTGGGAGTTGGTTCCACAGGAGAGGAGCCTGATAGCTAAAGGATCTGCCTCCCATTCTACTTTTAGAGACTCTAGGAACCACCAGCAGACCTGCAGTCTGAGAGCGAAGTGCTCTGTTAGGAACATACGGGGTAATCAGAGCTCTGATATATGGTGGAGCTTGATTATTAAGGGCTTTATACGTTAGAAGGAGAATTTTAAAATCTATTCTTGATTTAACAGGAAGCCAATGAAGGGAAGCTAAAACAGGAGAAATATGATCCCTCTGGTTGATTTTCATCAGAACTCTTGCCGCAGCATTTTGAATCAGCTGAAGACTCTGATGCAGTCTGACTGATGTCACAGGAAACTGCTCTAAGGTGTGTCAGATGTTCTCTGATGTAACAGCACCTTGTTCAGATGAGAATATCTGATCCTTAACGAAGAACTCCCCTGATGCCGGTACCGGTCCTGGCTTAAGCCTCCTAGAAACCAGCTCTGGGGTCCTGAACAGATTCAGAACCTGTACTTCTTCAGAACTAGCAGAAAGACTGTACGTTAAGCCGTTACCTGTCCACCTGTGTCCAGGTGATCCTCATGGGTCTGGACTCTGCAGGAAAGTCCACTCTGTTGGCGCGGCTACTCACAGGAGAGGTGAGTGTCCTGAATGAAGGTATGTGTTCGATGTTGCCACCTGGCGTGAGCTGGGTCTCCTCAGGTGTTCTCATGAGTGTTTACCTCCTCAGAGGGTGAACACGTCACCCACCGTGGGCTTCAATGTGGGAAATCTGGAGCTGAATAAGAACATGTCTCTGACGGTGTGGGACGTTGGAGGACAGAAGAGCATGAGAGCCAACTGGAAGTGAGTAAAGGAACCCTAGCCGTCCCCCAACACCCAACCGAGCAAAGGAAAACACACCTGTTGGTCCTGCAGGTACTACCTGGACGAGTGCAAGGCGCTGGTGTTTGTGGTGGACAGCAGTGATGCAGCTCGCATGCCAGAGGCCCAGAAGGCTCTGAAGAGCATCCTCAGTGACGAGAGGCTGCGAGGAGTTCCTCTGATGGTTCTGGCCAACAAGAAGGATCTGCCCAACACAATGACCATACGGGAGGTAGGAACACCTCAGACAGAGGAACACTGGCAGTGAAGCACACCAACGTTTTGGCCTTCACTAAACCACCACAGCCAGTTTATATACAGAAATATCAGGTTAAATGGGCCCAGCCCTACAGACACACGCCTAGTCAGAGTCTGGCCTAGTAAGGGTCTGGCCTGGTGAGAGTCTGTCCCGGTGAGAGTCTGGCCCGGTGAGAGTCTGTCCCGGTGAGAGTCTGTCCCGGTGAGAGTCTGGCCTAGTGAGAGTCTGGCCTGGTGAGAGTCTGGTCTAGTGAGAGTCTGGTCTAGTGAGAGTCTGGTCTAGTGAGAGTCTGGTCTAGTGAGAGTCTGGTCTAGTGAGAGTCTGGTCTAGTGAGAGTCTGGCCCGGTGAGAGTCTGTCCTAGTGAGAGTCTGTCCTGGTGAGAGTCTGTCCTGGTGAGAGTCTGTCCTGGTGAGAGTCTGGCCTAGTGAGAGTCTGGCCCGGTGAGAGTCTGTCCTGGTGAGAGTCTGTCCTGGTGAGAGTCTGTCCTGGTGAGAGTCTGTCCTGGTGAGAGTCTGTCCTGGTGAGAGTCTTGGCCTGGTGAGAGTCTTGGCCTGGTGAGAGTCTTGGCCTGGTGAGAGTCTTGGCCTGGTGAGAGTCTTGGCCTGGTGAGAGTCTTGGCCTGGTGAGAGTCTTGGCCTGGTGAGAGTCTTGGCCTGGTGAGAGTCTTGGCCTGGTGAGAGTCTTGGCCTGGTGAGAGTCTTGGCCTGGTGAGAGTCTTGGCCTGGTGAGAGTCTTGGCCTGGTGAGAGTCTTGGCCTGGTGAGAGTCTTGGCCTGGTGAGAGTCTTGGCCTGGTGAGAGTCTTGGCCTGGTGAGAGTCTTGGCCTGGTTAGGACCCGGTCCTGGTTAATTCCTGGTCCTAGACTGAGGCTAACCGGATACTGGTTAGTTCCTGGTCCTAGCCTGTGTGCTTCTGTGCTTTTTTGTCGGTCTTGTTGTGTCTCTGCTCTGTCTTCTGTAACCCCAGTGGGTCGAGGCAGATGACCGTTCATACTGAGCCCGGTTCTGCTGGAGGTTTTTCCTTCCCGTTAAAGCCAGGCGTACACTGTATGAGTTTTTCCCCTTTTCGGGCCGATTCTTCAGTCGTGCGAGCATTTTTTGAATCGGGCCGAATTTCAGCTTGATCGTAGAGGGGGGAGGAGGGGGGATGGCTTCTCACGACTACCTCCAGATCAGGAATCGGACGATCGGTGAAAATCAAACATGTTTGAAATTCAGTCGGCTGTCGTGAGGTTTTCGTGAGCGCATCCTGCTGTTCAAGCAGAGCTACGAGGGGGCGCCCTCCCCTCCTCTCCGTCCCCGCCAGCGGAGGGAGGGAAGCGGGCGTCCCTGAAGCAACCTCCGGCCGGTGTTGGGGAGGGCGAGCCGTCCGGTCCGCGCAACGCGCTGGCCGCCTGTTTCGGCACTCCTCCGCGGTCCGCGCAACGCGCTAGCCGCCTGTTTCGGCACTCCTCCGCTCGCGGGGGCGGGGGGGTGCGTGCCGGACCTGCCGTGCCGCGCGGCCGCCGGTGCGTCTCGTCCCTCCTCTCTCCCCTCCGTTCCCCTGACGCCCGGTGCCTCCTGCGGGCCTCGCCAGAGCTGGGCTTGACCCCCGGCTCTGGGTCCCTGTCACCCACCGTCGCTCGCCTGCCTCTGCCACCACAGCGAGCGGTCCCAGAGGGGACACGACGTACAGTGTGAGCAGTCCGGTCTCGTCCGAGCGTCGCGCCGCACAGATCGTGAGCGGTGAACTTTTTAAACCCCGCGGTTCCGTCGCACAGTTTGAGATGTATATAAGTACCACGACTGAAAAACTCGTACAGTGTACGCCCGGCTTAATGGGTGGTTTTTCTTCCCACTGTCGCTTCATGGATGCTCAGTATGAGGGATTGCAGCAAAGCCATGTACAATGCAGACGACTGTCCCTGTGGCTCTACGGTTCCCCAGGAGTGAATGCTGCTTGTCGGGACTTTGATGCAATCAACTGGTTTCCTTATATAGGACATTTTTGACCAATCTGTATAATCTGACCCAATCTGTATAATATGATTGAACTTGACTTTGTAAAGTGCCTTGAGATGACATGTTTCATGATTTGGCGCTATATAAATAAAATTGAATTGAATTGAATAGCCTAAGCCTAACCGGGTCCTGGTTAGGTTCCAGGTGTCTAAGAATGCAGTGAAGTCCAGCTAGTTATCCAGATCAAAGGTTTCAGGAAAGCAGTGAGCTGCAGTGATACCTCAGTCTGAGCAGCAGGTGGCGACATACTCTGAGTCTTGGTGTTCCTGATAGCAGGGAATCACTACATCCATTGTATGCTCAGCCTGCTATATTTTGCTACAAGATACAGAAGAAAATCTGGCAAACAGTAAATATATCTAAAATCACCTCCTCAGCTCAGATTAATGACTGTCTTTCAAGCATAGGAGCAAATTCAATAAAACAGCAGTAAATGAATAAAAGCCATTCCAGCACCATTGGGACATGGAACATCACATATTTACGCACTTGGCGTGTATAAAATTAGACAAAGGGAATTCTCACATCATACAATTCATATAATTTCATGTTTTTAACCATCTCGGAGACTTGGAATAGAAATCTGTCGTTTTTTTTTACAATGATTAAACGTGGGCTTGGCTTTTAAATATCTACATATACGAATGAAGAATTTAAGCATAAGAAAGTTTACTAAAAGTGATTTGATTTTCTAAGTTAAACAACCCGGTAGAGTCAGAAAGTGGAGAGAGTTTAATGTTCTTTAGAGATCTGTCCCTAAGTGAAGAACTGGATCTCACCCAACAAGTGTTTAAATTCTCAGACCCCAACGTTCTGTGTTTGACTGAACTTGGTTCATCCTGCAGCTCTGGATGCTCCATTCTGATTTTATGCTGAAATCTGTTAGTTTTTTGTTTTATGCGGTCGTTCATATCACTGTTAAAGCCGTGGTTCTGCTGTCTGAAGGGTTCAGGGCCGCTAAGCGTGTGCAGATAGAGACGTCACAGCAGCGCTGTTTACCAAGTAATGGTGAATGTTATGGTTTCTGCAAGTGTTGAAAGTTTTGCTAAAAAAACAACTTAAAAAGAAAAAACTGAAGATGCTGGCCGGCATCTCTCCTCGTTGTTGTTAATGTTATGAAGCTGTGGAGCAACGGGAGCCGACACTATTCAGACCTCATGGTAGGCGAGATGAAGAAAGCGGCACAGCTATTATTATTAACAGACCGTATTATTATGGTGTACCGTTTTCAGCATCTCCCAGAGAATCAAATGCTTTATAAGAATTATAAGAAGCAGCATTCACTCCTCCTGAAAGAGCGTAGAGCCACAGTGGACAGTCGTCTGCATTGTTGATGGCTTTGCAGCAATCCCTCATACTGAGCATGCATGAAGCGACAGTGGAGAGGAAAACTCCCCTTTAACAGGGAGGAGAACCTCCAGCAGAACCAGAACCAGGCTCAGTGTGAACGCTCATCTGCCTCCACCCACTGGGGCTTAGAGAAGACAGAGCAGAGACACAGAAAGCTCAGAAGCTCACATTGACCCAGGAGTACTTTCTATGTTAGAGAAGACAGAGCAGAGACACAGAAAGCACAGAAGCTCACATTGACCCAGGAGTACTTTCTATGTTAGAGAAGACAGAGCAGAGACACAGAAAGCACAGAAGCTCACATTGACCCAGGAGTACTTTCTATGGTAGAGAAGACAGAGCAGAGACACAGAAAGCACAGAAGCTCACATTGACCCAGGAGTACTTTCTATGGTAGAGAAGACAGAGCAGAGACACAGAAAGCTCAGAAGCTCACATTGACCCAGGAGTACTTTCTATGGTAGAGAAGACAGAGCAGAGACACAGAAAGCACAGAAGCTCACATTGACCCAGGAGTACTTTCTATGGTAGAGAAGACAGAACAGAGACGCAGAAAGCACAGAAGCTCACATTGACCCAGGAGTACTTTCTATGGTAGAGAAGACAGAGCAGAGACACAGAAAGCACAGAAGCTCACATTGACCCAGGAGTACTTTCTATGTTAGAGAAGACAGAGCAGAGACACAGAAAGCTCAGAAGCTCACATTGACCCAGGAGTACTTTCTATGGTAGAGAAGACAGAGCAGAGACACAGAAAGCACAGAAGCTCACATTGACCCAGGAGTACTTTCTATGGTAGAGAAGACAGAACAGAGACGCAGAAAGCACAGAAGCTCACATTGACCCAGGAGTACTTTCTATGGTAGAGAAGACAGAGCAGAGACACAGAAAGCACAGAAGCTCACATTGACCCAGGAGTACTTTCTATGTTAGAGAAGACAGAGCAGAGACACAGAAAGCTCAGAAGCTCACATTGACCCAGGAGTACTTTCTATGGTAGAGAAGACAGAGCAGAGACACAGAAAGCACAGAAGCTCACATTGACCCAGGAGTACTTTCTATGGTAGAGAAGACAGAGCAGAGACACCATCTCATCCTTTCTTGCTCCTGGACTCTTAACTGGGAAACGTCTTTCTTCAAACAAACACTCTGTTCTTCTGACTTTTTCACTTTCTTTTTCGATTCTTGAACCTGTTCTGCGTCAAACTGGACCGCCTTTGCCAAGCTAGCGAGCATTGAGCCACTTTCTCTTGGTTGCTCCTTCAGATCCACCAGCTGATCCTCCTCTCGCTTATCACGGAAGGATGACTTCAGCCTCACTCGTTTCATATTTATCCTCCACTCGAGTCTTCCTCAGTGTCGCAGAGTTGCCTTCTCCCTCCATCCATCGCATAGTCCACACTCCTACCAGCGTGGTCACATTTTGGCTCCTTCAACATCTCTAGGGTCAAGTTTGATAACTTTTTAAGGCTCCATGCTAAACATCTGTAAGGAAAATTACAGAATTTGAGCAAAATTTTGTGTCACTTTACACGAGTGTTGGAAAAAGCGTAATGCAGCATTTTAACTCCCCATGTTCTGTCTCACTTGGTTACTCAAAGTTCCTGGAGCTTCTCCGTTTAGCAGAGGCTGCACAGCGCTGCCATAAACGAGTCAAAGTAAAAAAGTTAAAAAGCTGTGAAATACAGAAAAGGTTTCCCAGAGTTGCCATCAGTCAGATACCAATTCGTCTGTATTAGATTGCAGCATCTTTGCAGAAATGATTGTTTGATCACTTAATAAAACTAATATATAAAAGTAAAATGACTCTAAAGTGCTCCAGGATGTTAGTTATGTGGTGCTAAATAAGATTCTGGTCACATTAGATCATCTGAACAGAAATTTATTAATTTTTTAGTTGTTTCTGCAGAAAACTGGGGTTTAGACTTGAATGGACCATGGGAGAGAGAAGATCTGGTGAAGAAACACCAGGAAACATCAGCAGACCCACAGCTCTGGGCTGGAGGCCTCTGGCTCATTCCAAGTCTGGAGAACCTCACGGTTCTCCCAAAGCTCTAGGAACCATGTAGCTTTTACGGGCCTTATGGGAGGATACAGTCACATTGGGCTCTACGCGGTCAGGGACTCTTCAGGGGATCTCCATGTTCTTTGGGTTCTGGCCAGTTTTTCAAATGCAGGAACTGAAATGCATTTTTTCTGACTGTCTGCTGGTGAAGAAGGCACAGAATGTCCAGTCATAGCTTGGCTGGCTGTCACCATAAAACCTGTAAACCAGTAAAGTAACCCCGGTGAAGCTGCCTGGTTCCTCTAGAGCCACTAACGTCTGATCTTCTCCTCAGGTGTCCACCAAGCTAGACCTGCCCAGTCTCAAAGGCCGACTGTGGGAGATCCAGGCCTGCTGCGCCACCCAGGGTGTGGGTCTGGACCAGGCCTTCCAGTCGGTCAGCAAGCTGATCAAGAGGAGCTGAGCGGAACCAGGAGGAGGGCGGGTCTGCAGGACGGGGTGGGGGGGTGTATTTATAAATGTCTAATAAAGGTTTTAGTGATGACCCCACTGTCTGCCCACGGTGATTGGTTACATGCATCAGAGCGAGGAAAGTACTGGTCAACAGAGGAAGCTTTAGCGTCCAGAATCAGTCCGGGTCCAGGTGACGTCTCTAGAGCCGCTTCCTGTGGGCAGGGCCTGCGTCTCTAGAGCCGCTTCCTGTGGGCGGGGCCTGCGTCTCTAGAGCTGCTTCCTGTGGGCGGGGCCTGCGTCTCTAGAGCTGCTTCCTGTGGGCGGGGCCGTCTCTAGAGCTGCTTCCTGTGGGTGGGGCCTGCGTCTCTGACCGCATGGAGGCCGCTGAGACCAGCCAGGACTGGACCAGCAGCAGAACCGGAACCAGGACCCAGAGTCCATTAAAGAAGACCAGGTAGAGCCAGAGGTAGAGCGGGTTGGACGTGTCCAGGTGAGGACTGCCCTGCAGCCAATCAGGACAGAAGGTCATCCAGCCGCCGTACAGCTCGCACACGCTCAGAGTGACCTGCAGGAAGTGTCTGAAAAACATGGGTCAGAGTCAACTGGGGCTGGCACGGGTCGGTCAGGGTCGGTCCAGGTCTAGTTAACTATGGGTCGGTCTAGTTAACTACGGGACGGTCTAGGTCTAGTTAACTACGGGTCGGTCCAATTCTAGTTAACTACGGGACGGTCCGGGCCTAGTTAATTACGGGTCGGTCCAGGTCTAGTTAACTATGGGTCGGTCTAGTTAACTACGGGACGGTCCAGGTCTAGTTAACTACGGGTCGGTCCAATTCTAGTTAACTACGGGACGGTCCGGGCCTAGTTAATTACGGGTCGGTCCAATTCTAGTTAACTATGGGACGGTCCAGGTCTAGTGAACTACAGGTCGGTCCGGGTCTAGTTAACTACGGGTCGGTCTAGTTGACTACGGGTCGGTCCAGGTCTAGTTAACTACGGGTCGGTCCAGGTCTAGTTAACTACGGGTCGGTCCAATTCTAGTTAACTACGGGACGGTCCGGGTCTAGTTAATTACGGGTCGGTCTAGTTAACTACGGGACGGTCCAATTCTAGTTAACTACGGGACGGTCCAGGTCTAGTTAACTACGGGTCGGTCCAATTCTAGTTAACTACGGGACGGTCCGGGCCTAGTTAATTACGGGTCGGTCCAATTCTAGTTAACTATGGGATGGTCCAGGTCTAGTGAACTACAGGTCGGTCCGGGTCTAGTTAACTATGGGTCGGTCCAATTCTAGTTAACTATGGGACGGTCCAGGTCTAGTTAACTACGGGTCGGTCCGGGTCTAGTTAACTATGGGTCGGTCTAGTTAACTACGGGAAGGTCCAGGTCTAGTTGACTAAGGGTCGGTCAAGGTCTAGTTAACTATGGGTCGGTCCAGGTCTAGTTAACTACGGGTCGGTCCGGGTCTAGTTAATTACGGGTCGGTCTAGTTAACTACGGGTCGGTCCAGGTCTAGTTAACTATGGGTCGGTCCGGGTCTAGTTAACTACGGGTCGGTCCAAGTCTAGTTAACTACGGGTCGGTCCAGGTCTAGTTAACTACGGGTCGGTCCAGGTCTAGTTAACTACGGGTCGGTCCAGGTCTAGTTAACTACGGGTCGGTCTAGTTAACTACGGGACGGGTCGGTCTAGTTAACTACGGGACGGTCCAGGTCTAGTGAACTACAGGTCGGTCCGGGTCTAGTTAACTACGGTTCAGTCAAGGTCTAGTTAACTACGGGTCGGTCCAAGTCTAGTTAACTATGGGTCGGTCCATGTCTAGTTAACTACGGGTCGGTCTAGTTGACTACGGGACGGTCCAGGTCTAGTTGACTACGGGTCTGCCCAGATCTAGTTAACTATGGGTCGGTCCGGGTCTAGTTAACTACGGGTCGGTCCAAGTCTAGTTAACTATGGGTCGGTCCATGTCTACTTAACTACGGGTCGGTCTAGTTAACTACAGGTCGGTCCGGGTCTAGTTAACTATGGTTCAGTCAAGGTCTAGTTAACTACGGGTCGGTCCAGATCTAGTTAACTACGGGTCGGTCCGGGTCTAGTTAACTACGGGTCGGTCCGGGTCTAGTTAACTACGGGTCGGTCCAAGTCTAGTTAACTACGGGTCGGTCCAAGTCTAGTTAACTACGGGTCGGTCCATGTCTAGTTAACTACGGGTCGGTCCATGTCTAGTTAACTACGGGTCGGTCCATGTCTAGTTAACTACGGGTCGGTCTAGTTAACTACGGGACGGTCCAGGTCTAGTTGACTACGGGTCTGCCCAGATCTAGTTAACTATGGGTCGGTCCGGGTCTAGTTAACTACGGGTCGGTCCATGTCTAGTTAACTACGGGTCGGTCTAGTTAACTACAGGTCGGTCCAGGTCTAGTTAACTATGGTTCAGTCAAGGTCTAGTTAACTACGGGTTGGTCCAGATCTAGTTAACTATGGGTCGGTCCGGGTCTAGTTAACTACGGGTCGGTTCAGGTCTAGTTAACTACGGGTCGGTCCAAGTCTAGTTAACTACGGGTCGGTCTAGTTAACTACAGGTCTGTCCAAGTCTAGTTAACTACAGGACGGTCCGGGTCTAGTTAATTACGGGTCGGTCTAGTTAACTACGGGACGGTCCAATTCTAGTTAACTACGGGACGGTCCAGGTCTAGTTAACTACGGGTCGGTCCAATTCTAGTTAACTACGGGACGGTCCGGGCCTAGTTAATTACGGGTCGGTCCAATTCTAGTTAACTATGGGATGGTCCAGGTCTAGTGAACTACAGGTCGGTCCGGGTCTAGTTAACTACGGGTCGGTCCAATTCTAGTTAACTATGGGACGGTCCAGGTCTAGTTAACTACGGGTCGGTCCGGGTCTAGTTAACTATGGGTCGGTCTAGTTAACTACGGGACGGTCCAGGTCTAGTTGACTAAGGGTCGGTCAAGGTCTAGTTAACTATGGGTCGGTCCAGGTCTAGTTAACTACGGGTCGGTCCGGGTCTAGTTAATTACGGGTCGGTCTAGTTAACTACGGGTCGGTCCAGGTCTAGTTAACTATGGGTCGGTCCGGGTCTAGTTAACTACGGGTCGGTCCAAGTCTAGTTAACTACGGGTCGGTCCAGGTCTAGTTAACTACGGGTCGGTCCAGGTCTAGTTAACTACGGGTCGGTCCAGGTCTAGTTAACTACGGGTCGGTCCAGGTCTATTAACTACTGGGTCGGTCTAGTTAACTACGGGACGGGTCGGTCTAGTTAACTACGGGACGGTCCAGGTCTAGTGAACTACAGGTCGGTCCGGGTCTAGTTAACTACGGTTCAGTCAAGGTCTAGTTAACTACGGGTCGGTCCAAGTCTAGTTAACTATGGGTCGGTCCATGTCTAGTTAACTACGGGTCGGTCTAGTTGACTACGGGACGGTCCAGGTCTAGTTGACTACGGGTCTGCCCAGATCTAGTTAACTATGGGTCGGTCCGGGTCTAGTTAACTACGGGTCGGTCCAAGTCTAGTTAACTATGGGTCGGTCCATGTCTACTTAACTACGGGTCGGTCTAGTTAACTACAGGTCGGTCCGGGTCTAGTTAACTATGGTTCAGTCAAGGTCTAGTTAACTACGGGTCGGTCCAGATCTAGTTAACTACGGGTCGGTCCGGGTCTAGTTAACTACGGGTCGGTCCAAGTCTAGTTAACTACGGGTCGGTCCAAGTCTAGTTAACTACGGGTCGGTCCATGTCTAGTTAACTACGGGTCGGTCCATGTCTAGTTAACTACGGGTCGGTCTAGTTAACTACGGGACGGTCCAGGTCTAGTTGACTACGGGTCTGCCCAGATCTAGTTAACTATGGGTCGGTCCGGGTCTAGTTAACTATGGGTCGGTCCATGTCTAGTTAACTACGGGTCGGTCTAGTTAACTACAGGTCGGTCCAGGTCTAGTTAACTATGGTTCAGTCAAGGTCTAGTTAACTACGGGTTGGTCCAGATCTAGTTAACTATGGGTCGGTCCGGGTCTAGTTAACTACGGGTCGGTTCAGGTCTAGTTAACTACGGGTCGGTTCAGGTCTAGTTAACTACGGGTCGGTCCAAGTCTAGTTAACTACGGGTCGGTCTAGTTAACTACGGGTCGGTCTAGTTAACTACAGGTCTGTCCAAGTCTAGTTAACTACAGGTCTGTCCAAGTCTAGTTAACTACGGGTCTGTCCAAGTCTAGTTAACTACGGGTCGGTCCAAGTCTAGTTAACTACGGGTCGGTCCAAGTCTAGTTAACTACGGGTCGGTCCAAGTCTAGTTAACTACGGGTCGGTCCAAGTCTAGTTAACTACGGGTCGGTCCAAGTCTAGTTAACTACGGGTCGGTCCATGTCTAGTTAACTACGGGTCGGTCTAGTTAACTACAGGTCGGTCCAGGTCTAGTTAACTATGGTTCAGTCAAGGTCTAGTTAACTATGGTTCAGTCAAGGTCTAGTTAACTACGGGTCGGTCCAGATCTAGTTAACTATGGGTCGGTCCGGGTCTAGTTAACTACGGGTCGGTCCGGGTCTAGTTAACTACGGGTCGGTCCGGGTCTAGTTAACTACGGGTCGGTCCAAGTCTAGTTAACTACGGGTCGGTCCAAGTCTAGTTAACTACGGGTCGGTCCAAGTCTAGTTGACTACGGGTCGGTCCAAGTCTAGTTGACTACGGGTCGGTCCAAGTCTAGTTGACTACGGGTCTGTCCAAGTCTAGTTGACTACGGGTCTGTCCAAGTCTAGTTGACTACGGGTCTGTCCAAGTCTAGTTGACTACGGGTCTGTCCAAGTCTAGTTGACTACGGGTCTGTCCAAGTCTAGTTGACTACGGGTCTGTCCAAGTCTAGTTGACTACGGGTCTGTCCAAGTCTAGTTGACTACGGGTCTGTCCAAGTCTAGTTGACTACGGGTCTGTCCAAGTCTAGTTGACTACGGGTCTGTCCAAGTCTAGTTGACTACGGGTCTGTCCAAGTCTAGTTGACTACGGGTCTGTCCAAGTCTAGTTGACTACGGGTCTGTCCAAGTCTAGTTGACTACGGGTCTGTCCAAGTCTAGTTGACTACGGGTCTGTCCAAGTCTAGTTGACTACGGGTCTGTCCAAGTCTAGTTGACTACGGGTCTGTCCAAGTCTAGTTGACTATGGGTCGGTCCGGGTCTAGTTGACTATGGTTCAGTCTAGTTAACTATCAGTCGGTCTAGATCTAGTTAACTACAGGTCATGCATTCAAGAGTGGAAAAACATCAGTGAAATCAAACTGTAACTAAAGAGCAGAAACAAAAGGTAAAAACTAGAGATAAATGTTTAAAGTCATCATGGAGCATCTGTGGTTCTTTAGCAGTTCTGCTGTACTCTGATGACCTGCTGTCAAATACCTGCGTACTAAGTATTACCTGTAGTACTTGTCGTTGAGCACTGCGTGTATCAGCAGCAGAGCTAGAAGAGAGTCCAGGACCACCGTCAGAATCTCCACAGAGACGATAGTTGGGTCAGAAACCAGCCAGCGACTGTCTGCTTTACCGTACTCCTTCCCTACAGGTGACACAGGTGAGACGTTTTCAGCTGAGCACCACACAGAAACACTCAGCAGCTCTAAGATGGCGGCCAGACTCACAGAGTTCAGCCAGAGGCCCTTCAGACGTCTCCACCGTCCCCACCAGAGACATGTAAACGAAGGGACCCTCCTGGGGACAAGACGGTCAGAATAAAGTTAGACTCAGCTGCTCCAGCCCAACATGGCCGCCTCCTGGGTCTAAAGCTGCCTCCCCGTCCGGTCTGAGGGCCCCGGGAGCTTTTTAATTCATTATGAGCAGCAGAGAGAGATCCAAACCGAAGACACATGAAGTCAAGTCTGAATACAAGCCTGTAAAGACTCCAGCTGTACCTAAGATGCGTTTAATCCATGACTGCATGGGTTTATGCCTTAAAAAGAAACCGGTCAGGCCCGGACGGAGGTGCTGAGTTATCCTGAGAAACCATTTAGAACCTCACGATCAGTCCAGATTGTGGTAAACGGCACAAAGAGCCAAACTACAGCGCCTGAAATATCTGACAAACTGTTCAGAGACCTTTAGAAGTAGTACAGAGTAGGTTTGGATGATAAAAACGTGTTGATAAAACAGAAATCATGTTGATCGATATCAATTATCAAACTCAAAACATATATTTTAAGTGCAGCCCTGGCCATTTTATGCGGTTGCTTAATTATCTAGATTTAAATGCAGAACACACACAAACACTGAATTCAAACACTTTATTCAACCAACTTTTTACCAAAACTGCAGGTATTTAAAAAACAAAGAGGAAAGCGTTCTCTCTGGACTCTTTGAAGGGGGCGGAGCTTGGTGACGGCCTGGGTCTGCGTTGTGATTGGTTAGGAGGAGATAACGACTGTAATATTAACTTTCATTATATATATTAGATTAGATTCAACTTTATTGTCAATACACAGGTACAGGTACAAGGCAACGAAATGCAGTTTAGGTCTAAGCAGAAGTGCAATAGCAGCGAGTGCAGAATAAACAATGGTTCCATCAGTACAGGATATGGGTTATTACTGAATAAATATAGAGATAGATACTATTATAAACAGAAATTAACTGATAGATTTGTCCTATGAATATAATATATATAGATAACTACTATAGTGAACTAAATTTACAGCTGGATATGTACTGAATATAATATACAGGTGGATATTACTAAAAATAGAGTTTTTACAGATATGTACAATAGCATAATATACAGATGATTATTATAACAGAGTTTACATGTACTATGAATATATGTACAGATGGCTATTACTATAAAATGAATAAATAAAGTTTGGACTGAAGCTATCCGAATTAAAGTGCAGTGGAAGGTAATCTATACATTATATATTGCATTCTAGCCTATCATATGTCTATCTATCTATCTATCTATCTATCTATCTATCTATCTATCTATCTATCTATCTATCTATCTGTATATACATGATAGGCTAGATTGCATAAGGAAGGAACCCTCAGTGCGTCCATCAAGACCCCACAGACTCCTGGATTGGTCCCAAGGCCAGGACAGCGCACCTTCAGGAGGTCAAAGGTCAGTCTGAAGTGATGAAGGTAGGGATTAAATGGTGTGCAGATCTAACAGTTAACAGCAGGGAGGGCTAAACAGGAAGAGAAAGTCCTCCTACCAGCGTCAGGTGGACGATGACATCATAGAAAAGCCACAGCAGGATCCACCTGTCCACAGGTGAGCTCCGCCCACCGTACCTGTGAGCGAGGAAGGCAGCAGCCAACACCTGGACGCCACAGCCCAGCAGAGACAGCAGGGAGACGAGAGAGAGAGCGGGGAGGCCGTCAGAGTCCATGGTGGCGGTACCACACCGTGGCAGGAAGTACACCCAGTACCACACCGTGTACTATCAAGTATATAGAGTACTATGAAGTATATAGAGTACTATGAAGTATATAGAGTACTATGAAGTATATAGAGTACTATGAAGTCTACTATGGAGTACTGTGGAGGAACTTCAGTCTTCATTCAGCCTCAGTCCAACAGCTGATCCACTGAGACTCTGGACCTGAGTGTGGGGAGACGATCAGAGACACACCCACCCTCTCTGATTGGTTAGAGGGAAGCAGCCTGGCTCTGCTATTGGCTGCTGGGGAGACGTCCCACTTCCTGCTTCTCCCACATGAGGCGTGAGCCAGAGGAGGGGTCAGACCAGCGTCTACGGCTCTGGTTCCTGTTGTGGGACTTTAATGTTCTCTGTTCTAGATCAGTGGTCTCCTCACTAAGAACCTTTACCAGAGTCTATGGAGAACAGAGAACATCTTACAGGACGGGACGTTCCCGAGCGTCTGCTCACAGCTGGCAGGGGAAACAAACCCGTCAGAGAGGCTCTGTGAGAACAGACGGAGAACCGGGCCATCCTGGAACCTGATCCGGTTCCATCACGTCATAAACAGGGTTCCACCAACGCCGTAGAACCGGAAACGAGTTAAAAGCTGGTTCCATCTGCTGCTGCAGTGTCTAGTTCTGGTTCCACCTGAGAGAACTGAGGTCAGACACAGGAAACGGAGGTGTGTGTGTGGAACTTTATTAAATGCAGGTGATTGGTCAACACCAGCGGCGAGACATAGAGGAACATTATCTTTGGCAGAACAAGGTTTCACTGTGACAAGAACATCAGAAATTAATCAACTTATGCAGATCAGACGGATGCTCGTCATCTCAAAGGTTCTCCGCTCTGAGAACAGCCAGCCAGCTCATCCTCAGGGTTCTAGAGACCAGCACGTCCACAGAAATGTTCTTTTACGGCCTGTTTAACCTTTAGCTTTTGAAAAAGACGGCCAGAACCTCAGGAGAACCTCAGGAGAACATCAGGAGAACGTTGGATACTGCTGTGCATGCCAACAATGTGACAGTATTAGACAAAACCATTAAATACTGGTGCGTGGATCTCCACTGGGGAACGTTATAAACACTAGAACGTTATCTACCTAAGACAGAACACTGGGGAACGTTATCAATCTAAGACAGAACACTGGGGAACGTTATCAATCTAAAACAAAACACTGGGGAACATTATCAGCCTAAAACAGAACACTGAGGAACGTTATCTACCTAAGACAGAACACTGGGGAACGTTATCAATCTAAGACAGAACACTGGGGAACGTTATCAATCTAAAACAAAACACTGGGGAACATTATCAGCCTAAAACAGAACACTGAGGAACGTTATCTACCTAAGACAGAACACTGGGGAACGTTATCTACCTAAGACAGAACACTGGGGAACGTTATCAATCTAAGACAGAACACTGGGGAACGTTATCAATCTAAAACAAAACACTGGGGAACATTATCAGCCTAAAACAGAACACTGAGGAACGTTATCTACCTAAAACAGAACACAGGGGAACGTTATCTACCTAAAACAGAACACTGGGGAACGTTATCTACCTAAAACAGAACACAAGGGAACGTTATTTATACCTAAGACAGAACACTGGGGAATGTTATCAATCTAAGACAAAACAATGGGGAACGTTATCAATCTAAAACAAAACACTGGGGAACGTTATCAATCTAAAACAGAACACTGGGGAACATTATCTACCTAAGACAGAACACTGGGGAACGTTGTCTACCTAAGACAGAACACTGGGGAACGTTATCAATCTAAAACAGAACACTGGGGAACATTATCTACCTAAGACAGAACACTGGGGAACGTTATCTACCTAAGACAGAATCCTGGGGAACGTTATCTACCTAAGACAGAACACTGGGGAACGTTATCAGTCTAAGACAGAACACTGGGGAACGTTATCTACCTAAGACAGAATCCTGGGGAACGTTATCTACCTAAGACAGAACACTGGGGAACGTTATCAATCTAAGACAGAACACTGGGGAACGTTATCTACCTAAGACAGAACACAAGGGAACGTTATTTATACCTAAGACAGAACACTGGGGAACGTTATCAATCTAAGACAGAACACTGGGGAACGTTAGGGGAGGTGTGGAAAACAAGGACTGGGCCAGTGCATTGGTGGAACGTGAACATTTAAAGGTTCTGATGAAAGAACATCAAACTAGAGTTAGGCAGCGTTGGAGTCAGGGTACTAGATGGTACCATGAATAGAACGTCAGCTGAACCCTGGGAGAGGAACACAAGGAAAACATTGGAGTCCTGCCAAGAGGAACATCAGCAGAACATCCGGTTCAGGAACATTGGTTAGAAGTTCAGCCTCCCATGAGCTTTGGGGAATGTGGAGAAAGTACTTTGGAATGTCAGAACATGAAGAACCTTGGATGGACTGCAGAGGAACTTTGGTGACAAAGCAGGGTGTTCCTTCTGTAACATTGGAGAACAATGACGGAGACCTTGGTGGAACCTGCTGTTCTGTCTACTAAACAACCTGCTGTAAGGACCATTTAAAAAGGTCCTGGTTGGGATCTTTGTGGAACATCAAGATGTTCAGAAAATGTGAAAGCAGAACCCCTGAGGTTATAGGTGAACATTAAAGAACCCTTGAGAAAAAGTACAATCAGGAACCCTATTGCTGGTGAAATCTTTAGGTGCTATCAGAACATCTGGAAGACGTCACTAATCTTTGGATGGATCTTTACAGAACCTGAAATGTGATGTTTTCAGGGTTCTGTGTTCCCACTGAGGGTTCCTGAGCACAGGATAACCGCCATGGTTCCCGTAGGTTCTTGATCAGGTCGGTTCTAACATTCCTGATGGTTCTCAGGTTACATTGAATGATGAAAAGCAGAAGACTGTTGAGAACCTTAAAGGAACCGTATCATCAGGTGAGAATCCATGTCCAGTCTGAGACTCTACAGAACATCAGAACACCAGAACTTTCAGAGGTCCCGATGGGTTCTGGATGTCTGAACTTCAGGATATCTGAGTTGGGTTTCGTTAGAGGAACATGATCTAGAACAAGACACCGTCAAACTTAAAGGGACAAACATCTCTGCCCTCATTTCTAACCGTGGTCTGGATCTCTGGGAGGCTGGAGGTCTATCTGAGGAGAAGGTGGGAGAACATTGGGAGAACCTTCTGTGGTCTGGATCTCTGGGAGGCTGGAGGTCTATCTGAGGAGAACATTGGGAGAACCTTCTGTGGTCTGGATCTCTGGGAGGCTGGAGGTCTATCTGAGGAGAAGGTGGGAGAACTTTGGGAGAACCTTCTGTGGTCTGGATCTCTGGGAGGCTGGAGGTCTATCTGAGGAGAAGGTGGGAGAACCTTGGGAGAACCTTCTGTGGTCTGGATCTCTGGGAGGCTGGAGGTCTATCTGAGGAGAAGGTGGGAGAACTTTGGGAGAACCTTCTGTGGTCTGGATCTATGGGAGGCTGGAGGTCTATCTGAGGAGAAGGTGGGAGAACTTTGGGAGAACCTTCTGTGGTCTGGATCTCTGGGAGGCTGGAGGTCTATCTGAGGAGAAGGTGAGAGAACCTTGGGAGAACCTTCTGTGGTCTGTATCTCTGGGAGGCTGGAGGTCTATCAGAGGAGAAGGTGGGAGAACCTTGGGAGAACCTTCTGTGGTCTGGATCTCTGGGAGGCTGGAGGTCTATCTGAGGAGAAGGTGGGAGAACCTTCTGTGGTCTGGATCTCTGGGAGGCTGGAGGTCTATCTGAGGAGAAGGTGGGAGAACCTTCTGTGGTCTGGATCTCTGGGAGGCTGGAGGTCTATCTGAGGAGAAGGTGGGAGAACCTTGGGAGAACCTTGGGAGAGGTTCTAGGGAGAGTTGGGTGAACTACGGTGATTAAAGGAGCCAGAACTAAAGCAGAAGGCCTTTTGGTCGTGGTTCAGGGTGGAGTCGCAGAGATTCAGGGAATGAGGGAACCGTTCCTTTAAGAAGCTCTGGACTCTCTGATTGGTCAGATTAGGATTGCTCCTCCTTCTCCTCTGCTCCTGTCTCCTGAGGGAGGGTGGAGGACAGAGCATACTCCTCACTCAGTCCCTCAGAGACCACCGACACCTCAGCCTCCACCACCAAGGAACCCTCCTTCAGCGCCTCCCTGACCTCCCCAACGGCAGACCCCCCCTCCTCTTCCTCCTTCAGCGCCTCCCTGACCTCCTCAGCCACCCCCTCCTCCTCTTCCTCCTTCAGCTCCTCCCAGACTTCCTGGGCAGCCTTCATCTCCTTCTCCACTTCCTCCCTGAGGTCCCCCTGCTGGTCAGCAGGAGCCAGGCTGGCGTGGACCTCGGTGAAGGGGACCTCCTGCTCAGCGCCGCTGGATGGGGAGAGCTGGACCTCCGTCTCGGAGGAGAGGGACTCCCTGGTGTGGCCGGAGGCCTCTGGAGGCTGGGAGTCTGAGCTGCTGCGGGGCTGGAGACACACAGGAGATCAGAAGATGTGACACCAGGAGAAGGTCCGGTGGTGGAGACACCCGCGGACGTCTCAGTACCTTCCTGGGGCCGAAGGACAGCGGGGACACCTTCAGACTGGCCGTTCTCTGCTTGATCTTCTCACGTTGTTCTGCAGAGACGATCCTGGTCCCCAACTTGGTCATCTTCTTCTCAATGTTCTGTCTGGAGAAGGCCTTCTTCAGACTATCCACCTGCACAGAGACAGAGATGCTGGGCCCCGCCTGCTGGACCAAACGTCTGGGTATCTGCTCACCTCTGCGGTTCCTACCTTCTTCAGGCTGGACCTCTTCAGCTTGTCTGCTCTGGACTGGTCCATGGTGTCCAGGTCCTGAGGCCACGGCTCCTCTTCATCCATGTCGGCCTCCAGGCCCACGTCTTCGTCAGACGACAGGTCGATGGTATGGAAGCCCCCCTCCTGCTTCCCATCGCTGACGCCTGGGCTAGGTTGATCGCCCTCCTCCAGGATCTCGTCACGGGGGAACGGTGGAGGGTCCTTCACGAAAACAGAGGTAGGGATCTCGTTTTCCTCCTGCAACAGAACAACGTCAGAAGAACCTGGATCAGACCTGGAGAACCACAACATGCCTGACTGGTGAGGTGGTGGTTTAACGAAGGAACCATGGCCTGAACCCTGATGGTCTACCACACTAGAACATGCAGAGGGACGGGACGCCTGGGTCTCTGCCGTCTGTCCACCATCTGCTGCTCTGACCTCTGAGACATGTCCATGTTCTCTATGTGAGGTCCTGTTCTTCAGACAAGGTGACCATTGGCAGGTCTGCCTCTGGATCTGATCTATGGATGGATGGATGGATGGATGGATGATGGATGGATGGATGGATGATGGATGGATTAGACCTTCAGACCTTCAGACTTTTAGATCTTCAGACCTTCAGACCTTCAGATCTTCAGACTTTTAGATCTTCAGACCTTCAGATCTTCAGACTTTTAGATCTTCAGACTTTCAGACCTTCAGACCTTTAGACCTTCAGAGCTTCAGACCTTCAGACCTTTAGACCTTTAGAGCTTCAGAGCTTCAGACCTTTAGACTTTTAGATCTTCAGACCTTCAGACTTTCAGACCTTCAGACCTTTAGACCTTCAGAGCTTCAGACCTTCAGACCTTCAGACCTTTAGAACTTCAGACCTTTAGACCTTCATACTTTCAGACCTTCAGAGCTTCAGACCTTTAGACTTTTAGATCTTCAGACCTTCAGGCTTTCAGACCTTCAGACCTTTAGACCTTCAGAGCTTCAGACCTTCAGATCTTCAGACCTTCAGACTTTTAGACCTTCAGACCTTCAGATCTTCAGACCTTCAGACTTTTAGACCTTTAGACCTTCAGACCTTCAGACCTTTAGACCTTCAGACCTTCAGAGCTTCAGACCTTCAGAGCTTCAGAGCAGAGGACGCTGGGGGAGCGTTTAGTTTAGGCATGAGGAGGACACAGAGGGGGGTCACAGCTGACTATACCAGAGGTCCACCACACAGCAGGGCAGCAGGTGTACCCCCCCCCCCCCCAGCAGTTAGCCTGTCACCATGACCGCCTCTCTGAAGGTCCTCCAGGTCGGCTCCTGCTGCAGCTCATGTCCAAATAAGGTCGCTGACTGAAAGCCACAGAGAGAGCCACCTGGGACCACATTTCCCAGAATGCCCTGGGTCACCTACCTGGAAGATGAGCACTTTGAAGTTGTTCCTGCTGATCAGGTGGGCGTGGTTCGCCTCCAGCTTCTTCACCTGGGCGCCCTGACGCTCCATCCTCTCACGCACCTGCAGACAGCAGAGGGAGGAGCCTGAGGACCGGCGGACAGGTGGGACAGGAGCGCTTGATTCGGTCATGGGGCGCACCCTGCTGGGGAGGGGAGGCTCAGAGGGAGCAACGTTACAGAGACAGGTCAAAGGTCAAGAACATAGAACACAGAAAAGCCTCATGCCCAGCAGAACGGCTCTCACCACAGCGGCCTAGTCAAAGTCCGCCCCACAGAAGCAATGCTGAGGGTTCTAACGAGGTTCTGAGGGTGCATTCAAGGACTGAAAGGTGCTCCGTGATGCGTTCACTGACCTCCTTCATGGTCACAGACAGCTTGCGGCTCTTGTCCAGCAGCTTGCTGACGGTGTTGGAGGTGTGGCTGTGATTCTTGGACAGCCTGGTCATGTCCGCCTGGATCCCTCTGACCACGTCCTCCATCTGGACCTGGTGGTTCTGGAAGAGAACCGGCCAGCCGTTAGAACCTGGAACACGTCCCGTCAGTGACCTGGACCCGTAAACACGCCTGTCTGATGCCTCTGCAGCCTAGCAGGGACGCTGCAGCAGCACATTCCTGACAGCGAGGGTGTGTCAGAACATGGAGGAACCGCCAACATCTGGCTGCTCGGTCAGCTGCTGTCGTCATGTGACCACCCAGAGAGGAGAACCGCTCCCCAGGGAACCCACCCGGCTTAAATCAGACGCTTTTTACATGGAGTCTGGTCCCTGAGGCCTGGCTCTGCTCCGTCTCTACCTGGACTTCTGGCTCCGTCTCTACCTGGACTCTGTCCCTACCTGTCAGGTGTGACCACTCAGCTCACCTCCATCTTGTGCTGGTTGTCCTGCACAGCGTCCAGCATGTTGACCAGCTTGTCCAGCAGCGTCAGCACCGTGATGGCGTTGACGGGACCCTGGCCCAACTTGTCCGGGTCGAACACCGCTGAAGGGGAGGTGGGTGAGGCGGCTTCCCCTGCCAGCAGGTCCAGGTTGAGGTCCAGGTCCTGAGCCTCGGCGGGGACCATCAGGTCCTGGCTCTGGTGGGACTCGGTAGTCACCATGTCGGCGGCGTTAGGAGCAGTTTCCCTGTGGAGGAGAAAACACCCAGACTTGAGCTGGCCTGCAGGCTCTGAGGGCTGCGCTCTGATTGGCTGCTTCTCAGCAAAACTTTCCACATAACTTCCCACTGTGGAAACAGTCCACACCTTTAACTCCTTCCCTGCTGCAGCTGGCAGTGACTGAGGAGCTGCCGTCGACGCCACCGCTGGCGTCACGCCGTTCAGCCACAGGAAGTTCTGTGGTCAACAGGAAGAACCGGGCCCTGGACCAGAACCCCCCACAACAACAACTTTTACGTCTGCTGCAGCTCACAGGGTTAAATTCCCTGTTCAGCCTGACACTCAGTCTGTGCACCACACCCAGGGGGAGGGGCCAGTTACCATGGAGAGGGGCCAGTTACCAGGGGGAGGGGCCAGTTACCAGGGGGAGGGGGCAGGAGGGAGGGAGAGCCAGAGTGTTTTTCACATGAAGTCATCTGCAAGGAAGCCTGCAGCTTTTCCTCCCATTGTGTTAAAGCAGGAACACCAGAGTCCATAGGAAAAAGAGTCGATTTAAGGTTCCTACCAGTGACCCGGTATCCCTGACCCAGAACTGTTTATGGTTCTGGTTCTGAAGGAGAGATCATTATTCTGTAACCAGAGTCTATAGGAAAATGAGTCGATTTAAGGTTCCTACCAGTGACCTGGTATCCCTGACCCAGAACTGTTTATGGTTCTGGTTCTGAAGGAGAGATCATTATTCTGTAACCAGAGTCCATAGGAAAAAGAGTCGATTTAAGGTTCCTACCAGTGACCCGGTATACCTGACCCAGAACTGTTTATGGTTCTGGTTCTGTTGGACTGAAGGAGAGATTATTATTCTGTAACCAGAGTCCATAGGAAAAAGAGTCGATTTAAGGTTCCTACCAGTGACCCGGTATACCTGACCCAGAACTGTTTATGGTTCTGGTTCTGTTAAACTGAAGGAGAGAATATTATTCTGTAACCAGAGTCCAGAGGAAAAAGAGTCGATTTAAGGTTCCTACAAGTGACCCGGTATCCCTGACCCAGAACTGTTTATGGTTCTGGTTCTGTTGGACTGAAGGAGAGTTTAATATTCTGTAACCAGAGTCCATAGGAAAAAGAGTCGATTTAAGGTTCCTACCAGTGACCCGGTATCCCTGACCCAGAACTGTTTATGGTACTGGTTCTGTTGAACTGAAGGAGAGATTATTATTCTGTAACCAGAGTCCATAGGAAAAAGAGTCGATTTAAGGTTCCTACCAGTGACCCGGTATCCCTGACCCAGAACTGTTTATGGTTCTGGATCTGTTGGACTGAAGGAGAGATTATTATTCTGTAACCAGAGTCCATAGGAAAAAGAGTCGATTTAAGGTTCCTACCAGTGACCCGGTATACCTGACCCAGAACTGTTTATGGTTCTGGTTCTGTTGAACTGAAGGAGGGATTATTATTCTGTAACCAGAGTCCATAGGAAAAAGAGTCGATTTAAGGTTCCTACCAGTGACCCGGTATACCTGACCCAGAACTGTTTATGGTTCTGGTTCTGTTGGACTGAAGGAGAGATTATTATTCTGTAACCAGAGTCCATAGGAAAAAGAGTCGATTTAAGGTTCCTACCAGTGACCCGGTATACCTGACCCAGAACTGTTTATGGTTCTGGTTCTGTTAAACTGAAGGAGAGAATATTATTCTGTAACCAGAGTCCAGAGGAAAAAGAGTCGATTTAAGGTTCCTACCAGTGACCCGGTATCCCTGACCCAGAACTGTTTATGGTTCTGGTTCTGTTGAACTGAAGGAGAGATGATTATTCTGTAACCAGAGTCCAGAGGAAAAAGAGTCGATTTAAGGTTCCTACCAGTGACCCGGTATCCCTGACCCAGAACTGTTTATGGTTCCGGTTCTGTTGGACTGAAGGAGAATTTAATATTCTGTAACCAGAGTCCAGAGGAAAAAGAGTCGATTTAAGGTTCCTACCAGTGACCCGGTATCCCTGACCCAGAACTGTTTATGGTTCTGTTGGACTGAAGGAGAGATTATTATTCTGTAACCAGAGTCCATAGGAAAAAGAGTCGATTTAAGGTTCCTACCAGTGACCCGGTATACCTGACCCAGAACTGTTTATGGTTCTGGTTCTGTTAAACTGAAGGAGAGAATATTATTCTGTAACCAGAGTCCAGAGGAAAAAGAGTCGATTTAAGGTTCCTACCAGTGACCCGGTATCCCTGACCCAGAACTGTTTATGGTTCTGGTTCTGTTGGACTGAAGGAGAGATTATTATTCTGTAACCAGAGTCCATAGGAAAAAGAGTCGATTTAAGGTTCCTACCAGTGACCCGGTATACCTGACCCAGAACTGTTTATGGTTCTGGTTCTGTTAAACTGAAGGAGAGAATATTATTCTGTAACCAGAGTCCAGAGGAAAAAGAGTCGATTTAAGGTTCCTACCAGTGACCCGGTATCCCTGACCCAGAACTGTTTATGGTTCTGGTTCTGTTGGACTGAAGGAGAGTTTAATATTCTGTAACCAGAGTCCATAGGAAAAAGAGTCGATTTAAGGTTCCTACCAGTGACCCGGTATCCCTGACCCAGAACTGTTTATGGTACTGGTTCTGTTGAACTGAAGGAGAGATTATTATTCTGTAACCAGAGTCCATAGGAAAAAGAGTCGATTTAAGGTTCCTACCAGTGACCCGGTATCCCTGACCCAGAACTGTTTATGGTTCTGGTTCTGAAGGAGAGATCATTATTCTGTAACCAGAGTCTATAGGAAAATGAGTCGATTTAAGGTTCCTACCAGTGACCTGGTATCCCTGACCCAGAACTGTTTATGGTTCTGGTTCTGAAGGAGAGATCATTATTCTGTAACCAGAGTCCATAGGAAAAAGAGTCGATTTAAGGTTCCTACCAGTGACCCGGTATACCTGACCCAGAACTGTTTATGGTTCTGGTTCTGTTGGACTGAAGGAGAGATTATTATTCTGTAACCAGAGTCCATAGGAAAAAGAGTCGATTTAAGGTTCCTACCAGTGACCCGGTATACCTGACCCAGAACTGTTTATGGTTCTGGTTCTGTTAAACTGAAGGAGAGAATATTATTCTGTAACCAGAGTCCAGAGGAAAAAGAGTCGATTTAAGGTTCCTACCAGTGACCCGGTATCCCTGACCCAGAACTGTTTATGGTTCTGGTTCTGTTGGACTGAAGGAGAGTTTAATATTCTGTAACCAGAGTCCATAGGAAAAAGAGTCGATTTAAGGTTCCTACCAGTGACCCGGTATCCCTGACCCAGAACTGTTTATGGTACTGGTTCTGTTGAACTGAAGGAGAGATTATTATTCTGTAACCAGAGTCCATAGGAAAAAGAGTCGATTTAAGGTTCCTACCAGTGACCCGGTATCCCTGACCCAGAACTGTTTATGGTTCTGGATCTGTTGGACTGAAGGAGAGATTATTATTCTGTAACCAGAGTCCATAGGAAAAAGAGTCGATTTAAGGTTCCTACCAGTGACCCGGTATACCTGACCCAGAACTGTTTATGGTTCTGGTTCTGTTGAACTGAAGGAGGGATTATTATTCTGTAACCAGAGTCCATAGGAAAAAGAGTCGATTTAAGGTTCCTACCAGTGACCCGGTATACCTGACCCAGAACTGTTTATGGTTCTGGTTCTGTTGGACTGAAGGAGAGATTATTATTCTGTAACCAGAGTCCATAGGAAAAAGAGTCGATTTAAGGTTCCTACCAGTGACCCGGTATACCTGACCCAGAACTGTTTATGGTTCTGGTTCTGTTAAACTGAAGGAGAGAATATTATTCTGTAACCAGAGTCCAGAGGAAAAAGAGTCGATTTAAGGTTCCTACCAGTGACCCGGTATCCCTGACCCAGAACTGTTTATGGTTCTGGTTCTGTTGAACTGAAGGAGAGATGATTATTCTGTAACCAGAGTCCAGAGGAAAAAGAGTCGATTTAAGGTTCCTACCAGTGACCCGGTATCCCTGACCCAGAACTGTTTATGGTTCCGGTTCTGTTGGACTGAAGGAGAATTTAATATTCTGTAACCAGAGTCCAGAGGAAAAAGAGTCGATTTAAGGTTCCTACCAGTGACCCGGTATCCCTGACCCAGAACTGTTTATGGTTCTGTTGGACTGAAGGAGAGATTATTATTCTGTAACCAGAGTCCATAGGAAAAAGAGTCGATTTAAGGTTCCTACCAGTGACCCGGTATACCTGACCCAGAACTGTTTATGGTTCTGGTTCTGTTAAACTGAAGGAGAGAATATTATTCTGTAACCAGAGTCCAGAGGAAAAAGAGTCGATTTAAGGTTCCTACCAGTGACCCGGTATCCCTGACCCAGAACTGTTTATGGTTCTGGTTCTGTTGGACTGAAGGAGAGATTATTATTCTGTAACCAGAGTCCATAGGAAAAAGAGACGATTTAAGGTTCCTACCAGTGACCCGGTATCCCTGACCCAGAACTGTTTATGGTTCTGGTTCTGAAGGAGAGATTATTATTCTGTAACCAGAGTCCATAGGAAAAAGAGTCGATTTAAGGTTCCTACCAGTGACCCGGTATCCCTGACCCAGAACTGTTTATGGTTCTGGTTCTGAAGGAGAGATTGTTATTCTGTAACCAGAGTCCAGAGGAAAAAGAGTCGATTTAAGGTTCCTACCAGTGAACCGGTATCCCTGACCCAGAACTGTTTATGGTTCTGTTGAACTGAAGGAGAGATCATTATTCTGTAACCAGAGTCCAGAGGAAAAAGAGTCGATTTAAGGTTCCTACCAGTGACCTGGTATCCCTGACCCAGAACTGTTTATGGTTCTGGTTCTGAAGGAGAGAATATTATTCTGTAACCAGAGTCCATAGGAAAAAGAGTCGATTTAAGGTTCCTACCAGTGACCCGGTATCCCTGACCCAGAACTGTTTATGGTTCTGTTGGACTGAAGAAGAGATTATTATTCTGTAACCAGAGTCCATAGGAAAAAGAGTCGATTTAAGGTTCCTACCAGTGACCCGGTATCCCTGACCCAGAACTGTTTATGGTTCTGGTTCTGTTGGACTGAAGAAGAGAATATTATTCTGTAACCAGAGTCCATAGGAAAAAGAGTCGATTTAAGGTTCCTACCAGTGACCTGGTATCTCTGACCCAGAACTGTTTATGGTTCTGTTGGACTGAAGAAGAGATTATTATTCTGTAACCAGAGTCCATAGGAAAAAGAGTCGATTTAAGGTTCCTACCAGTGACCCGGTATCCCTGACCCAGAACTGTCTATCTATCTATCTATCTATCTATCTATATATATATATATATATATATATATATATATATATATAAAATTATTGGACTATTATTGGATTATTGGAACCGTCTCTCTCTCCGCCGCTTCTATTCAGAGGAGCGCATGCGCAGCCAGCAGGAAGTCTTGCAGATGCTCTTCCGGGTCACGTCAGTTAGTAAACAGCACTGTTCTGAGTCATATGACTGTAAGTTTGGGATCAGCGGTCAGGGTTGGGCGTTAAGGGATGACAGTACCGGGTTCTGGACGCGCTAAGCGGGGGAACCGGGTCTGGGCCTGAGCTGCTGCGCCCTCACGGCTCCCAGAGGATCAGCTGACCCGCAGCCTTCACTTCCCTCTCCCTGCGGCCCGGTTCCCGTCTGCAGAACCAGAACCTCAGCATGGCCTTCATCTCCGCTAACTGGAACCCGCTGGGAGACGCCTTCTACCGGTCAGTACCAGCCGCAGCTCGGCTAGCCGTGCTGCCTTAGAACCGGCTTAGAACCGAGTCAGAACCGGCTGAGTGTGCAGGGCGGCCTGGTCCCATGCTAACGCTAGCTAGCGCATGCTAACGCACTGCACACCTGTAGTCCTCCCCAGGTGTGTTGCTGTGACCACAGGCTGCAGCCGATGGAGGCCTCAGAGGTCCGCCCACCGGGTTCCGGGCTCGGTTCGGTTCCTTTAGTCACTCAGCGACCCGGACACGCCGGGTTAGCTTAAATATGAGCCCAAATGAACCGAGTCTGGTTCTGTCCAGTCATGGTTCTGCTGCTGACCTGTCTGGCTTTGTTCTCTCTCCGCAGGAAGACGGAACTCTACGAGATGTTCTGGAACCTCCGTGATGGTCTCAGGGACAGCCTGGTGGCGGCAGCTCCGTACGGAGGGCCAGTCGGTGGGTTCTCCTCCTTATTGTTCTAGAACCTCCAGTCGGTTGGGTTCTCCTCTATGTTCTAGAACCTCCAGTCTGTGGGTTCTCCTCCTTAATGTTCTGGAACCTCCGTGATGGTCTCAGGGACAGCCTGGTGGCGGCAGCACCGTACGGAGGTCCAGTCGGTGGGTTCTCCTCTATGTTCTAGAACCTCCAGTCGGTGGGTTCTCCTCCTTAATGCTCCAGAACCTCCAGTCGGTGGGTTCTCCTCCTTAATGCTCCAGAACCTCCAGTCGGTGGGTTCTCCTCCTTAATGCTCTAGAACCTCCAGTCTGTGGGTTCTTCTCCTTAATGTTCTAGAACCTACAGTGGGTGGGTTCTCTTCTATGTTCCAGAACCACCAGTCGGTGGGTTCTCCTCCTTATTGTTCTAGAACCTCCAGTCGGTGGGTTCTCCTCCTTATTGTTCTAGAACCTCCAGTCGGTGGGTTCTCCTCCTTATTGTTCCAGAACCTCCAGTGGGTGGGTTCTCCTCCTTAATGATCCAGAACCTCCAGTCGGCGGGTTCTCCTCCTTATTGTTCTAGAACCTCCAGTGGGTGGGTTCTCCTCTATGTTCCAGAACCTCCAGTGGGTGGGTTCTCCTCCTTATTGTTCTAGAACCTCCAGTCTGTGGGTTCTCCTCCTTAATGCTCTAGAACCTCCAGTCTGTGGGTTCTCCTCCTCTATGTTCCAGAACCTCCAGTCGGTGGGTTCTCCTCTATGTTCCAGAACCTCCAGTGGGTGGGTTCTCCTCCTTATTGTTCTAGAACCTCCAGTCTGTGGGTTCTCCTCCTTAATGCTCTAGAACCTCCAGTCTGTGGGTTCTCCTCCTCTATGTTCCAGAACCTCCAGTCGGTGGGTTCTCCTCCTTAATGTTCCAGAACCTCCAGTCGGTGGGTTCTCCTCCTTATTGTTCCAGAACCTCCAGTCGGCGGGTTCTCCTCCTTATTGTTCTAGAACCTCCAGTCGGTGGGTTCTCCTCCTTAATGCTCCAGAACCTCCAGTTGGTGGGTTCTCCTCCTTATTGTTCCAGAACCTCCAGTCGGCGGGTTCTCCTCCTTAATGCTCCAGAACCTCCAGTCGGCGGGTTCTCCTCCTTAATGCTCCAGAACCTCCAGTCGGCGGGTTCTCCTCCTTATTGTTCTAGAACCTCCAGTGGGTGGGTTCTCCTCTATGTTCCAGAACCTCCAGTGGGTGGGTTCTCCTCCTTATTGTTCTAGAACCTCCAGTCTGTGGGTTCTCCTCCTTAATGCTCTAGAACCTCCAGTCTGTGGGTTCTCCTCCTCTATGTTCCAGAACCTCCAGTCGGTGGGTTCTCCTCTATGTTCCAGAACCTCCAGTGGGTGGGTTCTCCTCCTTATTGTTCTAGAACCTCCAGTCTGTGGGTTCTCCTCCTTATTGTTCTAGAACCTCCAGTCTGTGGGTTCTCCTCCTTAATGCTCTAGAACCTCCAGTCTGTGGGTTCTCCTCCTCTATGTTCCAGAACCTCCAGTCGGTGGGTTCTCCTCCTTATTGTTCTAGAACCTCCAGTCGGTGGGTTCTCCTCCTTATTGTTCCAGAACCTCCAGTCGGCGGGTTCTCCTCCTTATTGTTCTAGAACCTCCAGTCGGTGGGTTCTCCTCCTTAATGCTCCAGAACCTCCAGTTGGTGGGTTCTCCTCCTTATTGTTCCAGAACCTCCAGTCGGCGGGTTCTCCTCCTTAATGCTCCAGAACCTCCAGTCGGCGGGTTCTCCTCCTTATTGTTCTAGAACCTCCAGTCGGTGGGTTCTCCTCCTTAATGCTCCAGAACCTCCAGTCGGCGGGTCCTCCTCTATGTTCTAGAACCTCCAGTCGGTGGGTTCTCCTCCTTAATGCTCTAGAACCTCCAGTCTGTGGGTTCTCCTCATTAATGTTCCAGAACCTCCAGTCGGTGGGTTCTCCTCCTTATTGTTCTAGAACCTCCAGTCGTGGGTTCTCCTCCTTAATGCTCCAGATACTCCAGTCGGCGGGTTCTCCTCCTTATTGTTCTAGAACCTCCAGTCGGCGGGTCCTCCTCCTTAATGTTCTAGAACCTCCAGTCGGTGGGTTCTCCTCTATGTTCTAGAACCTCCAGTCTGTGGGTTCTCCTCCTCTATGTTCCAGAACCTCCAGTCGGTGGGTTCTCCTCCTTAATGTTCTAGAACCTCCAGTCGGTGGGTTCTCCTCTATGTTCTAGAACCTCCAGTTGGTGGGTTCTCCTCCTTAATGTTCCAGAACCTACAGTCAGTGGGTTCTCCTCATTAATGTTCTAGAACCTCCAGTCGTGGGTTCTCCTCATTAATGTTCCAGAACCTCCAATCGGTGGGTTCTCCTCCTTAATGTTCCAGAACCTCCAGTCGCGGGTTCTCCTCATTAATGTTCCAGAACCTCCAGTCGGTGGGTTCTTCTCTATGTTCCAGAACCTCCAGTCTGTGGGTTCTCCTCTATGTTCCAGAACCTCCAGTCTGTGGGTTCTCCTCCTTATTGTTCTAGAACCTCCAGTCAGTGGGTTCTCCTCCTTAATGCTCCAGAACCTCCAGTCGGTGGGTTCTCCTCCTTATTGTTCTAGAACCTCCAGTCTGTGGGTTCTCCTCCTTAATGTTCCAGAACCTCCAGTCGGTGGGTTCTCCTCCTCTATGTTCCAGAACCTACAGTCGATGGGTTCTCCTCCTTAATGTTCCAGAACCTCCAGTCGGTGGGTTCTCCTCCTCTATGTTCCAGAACCTCCAGTCTGTGGGTTCTCCTCCTTAATGTTCCAGAACCTCCAGTCGGCGGGTTCTCCTCCTTAATGCTCCAGAACCTCCAGCCTGTGGGTTCTCCTCCTTAATGATCCAGAACCTCCAGTGGGTGGGTTCTCCTCCTTAATGCTCCAGAACCTCCAGTGGGTGGGTTCTCCTCCTTAATGTTCCAGAACCTCCAGTGGGTGGGTTCTCCTCCTTAATGTTCCAGAACCTCCAGTGGGTGGGTTCTCCTCCTTAATGCTCCAGAACCTCCAGTGGGTGGGTTCTCCTCCTCTATGTTCCAGAACCTCCAGTCGGTGGGTTCTCCTCATTAATGTTCCAGAACCTCCAGTCGTGGGTTCTCCTCTATGTTCCAGAACCTCCAGTCTGTGGGTTTTCCTCCTTAATGTTTCAGAACCTCCAGTCAGCGGGTTCTCCTCATTAATGTTCCAGAACCTCCAGTCGTGGGTTCTCCTCTATGTTCCAGAACCTCCAGTCGTGGGTTCTTCTCCTTAATGTTTTAGAACCTCCAGTCTGTGGGTTCTCCTCCTTAATGATCTAGAACCTCCAGTCTGTGGGTTCTCCTCCTTAATGATCCAGAACCTCCAGTGGGTGGGTTCTCCTCCTCTATGTTCTAGAACCTGCAGTCATGGGTTCTCCTCCTTAATGTTCCAGAACCTCCAGTCGGTGGGTTCTCCTCCTTAATGTTCCTGAACCTCCAGTCAGCGGGTTCTCCTCCTTAATGTTCCAGAACCTCCAGTCAGCGGGTTCTCCTCCTTAATGATCCAGAACCTCCAGTCATGGGTTCTCCTCCTTAATGTTTTAGAACCTCCAGTCGGTGGGTTCTCCTCCTTAATGTTCCTGAACCTCCAGTCAGCGGGTTCTCCTCTATGTTCCACATCATATCATTACTCCCAGTTGTTTTTGGTAACCTGTGGTTCTGTCGTCTGTCTCAGCTCTGCTCAGAGAACCTCTCAGACGTTCTCCCAGCTCTCGTCCTCAGTTGGAGATTTATTCTGCGTCAGGAGCCTCCATCACCAGCTTCCCTGTAAGGTCACATGTCCACCAGATACACAGCCAATCAAAAGGCCTGTCCTCACCTGTCTCTCTCTCCCTCACCTGTCTCTGTCTCTCACCTGTCTCTCTCCCTCACCTGTCTCTGTCTCTCAGTGGAAGAGCGGTCCGGTGGTCCACCTGGGCTGGTCCGTCAATGATGAGCTGTTGTGTGTTCAGGAGGACGGAACGGTTCTGATCTACGACCTGTTTGGGTCCTTCAAGAGACACTTCAGTATGGGACAGGTGAGTCTAGACACTTCAGTATGGGACAGGTGAGTCTAGTCAGAGACTTCAGTATGGGACAGGTGAGTCTAGACACTTCAGTATGGGACAGGTGAGTCTAGACACTTCAGTATGGGACAGGTGAGTCTAGATAGAGACTTCAGTATGGGACAGGTGAGTCTAGATAGAGACTTGAGAGTGGGACAGGTGAGTCTAGTCAGAGACTTGAGGGTGGGACAGGTGAGTCTAGACACTTCAGTATGGGACAGGTGAGTCTAGTCAGAGACTTCAGTATGGGACAGGTGAGTCTAGACACTTCAGTATGGGACAGGTGAGTCTAGACACTTCAGTATGGGACAGGTGAGTCTAGATAGAGACTTCAGTATGGGACAGGTGAGTCTAGATAGAGACTTGAGAGTGGGACAGGTGAGTCTAGTCAGAGACTTGAGGGTGGGACAGGTGAGTCTAGACACTTCAGTATGGGACAGGTGAGTCTAGTCAGAGACCTGAGAGTGGGACAGGTGAGTCTAGACACTTCAGTATGGGACAGGTGAGTCTAGTTAGAGACCTGAGAGTGGGACAGGTGAGCCTAGATAGAGACTTGAGGGCGGGACAGGTGAGTCTAGATAGAGACCTGAGAGTGGGACAGGTGAGTCTAGTCAGAGACTTGAGGGTGGGACAGGTGAGTCTAGACACTTCAGTATGGGACAGGTGAGTCTAGTTAGAGACCTGAGAGTGGGACAGGTGAGTCTAGTCAGAGACTTGAGGGTGGGACAGGTGAGTCTAGACACTTCAGTATGGGACAGGTGAGTCTAGTCAGAGACCTGAGAGTGGGACAGGTGAGTCTAGACACTTCAGTATGGGACAGGTGAGTCTAGTCAGAGACCTGAGAGTGGGACAGGTGAGCCTAGATAGAGACTTGAGGGCGGGACAGGTGAGTCTAGATAGAGACCTGAGGGAGGGACAGGTGAGTCTAGTTAGAGACCTGAGAGTGGGACAGGTGAGTCTAGATAGAGACTTGAGGGCGGGACAGGTGAGTCTAGATAGAGACTTGAGGGCGGGACAGGTGAGTCTAGTCAGAGACTTGAGGGTGGGACAGGTGAGTCTAGATAGAGACCTGAGGGCGGGACAGGTGAGTCTAGATAGAGACCTGAGGGAGGGACAGGTGAGTCTAGTCAGAGACTTGAGGGCGGGACAGGTGAGTCTAGATAGAGACCTGAGGGAGGGACAGGTGAGTCTAGTCAGAGACACTTCAGTATGGGACAGGTGAGTCTAGAAAGAGACCTGAGAGTGGGACAGGTGAGTCTAGTCAGAGACTTGAGGGTGTGACAGGTGAGTCTAGATAGAGACCTGAGAGTGGGACAGGTGAGTCTAGAAAGAGACTTGAGAGTGGGACAGGTGAGTCTAGATAGACTTCAGTATGGGACAGGTGAGTCTAGTCAGAGACTTGAGGGTGGGACAGGTGAGTCTAGATAGAGACCTGAGAGTGGGACAGGTGAGTCTAGAAAGAGACTTGAGGGTGTGACAGGTGAGTCTAGATAGAGACCTGAGAGTGGGACAGGTGAGTCTAGAAAGAGACTTGAGAGTGGGACAGGTGAGTCTAGATAGACTTCAGTATGGGACAGGTGAGTCTAGTCAGAGACTTGAGGGTGGGACAGGTGAGTCTAGATAGAGACCTGAGAGTGGGACAGGTGAGTCTAGAAAGAGACTTGAGGGTGTGACAGGTGAGTCTAGTCAGAGACTTGAGGGCGGGACAGGTGAGTCTAGTCAGAGACTTGAGGGCGGGACAGGTGAATCTAGTCAGAGATTTATGGGCGGGACAGGTGAGTCTAGTCAGAGACTTGAGGGCGGGACAGGTGAGTCTAGTCAGAGATTTATGGGCGGGACAGGTGAGTCTAGTCAGAGACTTGAGGGCGGGACAGGTGAGTCTAGTCAGAGATTTATGGGCGGGACAGGTGAGTCTAGTCAGAGACTTGAGGGCGGGACAGGTGAATCTAGTCAGAGACTTGAAGGCGGGACAGGTGAGTCTAGATAGAGACTTGTGGGCGGGACAGGTGAGTCTAGATGGAGACTTGAGGGCGGGACAGGTGAGTCTAGTCAGAGACTTGAGGGCGGGACAGGTGAGTCTAGATGGAGACTTGAGGGCGGGACAGGTGAGTCTAATAGAAACTTGAGGGCGGGACAGGTGAGTCTAGTCAGAGACTTGAGGGCGGGACAGGTGAGTCTAGATGGAGACTTGAGGGCGGGACAGGTGAGTCTAGATGGAGACTTGAGGGCGGGACAGGTGAGTCTAGAAAGAGACTTGAGGGCGGGACAGGTGAGTCTAGAAAGAGACTTGAGGGCGGGACAGGTGAGTCTAGAAAGAGACTTGAGGACGGGACAGGTGAGTCTAGATAGAGACTTGAGGGCGGGACAGGTGAGTCTAGTCAGAGACTTGAGGGCGTGACAGGTGAGTCTAGTCAGAGACTTGAGGGCGGGACAGGTGAGTCTAGAAAGAGACTTGAGGGCGGGACAGGTGAGTCTAGAAAGAGACTTGAGGGCGGGACAGGTGAGTCTAGTCAGAGACTTGAGGGCGGGACAGGTGAGTCTAGTCAGAGACTTGAGGGCGGGACAGGTGAATCTAGTCAGAGATTTATGGGCGGGACAGGTGAGTCTAGTCAGAGACTTGAGGGCGGGACAGGTGAGTCTAGATAGAGACTTGAGGGTGGGACAGGTGAGTCTAGTCAGAGACTTGAGGGTGGGACAGGTGAGTCTAGATAGAGACTTGAGGGTGTGACAGGTGAGCCTAGTCAGAGACTTGAGGGCGGGACAGGTGAGTCTAGATAGAGACTTGAGGGTGTGACAGGTGAGTCTAGCCAGAGACTTGTGGGCGGGACAGGTGAGTCTAGTCAGAGACTTGAGGGCGGGACAGGTGAGTCTAGTCAGAGACTTGAGGGCGGGACAGGTGAGTCTAGTCAGAGACTTGAGGGCGGGACAGGTGAGTCTAGATAGAGACTTGAGGGTGTGAAAGGTGAGTCTAGTCAGAGACTTGAGGGCGGGACAGGTGAGTCTAGTCAGAGACTTGAGGGCGGGACAGGTGAGACTAGTCAGAGACTTGAGGGTGTGAAAGGTGAGTCTAGTCAGAGACTTCAGGGTGGGACAGGTGAGTCTTGGACAGGTGTGTGTTTGCGAACTCGTTAACTGATTACACTTTGTCTGAAACAGGAAGTGGTCCAGAGTCAGGTGTTGGAGGCCAAGGTGTTTCACTCTCCTTACGGAACAGGTATCGCCATAGTAACAGGTTCCTCCCGCTTCACCTTGGCAACCAACATCGAGGACCTGAAGCTACGCAGGTTACCTGAAGTCCCAGGTAAGGAGGACTCCAGGTGAATTCAGGCCTTTACGATCAGACCTCCACCTGAATCTGTCCCTCAGGTCTCCAGGGGAAGCCGTCCTGCTGGGTTGTCCTCACTCAGGACAGACAGACCAAAGTCCTGGTGTCCAGTGGACCTGAGCTCTACGTCCTGGACAACACGTCCTGCACTGCTGTGGTACGACCTGGGACAGGTGAGCAGGGGAACCCGGGCTCCTCACCTGTCTGACCCCGTCCTCATGTGTCTCCAGTATCCCCCAGGTCTCAGTCCTCAGGCTGGCAGCATCGTCAGCATGTCCGTCTCCTTCAGCTACAAGTACCTGGCTCTGTTCACGGACACGGGACACCTTTGGACCGGGCTGTCCAGCCTACAGGTGAGCAGGCCGTGTCCACAGTGGGGCCTCACGATTCGCCGAGTGATTCGAGGAGCTCCAATCCTAAAACGCCTCGAAGCCTCACTGTGCTCCATGCAGGCGGCTAATGCTAGCCTAGCACGCTAACACGTAGCTGTCTGCCATGCGGCTGTTAAGTCGTGACGTACCTACCGCTGCTTCCTGGTCCGTCGTTTATTCGATACGCCGCTGTGCCGTCTCAGTAGATCAGAGACAGAAAAACATTTCATCCATTCCCCTGCGATGAGAGGAGGAGGTGGCCTCCAAGGAAATGATTAAAATGCTGCGATTTTGCTGAGTCGCTGCGCTAGCATCAAGCTAACCTGTCACACATGCTAACTACCGTACAAACAACGTTAACGCTTGACATGGTAAAGCACAAACACAAGTTAGCATGAACCACGTCATGTACAGCGGATGTGGAACCGCAGGTTCACCGTGACGTCAGACTTAGAACCTTTAAGAACCGTAAGCAGCGCAGAGAAGGAGAGCTAAAGATTAAAGGTGTAGCGACACGTTTAGCAGGAAACAACGCGGAGCTTCTAGCTGCCGCAGATTAGCGCCTCTCTCTCTGCTCAGCCCCACCTTTCCTCTCGGGGCGGAGCTTGTTCTGATTGGTCCAGCTGACGGCCAATCACGTGAGGGCTGAGCTTTAGGAGCCGGTTCCTCTGAAAACCTGCAGAGACTCATCACAGCTGGATACTGTAGAGGAAAGTCTGGTCTTTGTTGTGACTATAACGTTATACCAGTCTATAAATCAACTGATGTTCTTCCTATATTTTCAACGCAAGCACTTAATTTTAATATGACAATGCCTCGTTATTTATTAATAACTACAAACTGCTGCACAGCTAAGCTTTAAACTTTGTTTTTTCCTTTATAATAATTAATCCTGTGTTTCAGTCTGGTGTCTGTGGCCTCCTGATTTAACCTCTATGTGACAGTAAAGGTGATTTTATTCTATTAAACATGGGTAAGGTTTGAAAAGAAGGCACTGTTTATTATGCCTGAATTTACCTTTTTGGTGAATGCGTAATTATTTAATTCTCTATTTGTGGACTAAAACAACGAGTTAGGCCTGAAGTTAAACTCTAAAACTGTTTTATGTGAATATAATTCTGCTTTTTAATCTAAAAAACAGACAAATGTAAAATGCAAGTGAAACATTTTTGTTTGTGACCATTTTTCGCTCCAGAGGCAGCTGATGCTAAGTCATCCATGAGCTTTTTAGCTGCAGGTTTATCCTCGTTATTCAATTCAATTCAATTTTATTTGACTTATATAGCGGCGATTCATGAAACATGTCATCTCAAGGAACTTTACAAAGTTAAATTATACAGATTGGTCGAAAAATTTCCTATATAAAGGAAAATATTAATTTTGTATTTATTCAAAGAGAGCGGCATTATTTGCTAATTGGCATTATTTCTATAAAATAAGCCTAATTATGTGAGACTCTGCAGCATGTGTGCGTTTTTTATGCGGTTACTGGACTAACCGTCAGAATAATGGTGAGAATAGGTGATGAGCGCCCAGCCACACCTGTGCATGGACCTGACAGGTGACTCTGCTGTCTGCAGGAGCGACTCAGTGAGGTGGACACCAAGCGCACAGCGCGGCCCAAGCAGATGCTCTGGTACGTTAATCACTGGTCCACTGGTCCACTTACCTGTCCCAGGGCCACCTTAGTGGCGTAGGTCCAGTCCTGGTCTCACCTCGTCTACCTGTCCAGGTGCCGCAGACCGAGGGCCCAGCAGCCCTCTGTGGTGCTGATGTGGGACCGGCTCCTCCTGGTGGTGGGGGCATGTAACGACACCATCCAGTATCCTTGACTCCAGCCAGACTGGACCCAGAACCAGAGCAGGTCCGTGGACCCGCCTTTGATCCTTGACTCAGAGCCCAGGTTCCCCCTGGAGGACGAGTCCGTGTTGGTGGCAGAACTGGACGGGGTCCGCATCATCGGTCCCAGCAGCCAGGAGCTGCTGCAGGAGGTTCCTGTGGTGTGCCAGGACATCTTCAAGATCGCCTCCATGGCCCCCGGAGCCCTGCTGCTGGAGGCCCACCGGGAGTACGAGGTATGCTGCCACAGCGGGGGGGTCTGGAGGTGCTCTGGACCGGCGGCTCTGACCTGCGGTTCTGACCTGCGGTTCTGACCTGCGGTTCTGAACCCGCGGCTCTGACCCGCGGTTCTGACCGGCGGTTCTGACCCGCGGTTCTGAACCCGCGGCTCTGGACCGGCGGCTCTGACCGGCGTCTGTCCCTGCAGAAGTCCAGCCAGAAGGCGGACGAGTACCTGAGGGAGATCAAGGAGCAGAACGTCCTGGGCGACGCCGTGCGGCAGTGCGTGGAGGCGGCGGCTCACGAGTACGACCCCGACACCCAGAAGGCCCTGATGAGGGTGAGAACACCAGAACCGCCAGCAGAACCGGGCCGGGTCCGGCCGCGTGTAACGTGCCGTCTGTCCGGCAGGCGGCGTCCTTCGGCAAGTGTTTCCTGACGGAGTTCAGTGCGGAGGAGTTCGTGACCACCTGCAGGGAGCTGCGGGTGCTGAACGCCGTCAGAGAGCGCGGCGTGGGCATGCCGCTCACACACACCCAGTATCCTGTCCCGGTGCATCATGGGAGCTGGAGTTCTGGGGCTATGAGTGTTAGGTAGAGCTCCTTAACGTTTGACCTCAGATTTAAACAGATGACGCTCCAGGTGCTCATAGACAGGTGAGTCTGCCTCCCCAGGTGGCCGATGTGCAGCGTGCCTCTAGCTGAGTCCTGCTCTGTGGTCTCAGGCTGGTCTACCGACAGCTGTACCCGCTAGCCATGGAGATCTGCCGCTACCTGAAGATCCCCGACTACCAGGGCGTGAGCCGCGTCCTCAAGCACTGGGCCTCCTGCAAGGTGCCACGCCTCCGTTCTCACCTCTCACCTGTCCCCCGGGGGCCGTCCTCACCTGTGCAATGTGTCTGTGGGCGTGTCCAGGTGCAGCAGAAGGACTTGACAGACGAGGCCATCGCCCGAGCCGTCTGCGCCAAGGTGGGAGACTCTCCGGGAGTTTCGTACTCCGACGTTGCAGCTAAAGCGTACGAATGTGGACGCACCGAGCTCGCCATCAAGGTGTGTACTTCCTGTAGTATCCATGGTCTTCCTGTAGTACCTGTATCTTCTGTGGTATACCTAGAAGTACGGTCCTGTAGTATCCATGGTCTTCCTGTAGTACCCGTATCTTCTGTGGTATAGCTAGAAGTACGCACCTGTATCTTCTGTGGTATACCTAGAAGTACGCACCTGTAGTATCCATGGTCTTCCTGTAGTACCTGTATCTTCTGTGGTATACCTAGAAGTACGGTCCTGTGGTATCAATGGTCTTCCTGTAGTACCTGTATCTTCTGTGGTATACCTAGAAGTACGGTCCTGTAGTATCCATGGTCTTCCTGTAGTACCCGTATCTTCTGTGGTATACCTAGAAGTACGCACCTGTATCTTCTGTGGTATACCTAGAAGTACGCACCTGTAGTATCCATGGTCTTCCTGTAGTACCTGTATCTTCTGTGGTATACCTAGAAGTACGGTCCTGTAGTAGTCATGATCATCATCTAGTACCTGTATCTTCTGTGGTATACCTAGAAGTACACACCTGTATCTTCTGTGGTATACCTAGAAGTACACACCTGTATCTTCTGTGGTATACCTAGAAGTACGCACCTATAGTATCCATGGTACTTCCTGTAGTACCTGTATCTTCTGTGGTATACCTAGAAGTACGCACCTGTAGTAGTCATGATCATCCTCTAGTACCTGTATCTTCTGTGGTATACCTAGAAGTACACACCTGTATCTTCTGTGGTATACCTAGAAGTACACACCTGTATCTTCTGTGGTATACCTAGAAGTACGCACCTATAGTATCCATGGTACTTCCTGTAGTACCTGTATCTTCTGTGTTATACCTAGAAGTACGCACCTGTAGTAGTCATGATCATCCTCTAGTACCTGTATCTTCTGTGGTATACCTAGAAGTACACACCTGTATCTTCTGTGGTATACCTAGAAGTACGCACCTGTAGTATCCATGGTCTTCCTCTAGTACCTGTATCTTCTGTGGTATACCTAGAAGTACGCACCTGTAGTATCCATGGTCTTCCTGTAATACCTGTATCTTCTCTGGTATACCTAGAAGTACGCACCTGTATCTTCTGTGGTATACCTAGAAGTACGTACCTGTAGTATCCATGGTCTTCCTGTAGTACCTGTATCTTCTGTGGTATACCTAGAAGTACACACCTGTACCTTCTGTGGTATACCTAGAAGTACACACCTGTATCTTCTGTGGTATACCTAGAAGAACGCACCTGTAGTATCCATGGTCTTCCTGTAGTACCTGTATCTTCTGTGGTATACCTAGAAGTAAGTACCTGTATCTTCTGTGGTATACCTAGAAGTACGTACCTGTATGTTCTGTGGTATACCTAGAAGTACGCACCTGTATCTTCTGTGGTATACCTAGAAGTACACACCTGTAGTATCCATGGTCATCCTGTAGTACCCGTATCTTCTGTGGTATACCTAGAAGTACGTACCTGTAGTATCCATGGTCTTCCTGTAGTACCTGTATCTTCTGTGGTATACCTAGAAGTACGCACCTGTAGTATCCATGGTCTTCCTGTAGTACCTGTATCTTCTGTGGTATACCTAGAAGTACACACCTGTATCTTCTGTGGTATACCTAGAAGTACACACCTGTAGTAACCATGGTCTTCCGATATTACCTGTACCTTCTGTGGTATACCTAGAAGTACACACCTCTAGTATCCATGGTCTTCCGATATTACCTGTACCTTCTGTGGTATACCTAGAAGTACACACCTCTAGTATCCATGGTCTTCCTGTAGTACCTGTATCTTCTGTGGTATACCTAGAAGTACACACCTGTATCTTCTGTGGTATACCTAGAAGTACACACCTGTATCTTCTGTGGTATACCTAGAAGTACACACCTGTATCTTCTGTGGTATACCTAGAAGTACGCACCTGTATCTTCTGTGGTATACCTAGAAGTATGCACCTGTATCTTCTGTGGTATACCTAGAAGTACGCACCTGTATCTTCTGTGGTATACCTAGAAGTACGTACCTGTAGTATCCATGGTCTTCCTGTAGTACCTGTATCTTCTGTGGTATACCTAGAAGTACACACCTGTACCTTCTGTGGTATACCTAGAAGTACACACCTGTATCTTCTGTGGTATACCTAGAAGAACGCACCTGTAGTATCCATGGTCTTCCTGTAGTACCTGTATCTTCTGTGGTATACCTAGAAGTAAGTACCTGTATCTTCTGTGGTATACCTAGAAGTACGTACCTGTATGTTCTGTGGTATACCTAGAAGTACGCACCTGTATCTTCTGTGGTATACCTAGAAGTACACACCTGTAGTATCCATGGTCATCCTGTAGTACCCGTATCTTCTGTGGTATACCTAGAAGTACGTACCTGTAGTATCCATGGTCTTCCTGTAGTACCTGTATCTTCTGTGGTATACCTAGAAGTACGCACCTGTAGTATCCATGGTCTTCCTGTAGTACCTGTATCTTCTGTGGTATACCTAGAAGTACACACCTGTATCTTCTGTGGTATACCTAGAAGTACACACCTGTAGTAACCATGGTCTTCCGATATTACCTGTACCTTCTGTGGTATACCTAGAAGTACACACCTCTAGTATCCATGGTCTTCCGATATTACCTGTACCTTCTGTGGTATACCTAGAAGTACACACCTCTAGTATCCATGGTCTTCCTGTAGTACCTGTATCTTCTGTGGTATACCTAGAAGTACGTACCTGTATCTTCTGTGGTATACCTAGAAGTACACACCTGTATCTTCTGTGGTATACCTAGAAGTACACACCTGTATCTTCTGTGATATACCTAGAAGTACACACCTGTATCTTCTGTGGTATACCTAGAAGTACACACCTGTATCTTCTGTGGTATACCTAGAAGTACACACCTGTATCTTCTGTGGTATACCTAGAAGTACGCACCTGTATCTTCTGTGGTATACCTAGAAGTATGCACCTGTATCTTCTGTGGTATACCTAGAAGTACGCACCTGTATCTTCTGTGGTATACCTAGAAATACGTACCTGTAGTATCCATGGTCTTCCTGTAGTACCTGTATCTTCTGTGGTATACCTAGAAGTACACACCTGTACCTTCTGTGGTATACCTAGAAGTACACACCTGTAGTATCCATGGTCATCCTATAGTACCTGTATCTTCTGTGGTATACCTAGAAGTACACACCTGTATCTTCTGTGGTATACCTAGAATACACACCTGTATCTTCTGTGGTATACCTAGAAGTACACACCTGTATCTTCTGTGGTATACCTAGAAGTACGCACCTGTATCTTCTGTGGTATACCTAGAAGTACGCACCTGTATCTTCTGTGGTATACCTAGAAGTACACACCTGTATCTTCTGTGGTATACCTAGAAGTACACACCTGTAGTATCCATGGTCATCCTATAGTACCTGTATCTTCTGTGGTATACCTAGAAGTACACACCTGTATCTTCTGTGGTATACCTAGAAGTACGCACCTGTATCTTCTGTGGTATACCTAGAAGTACGCACCTGTATCTTCTGTGGTATACCTAGAAGTACACACCTGTAGTATCCATGGTCTTCCTGTAGTACCTGTATCTTCTGTGGTATACCTAGAAGTACACACCTGTATCTTCTGTGGTATACCTAGAAGTACGCACCTGTATCTTCTGTGGTATACCTAGAAGTACACACCTGTAGTATCCATGGTCTTCCTGTAGTACCTGTATCTTCTGTGGTATACCTAGAAGTACACACCTGTATCTTCTCTGGTATACCTAGAAGTACACACCTGTAGTATCCATGGTCTTCCTGTAGTACCTGTATCTTCTGTGGTATACCTAGAAGTACGCACCTGTATCTTCTGTGGTATACCTAGAAGTACAAACCTGTATCTTCTGTGGTATACCTAGAAGTACACACCTGTATCTTCTGTGGTATACCTAGAAGTACACACCTGTACCTAACCCTAACCACGCAGTGACGGTTCCTCTGCCTTCACTGCAGCTCCTGGACTTTGAGGCCCGTTCTGGAGAGCAGGTTCCTCTGCTGCTGAAGATGAAGAGGAGTCAGCTGGCTCTCAGCAAAGCTGTGGAGAGCGGCGACACTGACCTGGGTGAGTGTTCAGGCTCCGCCCCCACCTGTCTGCCAGGTGAGACGTTAGCTGAAGGCGCCTCTGTGTGTCGCCAGTGTACACGGTGGTGACGTACCTGAAGAACGAGATGAACCGAGGAGACTTCTTCATGACCCTGAGGAACCAGCCGGTGGCCCTCAGCCTCTACAGACAGGTGGGTTTACCTGCACCTTGAGTCATGTGACCAGTCCAGTGACCTTAAAGTGTAACACCTTCTTTAGCCGCTAAGCTAGCCCTAAGGTGCAGCTTTGACGTTACGGTGCGGCTTCTTACATTTTCATGTCAGCTTGTTTAGTTCTGCAGTGTTTGGCCTAAACGTGTCTCAGTGCTGCCCTCTGGGGGTGAATGGTGGCTACTGTCTGTAAATGGGCTCCAGCCGGACGCCTCGTTAAGGTCAGGACTCTTTAGCCAGAGAGGAGTGCGTCAGCGGTCGCCATGATTTATACGTCAGTCAGGAAGGAGGCAGGAAAAGGAGCCTGAATGCTTCCTTAACTCGCTACTTTAGCTTAGGAACCTCCTGATGTCCCACAATCCTTTGCATCGCATGATGTATCAGCACAGCCTCCTCATGGAAATCAACTAAATGGTCATAATACAGTAAGACGAGTCGTTATTACTCTATAAAAACGGCACCTGTGAGCCGATACCTGGCTGCAGACTGGCTCGGTCTCACCTAATGGATCGGTCTCACCTGTGGTTCGGTCTCACCTGTGGCTCGGTCTCACCTAATGGATCGGTCTCACCTGTGGTTCGGTCTCACCTGTGGCTCGGTCTCACCTGTGGCTCGGTCTCACCTGTGGTCCGGTCTCACCTGTGGCTCTGTTCCACCTGTGGCTCGGTCTCACCTGTGGTTCGGTTCCACCTGTGGTCCGGTCTCACCTGATGGTTCGGTCTCACCTGTGGCCCGGTCTCACCTGTGGCCCGGTCTCACCTGTGCCGTGTGTTCTCCAGTTCTGTAAGCTGCAGGAGCCTCAGACGCTGAAGGATCTCTACAACCAGGACGATGACCACCAGGAGCTGGGAAACTTCTACGTCACAGCCAGTTACAGAGAGAAGGTGAGCTGCTGACACCTGGACAGGTAACAGCAGGTGTTGCCTTACCTGTCTTACCTGTCTCACCTGTCTTTGTGCAGCGGTTGGAGGGCCGTTTGAGTCAGCTGCAGGGCGCTGTGGATGAGTACAACAAGGCCAAGAACGACTTTGCTGCCAAGGTAAAAGTCTCACCTGTACACCAGGTGTGCTCTCCTGGGTTCTTCTTGTTTTTTTAGTTTTAAATGTTTATTTCCTTTTCCTAAAGCATTTACAAATAAACTAAGTTAGAACAGCATCACATTAACATCAGAATATGCAGAGCAGAAACAACGATGATGGAATACCTGTCCTCCAAACCTGAAAGTCACATTTTACCTCCTGTAGTCTTTTAAAACATAAAACCTGATTATTTACAGTCAGGTAAGGGATATATTCACTTAGCAGCTTTATGGTCATTTTAAATGTGAGGATTCATCCATAAGATGATATCTGCACAGACACGCAGCCCTCCGTCACTTTTTATCTAAATCTGGCTTTTTTTTTAAAGATCTCAGGTCCTTTAAATCATTTTTCTAAATATTTTCTGAATGTTTATTGGTAATGTGTGTTTATGTGCATTAAACATTCTTTGTAAAATACTGTAGTGTAGAAATAGTGGATCTGTTGCTATACTGTCTTCCACTTATTATTCTCATGGCTCTTTTTTGTAAAATAAAGATTGATTGACTGTGTTTACATGCATTTCTCCAAACTTAGGTCAGATATGGAACCATCATAGTGTTATATAAAATATAAAACGCTTTCTTATCTAGTGAATCCTTTGTCTAATATCACAGTTTTACTTTGATATAATCTGTGATTTCCAGTTTAAATCTCATCAAGCATGACACCCGGACACTTCAGTTCCCTTACTCTATAATTTCAGTTCCATCAATAATAAGCGTAAAATTGTTGTTTTTTGTCTCTGTTACTGAATATCATAAAGGAATCAATGATTGTTTACATCAAACCATTTCTTTATTCTCTTTAATTCTTTTGTTACCACATTCAACACGTGTGTTGCGTCTTCCCCAGAATAAAATAAGGTATCATCTGCAAATAAAACACATTGAAGCAGTTTGGACGCATAAACAGAATAATTTATGTACAAAATAAACAGTTCAGGCCCAAGAACACACCCCTGGGGTACTCAGGGGTGTGTTTTCATTGTTTATAATGGCAGCCGTGCCATTATAAACAATGAAAATATAACAAAACATTTGCTGCTAGTGGTATTACACATTGAGCTAAGAACAGGCTTCACTGCACTTGTGAACTTCAAACTAAGTTAAAAAAAAGTAAATAAGTAAATGAACTACCTCGTATTATGGTAAAAAAAAAGTTTCTACTTAACAATATTTTACCAATAATTTTGCCTAAACATATATTCAGCATCACATGCTGTTCTCTTCATGGAAACCCAATGAGTGTATTGGCAAAATAAAATCCAGATTTTCCAAAAATGAAATCTTAAAGAATTGTAAATTCGAATTAATCGATTAAATCGATTTATCGCCCAGCCCTAGTACATAAATGGTTAATCTGTACATAAATGGTTAATCTGTACATACATGCTTAATCTGTACATGCATGGTTAATCTGAACATAAATGGTTAATCTGTACATCCATGGTTAATCTGAACATACATGGTTAATCTGTACATGCATGGTTAATCTGTACATCCATGGTTAATCTGAACATACATTGTTAATCTGTACATCCATGGTTAATCTGAACATCCATGGTTAATCTGAACATACATGGTTAATCTGTACATGCATGGTTAATCTGTACATACATGGTTAATCTGTACATGCATGGTTAATCTGTACATACATGGTTAATCTGTACATACATGGTTAATCTGAACATACATGGTTAATCTGTACAAACATGGTTAACCTGTACATGCGTGGTTAATCTGTACATACATGGTTAATCTGTACATCCATGGTTAATCTGTACATGCATGGTTAATCTGTACATACATGGTTAATCTGTACATACATGGTTAATCTGAACATCCATGGTTAATCTGTACATCCATGGTTAGTCTGTACATGCATGGTTAATCTGTACATCCATGGTTAATCTGAACATACATGGTTAATCTGTACATCCATGGTTAATCTGAACATGCATGGTTAATCTGTACATACATGGTTAATCTGTACATACATGGTTAATCTGAACATCCATGGTTAATCTGTACATCCATGGTTAATCTGTACATGCATGCTTAATCTGAACATACATGCTTAATCTGAACATACATGGTTAATCTGTACATACATGGTTAATCTGTACATCCATGGTTAATCTGTACATACATGGTTAATCTGAACATCCATGGTTAATCTGTACATCCATGGTTAATCTGTACATGCATGGTTAATCTGAACATACATGGTTAATCTGTACATACATGGTTAATCTGTACATACATGGTTAATATGTACATCCATGGTTAATCTGAACATACATGGTTAATCTGTACATACATGGTTCATCTGAACATCCATGGTTAATCTGAACATACATGGTTCATCTGAACATACATGGTTCATCTGTACATCCATGGTTAATCTGAACATGCATGGTTAATCTGAACATGCATGGTTAATCTGTACATACATGGTTAATCTGTACATACATGGTTAATCTGAACATCCATGGTTAATCTGTACATCCATGGTTAATCTGTACATGCATGCTTAATCTGAACATAAATGGTTAATCTGAACATAAATGGTTAATCTGAACATACATGGTTAATCTGTACATACATGGTTAATCTGTACATCCATGGTTAATCTGTACATCCATGGTTAATCTGTACATCCATGGTTAATCTGAACATACATGGTTAGTCTGTACATCCATGGTTAATCTGTACATCCATGGTTAATCTGTACATACATGGTTAGTCTGTACATACATGGCTAATCTGTACATACATGGCTAACCTGTACATGCATGGTTAGTCTGTACATGCATGGTTAGTCTGTACATACATGGTTAATCTGTACATACATGGTTAATCTGTACATACATGGTTAACCTGTACATACATGGTTAGTCTGTACATGCATGGTTAATCTGCTCAGTTTGTGATGAATGGGGGGAACTATAGTGTCAAAAGTCTTTCTGAGCTCCACAAAAACACCTAAAAATTCACTTCTGTTGTCGATGGCGCTGCAGATTTCTTCGGTGAGTTCCATAAGTGCCGTTGATGTAGAGATTAGTGGTGAATCCATACAGGCCATTACTTAAGATGCTGTGTCTGTTTATATATTTATCCAACCTACTTACTAATAAATGAGTTTTTTAATGGTGGTGGAAGCAGGGCGGCTGGTCTGTGGTTGCAGAACACGTTTGCCTCCATTTTATATAAAGTGGGATTTCTCTGACTGCTTTCATGTGTTCAGGAGAAAAAAACCTGTTAAAAATGAGACGTTACACACATAATGTATAAATATATAACGTATAAACGGTTCAATCACCCGTTCAGTAGTAATAGTAATAGCAATAAAGTTCCTAACTAATGTCACATACAGTAATCAGTGGATCCTAGAACTTCTTTTTCTACTTTACCAAGAAGAATACTTTGTCCATGATTGTGTTTTGATTGTTTATTATTGGTTTGTTTGCTGCCAGACTTTAATCCTATATTTACAGCAGAATGATTAAACTTACAGGCCGTTAGAGATTTATCATAAACAGGATTTCCTTTCACACAGTAATGTGGAAGAACTGGTTTTATTTGGTCCTTTATTATTCCCCATGTGGCCTTCATGTGTCTGCTTCAGTCAATCAGCGGTAATCCTTCCTGTTAGCCTCCGTACCTGTGAGTGATGTACAGGTACGTCCTGCCGGTTCTGCTGTGTGAGGTCACGTTTCAGAGCTTCTACAGTGTCCTCTGACTCACTCAGACTGCAGACTGCAGAGTGAACAGCTGGTTGGTTCTAGATCTGTCCTCCACAGAGAGACACATCTTTACTCACTAAGCCCGTCTGGAGACGTCTCTGCCCAGGAACCTGGTGACCAACTGAAGACCTTCATCCTGGTTCTGCTGTCTGAGGTCACGTTTCAGAGCTTCTACGGCGTCTCCTTACTCACTCAGACTGCAGCGTGAACTGCTGGTTGTTTCTAGATCTAGGTCGCTCTCACACCTCCATGTTGGTCAGGGAACCGTGTCACCTTTGACCTGCTCTGTGCTTCCAGGCCACGGAGGACGAGATGCGTCTGCTGCGCTTCCAAAGGAAGCTGGATGACGAGAAGGGGGCGGGGCTTCTGGGGCTGTCCCTGCAGGTGGGTGTCCTCAGGTAGAGCTTCTGTAAACACCTGTGACCGGGGCTGAGTGATGTCACTTCCTGTGCAGGCCACCATGGAGGCTCTGATGTCGCTGGGGCTTCACAAACAAGCAGAGCAGCTCTACAGAGACTTCAGAGTACCTGACAAAAGGTGAGTCCCTGTGATGTCACCCAGGCCTGGACTGTGATTGGCTACAGGGACAGAGCGTCTGTTTAACTGTAGTTTGATTTCACATATTCGCTTTAGTTCTCAGTTGCTGTACGACCGACCGGTTCTACTTTAAGGAACGTTTTTCTCTCCGCACTGAGCTCCTCAGTAGTGAAGGTGACTGGTTTGCATCAGCATGTTTCCCTGGTTCTGTGAGGTTCTGCTTCATCAAAGCGTCTCTAGACATAAAGATTCACTGAAACGGAGCTGGAAGAACAGTTCTACTTCCAACAGAACAGTTCTTCTTCCAATAGAACAGTTCTTTGGTGTGTTTGTGTAGAGGAAGCCATCTGCTGGTTCCTGCACACCAAAAGTTAAACAAATGGTGTAATCATGAAGAACCAGTGCAGATGTGTGCAGTAACCGGGTTCTACCCGTCCCGTCTGACTGGGTTCTACCCGTCCCGTCTGACCGGGTTCTACCCGTCCCGTCTCACCGGGTTCTACCCGCCCCGTCTCACCGGGTTTTCTACCCGTCACGTATGACTGGGTTCTACCCGTCCCGTCTGACCGAGTTCTACCTGTCCCGTCTCACCGGGTTCTACCCGTCCCGTCTGACCGGGTTCTACCCGTCACGTATGACCGGGTTCTACCCGTCACGTATGACCGGGTTCTACCCGTCCCGTCTGACCGAGTTCTACCCGTCCCGTCTCACCGGGTTCTACCCGTCCCGTCTGACCGGGTTCTACCCGTCCCGTCTGACCGGGTTCTACCCGTCACGTATGACCGGGTTCTACCCGTCACGTATGACCGGGTTCTACCCGTCACGTCTCACCGGGTTCTACCCGTCACGTCTGACCGGGTTCTACCCGTCCCGTCTGACCGGGTTCTACCCGTCCCGTCTGACCGGGTTCTACCCGTCACGTATGACTGGGTTCTACCCGTCCCGTCTCACCGGGTTCTACCCGTTTCACCGGGTTATTCCCGTCTCACCGGGTTCTGTCCGTCCCGTCTCACCGGGTTCTTCCCGTCTCACCGGGTTCTAACTGTCCCGTCTCACCGGGTTCTGTCCGTCCCGTCTCACCGGGTTCTGTCCGCCCCGTCTCAACGGGTTCTACCTGTCCCGACTCACCGGGTTCTACCCGTCTCACCGGGTTCTACCCGCCCCGTCTCACCGGGTTCTACCTGTCCCGTCTCACCGGGTTCTACCTGTCCCGTCTCACCGGGTTCTACCCGTCCCGTCTCACCGGGTTCTACCCGTCTCACCGGGTTCTGCCCGCCCCGTCTCACCGGGTTCTACCCGTCTCACCGGGTTCTGCCCGTCCCGTCTCACCGGGTTCTTCCCGTCTCACCGGGTTCTACCCGTCCCGTCTCACCGGGTTCTACCTGTCACGTATGACCGGGTTCTACCCGTCCCGACTCACCGGGTTCTACCCGTCCCGTCTCACCGGGTTCTACCCGTCACGTATGACCGGGTTCTACCCGTCCCGTCTCACCGGGTTCTACCCGTCCTGTCTCACCGGGTTCTACCCGTCTCACCGGGTTCTACCCGTCACGTATGACCGGGTTCTACCCGTCCCGACTCACCGGGTTCTACCCGTCCCGTCTCACCGGGTTCTACCCGTCACGTATGACCGGGTTCTACCCGTCCCGTCTCACCGGGTTCTACCCGTCCTGTCTCACCGGGTTCTACCCGTCTCACCGGGTTCTGCCCGCCCCGTCTCACCGGGTTCTACCCGTCTCACCGGGTTATTCCCGTCTCACCGGGTTCTGTCCGTCCCGTCTCACCGGGTTCTTCCCGTCTCACCGGGTTCTAACTGTCCCGTCTCACCGGGTTCTGTCCGTCCCGTCTCACCGGGTTCTGTCCGTCCCGTCTCACCGGGTTCTGTCCGCCCCGTCTCAACGGGTTCTACCTGTCCCGACTCACCGGGTTCTACCCGTCTCACCGGGTTCTACCCGCCCCGTCTCACCGGGTTCTACCTGTCCCGTCTCACCGGGTTCTACCCGTCATGTCTCACCGGGTTCTACCCGTCCCGTCTCACCGGGTTCTTCCCGTCCCGTCTCACCCGGTTCTACCTGGCTCAGGTTCTGGTGGCTGAAGCTGAAGTCTCTGGCTGAGAAGGAGCAGTGGGAGGAGCTGGAGAAGTTCTCCAAGAGCAAGAAGTCTCCTATTGGTTACCTGGTAAGCTCAGACCCACCTGGTCTCGTTAAGAGCGCCCTAACGCTGAACTACATTTCCCATGATTCCTTTCTGCCTGGCTGTCCCCAGGCCTTCGTGGAGGTGTGCATGAAGAACAACAACCGGTACGAAGCCAAGAAGTACGTCAGCAAGGTCACGCCTGAGCAGAGGGTCAAAGCTCACCTGGCCGTGGGGTAAGACCACACCTGTGACATCATCACACAGGGAAGCCCCGCCCACCGCTCACTCTTCTTCTTCTTCTTCTGCTGCTGCTGACAGGGACCTGGAGGGAGCAGCGGACGCCGCCATTGAGCGCAGGAACGAGGCAGAGATGGCGGCGGTTCTGTCCAGATGTGCCGCCTCTGACCGCCTGGTGGTGGACAAGCTGAACCGGGCCCGGGCCTCCGGCGCCAAGAAGTGATGCCGGGCTCCTGGTGGGGCCCCTGATGGGGCTCCAGCTGGGTGTTGCTCTGAATAAAGGTGGAAAACACGCTGAGAATAAAGAAGCCGGGCCAGATGTTGTGGTTCTGTCCGTGGTTCTGTCCGTGGTTCTGTCCGTGGTTCTGTCCGTGGTTCTGTCCGTGGTTCTGTCCTTCATAGAGACGTCTGCAGCAGGGAGGCCGACCCGTTAGCTGGACCCACGGCCCGGTTAATAAAGGCTTGGTTCTGACCAGATGTTCTGATTACGTTCCACATGTGTTCTGCTGTTTTCAGGGGTTCTAACATGATCAGATGTTCCTCATGATGAACCAGAACCAGAACCCGCCTCAGCGGTGGTAGTTGATTGTAGTTTAGTCACAAAGCACAACAGATTACCTGATATATTATTATATATATATATTATTTCTGTATAAAGACGTTCCATGCAGGAGGGGGACGCCCCCAGTCTGTCCTTCAGCCGCTCGTCTGGACCAGGTTCCTCAGCTCATCTTCAGCTCATCTGGACCAGGTTCTGGTTCTGGTTGGGTCACGGGAGGTGAACGTTATCCATCAGAACCTTTATCAGGATAAACCCACAAAGTTCTGCGCGGTAAAAACCGTAAAACATTAAAGCAGAGGAGCGCAGCGCCCCCTGCCGGTGGACCGGAGGCATCACCTCCACAGTCTGACCGACCCGCTGCTCCACAACCGGGTTCCTGGCTGCTGGTGGGTCCAGAACCGGGTTCCTGGCTGCTGGTGGGTCCAGAACCGGGTTCCTGGCTGCTGGTGGGTCCAGAACCGGGTTCCTGGCTGCTAGTGGGTCCAGAACCGGGTTCCTGGAGGAGGACCCCACCAGGAGAACCCGGTGGTAAAGGTTCGGTAATACCGGCCGGTGTTGTGTGAAAATCAGTCCCCTGTGTCGGGAGCGCGCATTGCTGCCGTTTTCACGGCGCTTCTGATTGATCTCTCGGTAAATAAAATCTATAATCATATCAAGGTTGTAACATTCAGTTTAATCAACAGCTGCTGTTTACAAAATTGTAAAATAAAAATAAATAAACGAGGTCTTTCAGACATCTGAAATATCCATTATCTCCCTGAAAACTTTGGGAAAGCGCAACCGTGTGATATGTAGTAAACTAGAAATGTGCTTAATCCAGTAATCCGTCATATTTTACATTACAGCGGGATTTAACAGGAAGTCTTAATGTTTGTTACCTGATATCTTTTCCATCCTCTGATTTCAGCAATAAATCATAAATACACACTAAGTGTTGCTGAGTTTGGTGACTTTTAATTGTCAGGCTTAAGTGACAAAAGATGGAAAAATACAGATTATATTGGCGTTTAAAATAACACAAAACAACGTAAGAACACCTAGTTTATTTATTTATATTTTACAGTTTTGTAAAAAAACAGCTGCCGATTAAACTGAACGATAAAACCTTAATTATGAGTTATTTACCGAGAAATGAAAACGGCAGCAATGCGCGCTCCCGACACAGGGGGACTGCTCGGTAACACCGGGACCGGCGTGACCGAGGAGCGCAGCGCCCCCTGCCGGTGGACCGGAGCAGGGAGGAAGTTCCGTTTGCGGAGTGAACAGAACCAGACCAGAGCTTCAGAACATAAAAGAACCTCGGGGACACTTTTCTGGGCCACTGAGGTTCTGATGGGTTCTGCTGGGTTCTGCTCAGCGGCGGCCCAGGGCCCAGTTCCGGGCCCGGTTCCCCGGCTGTTGACTGGCTGCGGTTCTGGGGGCGGTTCTGGGGCTGGGCGGGATCAGCAGGTCCATAAAACCAGGGACGGTTCCCGGAGGTTCTGCAGAGAACTCGGAGCTGTGCAGCAGGTAAGTGGACTCCCGTGGGTTCGGGTCCGGTCCAGAACCGGTTCTGCTGCTCTGCCACGTGTTTAAAGCTTCGTGGTGCGTTCAGGTGCAGCACGTAGATCGGGACGGTCGGAACCGGGACTGGGCTGCAGGGACGGTTCTCAGCAGAACCTCGCAGACTGGACTGCTGGTTGGAGCTTCAGGTTGACCCAGAAGACGCGTCCTCATCAGAACCGGACCGCCCCAGCAGTCAGGGTTCTGTTCCAACCAGAACCAGCTGAGTTTGGGTCCGGTCCACTTCCATCCGGTTCCCCCTATGACTTACTGGAAGAATGGAGACAGAGATGCTTCACGGCACCAGGCAGGAGCAGAGGAACTAGGATCGGGTCAGAACCAGAACCCTGAAAGAGCTGAGTCAGCATCAGGTTAACCTTTGACCTATCAGAGCTGTGGGGTAGTACTGCAGTCTGCTCAGTGTGTTCTGATAGCAGAACCACAGCAGAACCACCTGGACATTCTGCAGGTGGAACCGGGTCAGGAGGTCCGGCTTATCAGCACCGGCTCTGGTGTCGACCCATGTCACTGTAACAAAGTTTTAGATGCAGACTGGGAGACTAGGGAGAGTTCTGACCCGGATCGACACGCCCGGTCCAACATGGGTCTGTGTCAGTCCTGGAGGCGGTTCTGGAGAACCTCTGCAGTCAGTCTGGGACTTCTGGGTCAGAACTGTCAGCAGAAGTCCAGCGGACCACCTGGACCAGGACCGCTGAACTCGGACCGCCTGGACCAGGACCGCTGGATTCGGACCGCCTGGACCAGGACCAGGACCGCCTGGACCCGAACCGCCTGGACCAGGACCGCTGGACCAGGACCGCCTGGACCTGGACCAGGACCGCCTGCATCCGAACCGCCGGCCAGGTCTTGTCAGGAACCGGACTCCTGGGTTCTTTGTGGCCCGTTTCTGAGGCGGCCAGAACCGGTCCAGACCTGGGGTTTTTCAGAGGTTCTGGCTGCTCGGTCCAAACACCTCCATCCCGTCCTGCTTGTTCTTAGACTAACATGTTATGAAACAGGCGTGGCTCCCTCTGGGCCCACCAGAACCGGTAGAGGCGAATGGGCCCACCAGAACCATAGGTTTCTTCCAGCTCTGATAACTGTTTTAACTTTATTGCTGTTGTAAAGTGGACGGAACCGAAGGTTCTGCAGACGGTTAATGGAGAACAAACTAAAATATTCAGCAGACGGCGCCGTCAGACGGGAGGTCAGAGGTCAAGGCGCCACTGGTCGGGTCAGAAGATCCGAATCTTTACACAGCAGCAGTCAGCAGAACCGGCCCGGGTCCAGTCAGGTGTTCTGAGAAAGTTTTCAGCTTTTACAGATGCTGGAAACTCTCCTCCTGATTGGCTGAGACCAACAATTAGATTTAGACTTAGTCTAAGTCTAATTAATTAATAAATAAACGAGTTTCATCCTATCAGAAAATCTGCATTTCCCTGTAAAACGGGTCCAAACGGGTCCAAACGGGTCCAGAACCGTCAGAAAGGCGTGACTCGGTGCAGAGAGTCGTAAATAAGGCGTCTCTTAGGTAGGGCTGGACCATTGAGCCAAAAATCACAAATATGATGCATTAACCTAGAAAAACTGTCCTGTAGATAAAGATGTTTGTAAACAAGGACTGTTTAAAACAATAGATGTAACTGTTTTATTAATCAGAATAATAATATTAAAGATAATAACTTGCTGAGTTGGACGTCGGTCCTTGTTGAACATAGAGAGAAACAACAAACCAGTCTATGGAATAAACTTAATGCTGTGGAGAGATTGCTGAAAGTTTCTGGTAAAAACATGATTATATAAACTCTAAAACAAATAATAAACCAGATTATGTCACTGCTGCTTCTCTTCCCTTCCATGTGGAGCAAACCCACTTTAACCCTAAAGGACCTCTGATCTGTTTATTGTTATATAGCCTAAAACTGCGCACCTCTGCCATTTGGAAGCTCCATTTTTTTTTAAATTTGTGATTATATTGCAGATATGATGAATTTTCCAGAGGGGTGCCATAGCTCTTTAATAATTTAGGTAGAAACATTAATTTGTACGTCGGCTCACTCTGCAGCCCAGGCAATACAAGAACTGACAAGAACTGGACTCGTTAAGAACCTTAACGAGTCAAGGACTGGTTCTACATGCCTAGAAAACAAGATTTAGGATTTTATAACTATGTAACATTAGCTAACTGCTAATGTTACATAGTTAGCTAACTATATAACGTTGGCTAACTAATGTTATATAGTTAGCTAACTGCAGTCAGCTAACTATATAACATTAGCAGTAAGCTAACTATATAACATTAGTTATATAGTTAGCTAACTATATAACGTTGGCTAACTGCTAACGTTATGTAGTTTGCTTACTGCATTAGCTAACTATATAACTTTGGCTAACTGCTAATGTTACATATGTAGCTAACTCCAATTAGCGAACTAAATAACTCTAACTGATAACATTATATAGTTAGCTAACTCCAGTTAGTTACCTAACTATATCACATCAACAGTTAGCCAATGTTATATAGTTGTTATATAATGTTATATAGCCAATGTTATATAGTTAGCTAACTGCAGTTAGCTAACTATATAACTTTTGCTAACTGCAGTTATATAGATAGCTAACTATTTAAGTTTGGCTGACTGCTAACATTATGTAGTTTGCTAACTGCATTAGCTAACTATATAACTTTAGCTAACTGCTAATGTTACATATGTAGCTAACTCCAGATGAACGGACAGGGTGGAGAGTGCACGTCTGTCTCTCCTAGTGGGAGACAGCTTCAGTTTTAACCGTAGCTAACTCCAGTTAGTGAACTAAATAACTCTGGCTAACTGATAACGTTATATAGTTAGCTAACTGCAGTTAGTGAACTAAATAGCTCTGGCTAACTGATAACGTTATATAGTTAGCTAACTCCAGTTAGTGAACTAAATAACTCTGGCTAACTGATAATGTTATATAGTTAGCTAACTCCAGTTAGTGAACTAAATAACTTTGGCTAACTGATAACGTTATATAGTTAGCTAACTCCAGTTAGCTAACTAAATAACTCTGGCTAACTGATAATGTTATATAGTTAGCTAACTCCAGTTAGTGAACTAAATAACTCTGGCTAACTGATAACGTTATATAGTTAGCTAACTCCAGTTAGCGAACTAAATAACTCTGGCTAACTGATAACGTTATATAGTTAGCTAACTGCAGTTAGTGAACTAAATAGCTCTGGCTAACTGATAACGTTATATAGTTAGCTAACTCCAGTTAGTGAACTAAATAACTCTGGCTAACTGATAATGTTATATAGTTAGCTAACTCCAGTTAGTGAACTAAATAACTTTGGCTAACTGATAACGTTATATAGTTAGCTAACTCCAGTTAGCGAACTAAATAACTCTGGCTAACTGATAATGTTATATAGTTAGCTAACTCCAGTTAGTGAACTAAATAACTCTGGCTAACTGATAACGTTATATAGTTAGCTAACTCCAGTTAGCGAACTAAATAACTCTGGCTAACTGATAATGTTATATAGTTAGCTAACTCCAGTTAGTGAACTAAATAACTCTGGCTAACTGATAATGTTATATAGTTAGCTAACTCCAGTTAGTGAACTAAATAACTTTGGCTAACTGATAACGTTATATAGTTAGCTAACTCCAGTTAGCGAACTAAATAACTCTGGCTAACTGATAACGTTATATAGTTAGCTAACTCCAGTTAGCGAACTAAATAACTCTGGCTAACTGATAATGTTATATAGTTAGCTAACTCCAGTTAGTGAACTAAATAACTCTGGCTAACTGATAACGCTATATAGTTAGCTAACTGCAGTTTGAATCCTACTTCGTGTAAACATTCAGGAAGATTCTCTCCTGTTTCATGAGTTCAACTAATGAATGAATGCGAGTAAAGCAAAATGTATTCTTCAGAAACAGCGTAAATACAACTGTCAACAGCTACTTCTGATGCTTCTTTCACAGAAACTGCGGGGTTGGTGCTTCCTGCTCAGTGATTGGTTGCAGAAAAGAAGTGAAAATGTCATCAGTGAAGGTGGAGTCCGTGGTTAAGGAGCATGCTGGGATTGGTGAGGGGCCTCTGTGGGAGGAGTCGGATCAGACGCTGCTCTTTGTCGACATTTCTGGGCAGAAAATCCACCGCTGGAGTGCAGCAACCAATCAGGTCCACTCTCTGAAGACAGGTAGGGGTCTCCTGTCTCACCTGTAAGTGGTCTCTCACCTGGCTGGTTGTCACTTCTCTAGCTTCTTTTCCTCAGGTGACACGGTGGGGTTTGCAGTTCCTCGCAGGTCAGGTGGTTATGTTGCAGGTGTTGGCCGTAGCATCGTGGCTGTTGATTGGACGACTCAGAAGGTGACATCACTGGTCAACGTTGAAGATGATAAACCAGAAAACCGCCTGAATGATGGAAAAGTCGACCCAATGGGCCGGCTGCTAGCAGGTACCACACACCTGGGGAGCCGTCGATGCTCCTACCTGGTAACCTGCGTCTTTGTTCCCATTGGCTCACCTGTCTTTGCTCGCGTCAGGTTACCTGTTTCTGATAGTTACCTGGGTAGATCTGTAACCTTCTGACTCCTGGTTACCTGCATGTTACCTGTGTGTTGTCTTGTCTAAGGCTCAATGAGGAAGGATGCTCAGACTGCTCAGGTCAAACCAGGATCTTTGTACATGGTGAACTCTAACCTTTCTGTGACCAAACTGCTGAGCCAGGTAGACTCACCTGTTGGTTTCCCAGTGTTTGCGTTTATCTGACTACCTGCAACAGGTTAGGTGTGAGCCGTGTCTTACCTGACAGGTGGACATCTCTAATGGGATGGACTGGACTCAGGACCTGAAAACGTTTTTTTACATCGACAGTTTGGCTCTGAGCGTCGACGCCTTCGATTACGACTCGTCCACTGGACACCTGGGTAGGTGTTCCTACCTGGAACAACACCTGTTCTGCCTGTATTTGCTTGCTGCAGGCTGTTTATTGTTTACGCATCGTTTGCTTTTACTTCCGCTGCTGTGTTGCCTAGCTAACCGGCGGGTGGTGTACCGCATGGAGGAGGGGGAGGGGCTTCCTGACGGGATGACGCTGGATGCTGACGGCCGGCTGTGGGTGGCGTGTTACGACGGAGGACGAGTCGTCCACATCGACCCTGCCACTGGTCAGTCTCAGCTGAACCAGCTCTCTGTTCAGTCTCCACTTAGCCCTCAGCACTGAGGTGTTAACGTTTAGTCCAGACCAGAAAGTTTACCTTTATTCAGCTAACGGTACGGGTCAATCTCCGGCTGGTACCCAACAACGTTAGCCCTACAGTCGTTGTCTTGGGGGGTGGACGGGCCTTTGTGGGCGGGTAAAAATTGTTTTCCGGGGGTTGCTAAGGTTTTACCTGCTCTTGATGTCCCATTAATATCACAGAAATACAGCTTTACATTCATGGGGTCTATAAATCAGAACATGTGTTGCCCAGGACTAAAGCAGCCATCTTATTTCATAGGTGGAACCAGGAAGGTGGGTTTCTGTTTCAAACTGGGCTCTGGTGTACCTGTCTGTGGACCGCTGTCCTGCCGTGGGAGCCTAGAGACAGACATGGTGGTTAGGAAGGCTAATTTTACTAAAATGAACCGTGAACAGACGTTTAATGATGTACTGCAGGTCCTGACCTTGTTGGCAGGGCGCCCCCTGGTGGAAAGGGGAGACAGAACCGTCCGGATGCCTTCATCAGAGCTGTGTTTAACATCAAAGTGTTTTTATCAGCAGTTAGAGCTCTAATCAGTTTAGATTACTTTAGTGAACATCGTAGCTGTTATTCATAATACCTGTGATCATAGTGACTCAGCAGTATGTGAGCCTTCTTCATGTCTGCCTTCAGTTCTTAGCTTGTTTTCCTCACAGTCTTCCAGTCTACCCACAGCGTTCTTTAAGAACGTTCTGCCTTTAAAATCCTTCTGTTAGTCTATAAATCCCCGAATTAGCACCTAAATCCATCACAGACTTGTTATCAGGGCATCAACCCTCCAGACCACTCAGGTCTTCTGGCTCCAGCCTGCTCTGCAGAACCAGAACCAGAACCAGAACCAGACATGGAGAAGCAGCATTTAGTTCCTATGCTCCACTGATCTGGAACAAACTCCCTGAAAACTGTAAAAGTGCTGAAAGCCTGAGTTCCTTTAAATCAAGATTAAAAACATATTAGTTCAGGATTTTAACTGTTCTAGTTAAACTGTTTACTGAAACATCATTAGTTTAACTTTGTATTCAGCTGTTTTTAATGTTTGCTTTTAGTTTCTATTCCCATTTTAATTTTTCTGCATGTCATCCCAACTTGCCTTTATTCTGTTTGTATTTTCCTATATTTTAACCCTGTAAAGCACTCTGACTTGTCCTGTAGCTGAAATGTGCTGCAGGTAAATTTGCCTTAAGCAGCACCTTTAAACCTTAAGCCAGGGAAGTAGCTCCATGCCGTAGCTCTGTTCTCACTGCAGAGGGAGAAGGTCTGAACCGTTTTCTCCTCCTGAGAACGACCAGCTGACCTGCTGTGGCCTCCTCTCAGGTAAACGTCTGCAGACGGTCTCTCTGCCCGCCATGAAGACCACTTCCTGTTGCTTTGGGGGCCCAGACTACTCTGAGCTGTTCGTCACCTCGGCCAGCCTGGGTCTGGACCCGTCACAGCTCCACCAGCAGCCTCAGGCCGGACACACCTTCAGGGTGGGTGCTCTGCCCGTCCCCAGACGCTCCCTACCTGTGGGAGACCCGCTCTCAACGACCTCTGATGTGTGTGCAGGTGACCGGGCTGGGGGTCAAAGGTCGACCGTCAAACTCGTTCGCTGGCTGACGTCCAGGAGTCTTCTGATCTTCAACGGTTTAATTAATGATCGCTGATTGCAACTGATTGCTGTTAAACTACGTCAATGTTTTAGCACTGATTACTGCAGAGTCATCAGCCAATCAGAATCCAGGATCAAAGTGACCGCTCACTGACTGGATAATCTGGCAGGCAGACTCGTCAGATCTTCAATAAACTGCATCAATAAAAAGTTTCTACTCTAATCACTGCAGAACATGAGCCAACTAGTCTGTACTAATGAGGAAAATAAAAGCAAGCTGAGCACTACTGCATTCTGGGAGTTGTAGTTCTTAACCAGACAACCTCATGATGTAGAAGAAGTTTGTTTATTTCCACAGCGGGTGCAAAATAACAGCAAGAACCAACACACAGACGGACACAGAGAGCTACAGAACTTTCTAAAAAATGTCTGTACATGTAGAAAACGTTGTGCTCTGAACCTTCTTAGAATTTGGACTCGCTGATTAAAAAGAGGCTGAGGTCAGGCTGGGGTTCTGGGCGGCATGTGGAGAACTCCCTTAGTGTCGGGGCTTGGTGCTGCAGTGACACTGCAGGTGTGTGCAGGTACCAGGGTGCTCTGAGACGTGTCTGGCTTTAACCGTGTTCTAATGGGGGTTTCCAGGTACCAGCAGGTTCTACCAGCAGGTTCTAATGGGGCTTTCCAGGTACCAGCTGGTTCTACCAGCAGGTTCTAATGGGGGTTTCCAGGTACCAGCAGGTTCTAATGGGGGTTTCCAGATTCTAACTGGAGCGAGGCACACTCCTGTGCTTTCATGGGTGGTTGGGGTACTCCAAATGTTTAATAAGGGTCCAAATCAAAGGTCTTCTGGTGCCATGGTAGCCTGCAGCGCCCCCCTGCAACGCCCCCCTGCAGTGCCCCCTGCAGCGCCCCCCTGCTGCGCCCTTTGCTGCGCCCCCCTGCAGTGCCCCCTGCAGCGCCCCCTGCTGCGCCCCCTACAACGCCCCCCTGCAGTGCCCCCTGCAGCGCCCCCCTGCTGCGCCCCCCTGCAGTGCCCCCTGCAGCGCCCCCTGCTGCGCCCCCCTGCTGCGCCCCCCTGCTGCGCCCCCTACAACGCCCCCCTGCAGTGCCCCCTGCAGCGCCCCCTGCTGCGCCCCCCTGCTGCGCCCCCCTGCAGTGCCCCCTGCAGCGCCCCCCTGCAGCGCCCCCTGCAGCGCCTCCTGCTGCGCCCCCTACAACGCCCCCCTGCAGCGCCTCCTGCTGCGCCCCCTGCTGCGCCCCCTGCAGTGCCCCCCTGCAGTGCCCCCCGCAGTGTCCCCCTGCAGTGCCCCTTGCAGCGTCCCCTGCAGCGCCCCCCTGCAACGCCCCCCTGCTGCGCCCCCTGCAACGCCCCCCTGCAACGCCCCCCTGCAACGCCCCACTGCAGTGCCCCCTGCAGTGCCCCCTGCAGCGTCCCCTGCAGCGTCCCCCTGCAACGCCCCCCGCTGCGCCCCCTGCAACGCCCCCTGCAGCGCCTCCTGCAGCGCCTCCTGCAGCGCCCCCTGCAACGCCCCCTGCTGCGCCCCCTGCTGTGCCCCCTGCTGTGCCCCCTGCAGCGCCCCCTACAACGCCCCCCTGCAGCGCCTCCTGCTGCGCCCCCTGCTGCGCCCCCTGCAGTGCCCCCTGCAGCGTCCCCTGCAGCGTCCCCCTGCAGCGTCCCCTGCAGCGTCCCCCTGCAACGCCCCCCGCTGCGCCCCCTGCAACGCCCCCTGCAGCGCCTCCTGCAGCGCCCCCTGCAACGCCCCCCTGCTGCGCCCCCTGCTGTGCCCCCTGCTGTGCCCCCTGCAGCGCCCCCTGCAGCGCCCCCTGCAACGCCCCCCTGCAGCACCCCCCTGCAACGCCCCACTGCAGCGCCCCCTGCAGCACCCCCCTGCAACGCCCCCCTGCAACGCCCCCTGCAGCGCCCTCCTGCAGCACCCCCCTGCAACGCCCCCCTGCTGCGCCCCACTGCAGCGCCTCCTGCAGCGCCCCCTGCAGCGCCCCCTGCAGTCCCAAACTCTGCACCCTCCCCATAGGGACCAGAGAGCCACCACTTTGGGCCCGTCAGGGTCAGGAAATCTGATTTCTGGTCAGCTTTGCTGACTCTGCTGGTGTCTCTTCAGGAATAAGGGCGGTTTAACAGTGTGGCTGTGGTTAGGCCTGTCGCGATAATCAATTAATCACATGATACAATTTAATGACATGATTTAATTCATCATGACCGCTGCAGGGTGGGAGTTTTTGAGATTTAAACCAAGTGACGGCACCGTTCAGTCTGTCTGAGCCGGCAGGTCCTGAGGAGATACTGCCGTTTTTTATGCCATCATCATATTAGCTGGAAAAGGCCTGTAAATGACAATAATATGATTTATTGCACTACGTTTTGGAAAACCTCATCGTCCAGCAGAACGTGGCATCGTGACAGGCCTAGCTGTGGTTGGGCCAGAAGTTTACGGGAACTTGGATGGTAACTATTTCTAGAGCCTGGAGTCTGTGAAAAGCCAGTAAATACAGCAGAACATAGAAGATTACAGTGAAGTGAAAAGAGTAGAACCCTGTACAAGAGGACAGAGACCACAAGAACCCAGAACAACCTGAGACCTGCAGACCCAGAGCGCTGGCTTTAGCTGGACCTGCTGAGTCCAGAGGTGTTGGTTGGTTCTGCCTGGGTGAGCCTTCCTGTGATTGTAGAAGGTTCCTGGTTCTGTTCCAGCTGCTCCACAAGGGGGCTATGGACCTCCTGAGCTCTGAGCTCAACCCAGGAAGGGCAGTGAACCTTTGTCAGAGAGTTACCAGCTCAAAGGTCTGCGCCCGTCCATGGTGTTCACCGGTGACCATAACAGGTCAGATCTACTGAATCATGGTGGCCGTCTGCCAGCCGCCGGGTTTATGGGTCTCCTGAGGCGGCCTGGAAGCACCAGAGGTCAGCGGCAGGTCTGGGTTCTTGGCCTGTGGCCGGTAAACAAAGACATTATGTGATCCGTTCACATGAAGTAGTCAGAAACGTTCAAAGTGCTAGTTGGTCCCGTCGCTCCAGGGTCGGCGGCTCAGTAGTGCTCCTCAGAGTGGGCGGGGTCACAGAAGAAGCGGGAGCTGCGTTTGGCCGACCGCGCGGTGAAAGGAACCGTCTTCAGTGCTGAAAGTGGGAGAACAGCAGCGGTCAGGTAACAGGTGACTAATACCTAGCGTCCCCTTCGTCCCCTTCGTCCCCTTCGTCCCCTTCGTCCATCTGCTACCTGTGATGATGTCCTCGATGGCGCCGTCCTTCCCTTCGTACACGTGCCGGCTGTCCTTGCCTTGCTTCCGCCTCAGCTCGGTGATCAGCTCCTGCTGCTGCCGCTTGCCTTTGTGGGACGGAGACTGGAGGCAGGTAGAGAGGAGGGGCGGAGTCAAGTCTCACCTGTGTGAGCCAGTTTATCACTGCCTAGAGACTGAAACGCTCGTTACTGAGGTGAACCTGTGACTAAAGCACAGGGAGGGACTGCTTCATGGAAGCTGGATGTTATGTGCTTAAAGTTTAAACTTAGAAACCACCAATAGATGTTTTTACCACCAAGCAGGAAGGGGGAGATAATCTGACAGTCAGGGGTTCTGGAACCTGTCTGAACCCAGGTTATGGTCAGGTTATGGTCGGGTTAAGGTCAGGTTATGGTCGGGTTATGGTCGGGTTATGGTCAGGTTATGGTCAGGTTATGGTCAGGTTAAGGTCGGGTTTTGGTCAGGTTATGGTCGGGTTATGGTCAGGTAATGGTCGGGTTATGGTCAGGTTAAGGTCGGGTTATAGTCAGGTTATGGCCGGGTTATGGTCGGGTTATAGTCGGGTTAAGGTCGGGTTAAGGTCAGGTTATGGTCGGGTTATGGTCGGGTTATGGTCAGGTTATGGTCAGGTTATGGTCAGGTTATGGTCAGGTTAAGGTCGGGTTTTGGTCAGGTTATGGTCGGGTTATGGTCAGGTAATGGTCGGGTTATGGTCAGGTTAAGGTCGGGTTATAGTCAGGTTATGGTCGGGTTATGGTCAGGTTTTGGTCAGGTTATGGTCAGGTTATGGTGCTGAGGCATCCAGGAAGCTCCTTAACACCGGATGTCTGCAGATCTGTAGGCATCTCACCTTGGTGGCCTCCTCCTGCTGCTCCTCCTGCTCCAGTTTCTCCAGCAGCATCTGCTCCTGCCGGCGTCTCTGCTCGTTCTCCTCCTCCGCCACCTGAACACACGCCTCCTGTCAGCAGAAGCCTCACCACCGCAGAGAGCTGAGGACGCGTCCCTTACCCTGTAGGCCTTGATGAAGCGCACAAAGATGGGGAAGAAGACGGACGGCGGCATGGTCTTGGAGCTTTCCCCAAAGAACTTCACGGCGTCTTCAAAGGCGTCCTGAGCACAGCAGGAGGCCATCATGTCAGCAGGAAGCTTTCAGATCACACTGTGAGCGCCGGCGGGCGTGCCGCCCTCACCTGCGCGATGCGGGCGTCCTCCTGCAGCTTGTTGAGGCGCGACTCGTTCCTGCTGATGAAGTCTTTGAGCGTGGCGTTGTGGGACACGCTGAACTCTCTCCAGGTGAGCTCCATGCCGCGCTGCAGCTCCTTCACGTCACACAGCACGTTCTCCAGACTCACTGAGGAGAGACACGCCCGTCAGCCACGGCCCCCCCCCCGCTCCCCCATGGGGAGCTGACGGCCGGCGGACTCACCTGCTGCAGCTTTGTCCACGTAGTGCAGCTCGTTGTAGAACAGCGTCACTCCAGGGAACTTCTCCCGCACCACGTTGGCGATGTAGTGGAGCAGCGTCTGCTTCCTGTCCGTGGACTTGGTGTCCAGCAGCTGAAAGCAAACACTTTACCTCAGATAGACCAACATGGGTAGGACCCTCTGAACCCCATTACCTGCAGTCTGGAGACTACTGAGAGCTCGGTGGTCCTGGGTTCCTGTGAAACATCTGAACCTAAACAAACCTGTGGACCAAAGCTGGGTGGTCCTGGTTCCTCTGAAACATCTGAACCTACTGAAAGCTGTGGACCAGAGCTCGGTGGTCCTGGTTCCTGTGAAACATCTGAGAGATCTAGACTCCCTCTGGAGTCTGGATCTCGGTCAGCATTCCCTGATCCTCTTTAAACATAACGAGGCAGCCCTACTCTGCACAAAGGGAACTAAAAGTAAGTAAGATGTTCATGAAAAGCGTGTATTTGTCCTTGATTTACCCATGGAACGAGTATTTTACCCCTAAAATAAGTTAATTAGATCTCCTGCACTGGGAATAAGATGATGGAGATGAACTGTTGTTATTTTTAGGGCAACAATCTTATTCCACTGGCAAATAGTCTGATTTCGCTGCTCAAATCAAGGAAAAATACATTAATTGCCACCTTGAGTTGCCTTTGTGCAGTGTAAAGGAAAACAGCTGTTCTCTGAAGACCCGCTGCCATTAACGGACAGACTGTCCCTGTGTGATCCTGTCTGGATCGCTGGGACTCGCTGGGACTCGCTGGGACTCGCTGGGACTCGCTGGTCCTGCTGGGGTGTGGGTGCAAAGCGTCTCACCAGGTCTAAACTCTGCAGCTTGAATCCGTACACCGCTCCTCTCTTGCTGCTGTTCATGTAGTTCCCCAAAGCCAGGATGATCTGCACCAACAACAGAAGCTGCTCCTTTACCACGACTCAAACCCGCAGCGCCATCTTCTCCTGCACCAGTCACTCGGACTTACCTCCAGGATCTTCTTCAGTTTCTGGGAGGACTTGATGGAGACGGAGGCGGCGATGATGGCGTGGAGTTGCTGAGGAGAAGCACACTCAGTCAGTCTGGGGTCCCACCATGGCCTCTGGTGGCTGTTCAGCTCGTCCTTACCGGCGTCAGCATCTGGATGTTGTCTGCAAAGTTGCCCATGAAGGTCATGATGGTCATGCGCTGGCCGAGCCGTTCCAGGCGGCTGAACTGCATCATGAAGCGGTCCTCGTCGCTCAGCGCCTCCAGAGGCTTTCTGTCCCTCTCGTATTGCCGTAGCAGCTTCAGCTCGCCCTCCGTGGGGATGAAGCGCGTCAGGCACTCCACGAAGTCGACGGGAACCGTGCGGAGGTCAAACCTGCGGACACAGCGCGGTCAGATTTAGACTTCCTGTGACCAGGGAGCTGCAGCCAATCAGAAAGCTGGTTCCTGGCCTCGGTACGGGACTTCTCCTGGTGGACCTACGTGTGAATGGCGCGGCAGATGACCTCAGAGGCCTGGCCGGCCTTCCTCAGGGTGATGGCCAGGTTCTTGGCCCGGTTGGCCTCCAGCAGAGACACCTTGGACGGCGCCTTCTGCGGCAGCTTCTGCCTGGACAGCGTCAGGTCCACGGCCGGACCCTGGGCCTTGGTCTTGAACAGCTCCTCAAAGCCCTCCATGTCCAGGTCCTGGCAGACGCAGAGACAAGCGGATTTCAGTTTTGGGAGCTTTGACCGGTGGCCTGCAGCCTGTGATGTCTCACCTGAAGGATGGACTCGTCATCGATGTCGTTGAACACGGTTCCGTTGATCTGACTGGGCTTCAGGGCCACCCAGTTCAGCACCGGCATCCTGAACTTGGTCTGGATGGGTTTCTTGATTTTCACGGCTGCAGATGACGGGTACAGAGATCAGTTAGATGCTAATGGACTTCCTCAGGTTTGTGAATGCACTAGATGTATAAATGTTTTCATGTCAGCTCCAGCGTTAGGATGATCTCTCTAGCTGTTTAGCAGCTTTTCCAGCTGCTACCACCTGCCTGACTAGCCTTATCCGGGTCACCTGGTGCCTTTATGCACTGGACTCCACCGTCTCCTGGTGCCGGACTGTTAGAACCACAGAAGTCAGTAGATGTCCAGCGTTACCTTCATAACTTGCCAGATTTTTCATCTATTTTTTCTAGATCTCCTCATCTGGCCTTCTTGCTGGACACCTTGTCGTTGTTTCTCGGTTTTCTGGACTGTTTTAGACCAAGAACTGCATCTAGCCCATCTTCATCTGAAACCCGTCTACCAAAGTATCTACCAAACATATAATAGTTTTCAATTTCAATGTTTTCAATTTCCAGAATAAATTCCAAATGTGCCAACCTGTGCCAAAACAACACAAACCACCAGGAGTGCACCTGGATATTTTCAGTCTAAGCATGTATAACTTCTCCACTGCTTGTTGTGTGGACACCAAACTGGCTACAGGTGTAACCAAGATGATGTTACAATTTGCTATCTTTATTTCCTTCTTTAGTTTCTTTGAGCTTTTAAGTTTTGCATGTAAACATCTGTTTCTTTTAGGCGAGATTGATTTATTTGGGTATTTAAATCTCATTTACTTCGGCCCAGAATAATTTACACATTGACATATTTGTGTTTTAAGCACATTTCTGAAACCAGCGCTGCTGCAGGACCAGCTCTAATTTTCATGGGCAAATATCAGATGGAGGGGGTCAGGATGGTGTGGAGCGAGTGATAGAGAAACGTTAGAAAGATTAGAAAGAAGCCACGTACAGAACAACTTGAGCGGACCCTCTGTCAGCAGAGCATGGAAGAGAAAACACGCAGAGTTAATCAACGTTTCCAGCCACCGTGGAGAACGGCTGCTAGCGCCGTCCCGCTTCTCCAAGACGTACCTGCGAGTCCAGAGTTAAAGATGACGGTCGGTGACCCCCCGCACCCTGGGAGGGGCGGGGCCACGGGAGGAGGAGGCGGGGGCATGGGGACGGAGGAGAGCTCGCTGGTCCTACAGGGCGGGGGAGGCGGAGGGGGCGGCGGAGGAGGAGGTGCGGGGTACGGTCCGTTGGATACTGGGGAGAAGAAGAAAAGCCGGTAATGTCCGGCGTTAACTACCAGACTGTCATGGCCGTTCCTGTTGAGATCAGTTTAAGGGATCAGGGAAGGTCACCTGTGCTTGGCATGGGTGGTGGGGGTGGAGGAGGGGGTGGAGCTGGCATGCCCGGAGCTCCAGCAGGCCCTGGTCCCATGCTATGGTAGGCTACCGTCTCAGGGCTGCAGGAGACAAGGAGACGATCAGGAACACTCGCTGGGCTGAAGCTGTTCAGGAAGTGAAAGAGTTCATCCTTTACCTGGGGGACAGGGTGGGACACGGTGGAGGAGAGGGGGAGGCGGAGTCAGCCACTCCACCGTCTCCCTCTCCTCGTTGAGGCTGAGGAGCTCCAGGTCCTCCAGACTGCTGGGCGTCCTGAGCCTGGCGCTCCAGACGACTCTGCCGGCGGATGGTCTGATCTTTCTCCCGGACTATCCGCCTTAAGGTGTGCACCTGAGTGTTGGCGGTGGCGTACACCTCCTGCAAGGCGAACAGGTGAGGCTTTGGCTTTACAGTGATTAGATATCAGATCTCAACGTATAAAACGTCCATCGGCTATTAATGTCCCACTCTGCCCATGAAGACAGACGGTCTCCTCCTAACCACACTGACCCGCAGCTGGTCCAGCTCTTTGTTGGTCTGCATCAGCTGTTTCTCCAGCTCCACGATCTTCAGCATGGCCTCGTTCTCCACGTCCAGCAGACGCTCTGACATCTGAAGACAGGGACAGGACCTCTGAGCAACACACAGCTTGGTACTGGAGACCAGGAAGGTGTCCTCATCGAGCCCCTGTTGGGTTGGCTAGCAGTGTTATGCAGGAATAGTGGCTAAATTACTCACAAGGCCTTCAGGATTATTGTGACGTTCTTTCTACATGTCAGAGGCTATTGCACCACAGCTAGAACGTTTGTTTTATCGTGGAATTGACTGTCACAGTTTAGTGGGGAGGTAAAACGTGGACATGTCTCACTGTAGAAAGGTTCTCCTCCAGCTCCTCCACTCTCTCCAGAGCGGCCGTCTTTGTCTCCGCGTCTTCCAGCAGCGTCCCGACGTCAAAGACGTTGTCCAGGTAGGCCTGGATCTGAACCTGCAGCCGGTCGCTCTCCGTGTGCTTTAATCTCTGAGGGGAGACGTTGAGAAGAAGAGACAGAAACACGTAAAACCTTCAGCTCTTTGGTTCCACCGCATCGTCCCACGTATCAGCCGTCTTCTGATTGGCCAAGGACAGTGGGCTACCTCCAGGTGTTCCTCCAGGTTGAGTTTGGTGAAGTCGTACTGCAGATGAACTCTGAAGTTCATGTCCTCCACCGAGTGCACCACGATGTTGATGAACTGCATGCAGGCCACCTGGGGACAGACAGGCTGGACGTTAACCTCCTCGGTTGGCCAGGACCGATAACTACTCGCCAGGGGAAACATTTACCAAGAAGTCGATGTTGTCGTCTTCATTCTTAAAATGTTCCATCAGCTTCTCGAAACGCATGGACTCGTTGCACACCTGGAAAAGACCAGCCTGTTAAGCAGAGAACCGGTCAGGCTGCCTTTCTGGTGAGTGATTGATGCTGTTTACCGTTTTGAAGTTGTCGAAGGCGGACAGGATGATCTCGTGTCCTCCTCTGACGAGACACACTGCTGCCAGCAGCTCCAGAACCAGCGCCTTGGTCCTGGTGAGGGGTCAGAACACCACAGTCTGTCACCTAGTCATCTCTGGGTACCCTCCCTGAGCCAGTCTGTCTAGTACCTGGGATTCCTGTTGTTCAGGCTGAGGGCGATTTCGTTGACGGCGTGAGGATGGGACATCACCATGTTGAAGCCGTACTGAAAAGAGGACGAAGGTTAACCGTGGCCTGACCACGTTGACGTGAAGACGGCTGTTTGAGTTTGGTACCTGGTAGTTCATGATGGCTCTCAGGCACATGATGCACACGTGGACGTCGTCCTTCTTGCAGACCAGTCGCGAGTTCTTCAGGGTCCGGCGACTCGGCAGGGTGTTGGACCGTGTCACCAGAGCGGAGCTGTGGAAACAAGGCGTCTACCGTCACTAGGGGCCTAGTCAAAGTAAGCACCGTGTTTGACGGGCGTTTACCTGATGGAGTGGCGGGCAGAGCGAGAGATGGACGAGGACGGAGACGGGAGACTACAGTCGCCGTGAAGGTCCTCTATAGAGCGACTCCATGGTGAGTCAATGGAGCCCACCTCACTACCGGCGTCCGACTGCTCTCCATCAAAGCTGCACACATTACTCTGCATTAGGCTGAGAAGAACCGACCAGATTTCTGCTTTTACTCCAGTTTTACCCTTAAAACAAGAACCAGGGCTGGTCTAGTTATCGTCACCAAGAAGACAAGAACTCTAAAGAGAAGCTGAGAGACGAAGGCGCAGGTTAGACTCACGTGACGGCGTACTGAGCGAAGGACAAATACTCCACCAGAACGTCCAGACCACGGTTCTCCTCGTTGAGGAACTCCCTGACCCACCTGGAGACGAGACACGGCGAGTTAGGACTGCTGAGGGAGACAGACAGGCAGACAGACAGGAAGGCAGGAAGACAGACAGACAGACAGGCAGACAGACAGGCAGGCAGAAAGACAGACAGGAAGACAGACAGGCAGGCAGGCAGACAGACAAGCAGACAGATGGACTGATTTCACAGAGTAGAGCGAGAGACAGACAAGCAGACAGACAGACAGGCAGACAGAAAGACAGGCAGGCAGCCAGGCAGGCAGACAGACAGGCAGACAGACAAGCAGACAGACAGGCAGGCAGGCAGACAAGCAGACAGGCAGGCAGACAGACAAGCAGACAGACGGACTGATTTCACAGAGTAGAGCGAGAGACAGATAGACAGACAAGCAAACAGACAGACAGGCAGACAGACAGACAGACAGACAGACAGGCAGGCAGACAGACAAGCAGACAGATGGACTGATTTCACAGAGTAGAGCGAGAGACAGACAGACAAGCAGACAGACAGACAGGCAGACAGAAAGACAGGCAGGCAGCCAGGCAGGCAGACAGACAGGCAGACAGACAAGCAGACAGACAGGCAGGCAGGCAGACAAGCAGACAGGCAGGCAGACAGACAAGCAGACAGACGGACTGATTTCACAGAGTAGAGCGAGAGACAGATAGACAAACAAGCAAACAGACAGACAGGCAGACAGACAGACAGACAGACAGACAGACAGACAGACAGACAGACAGACAGGCAGGCAGACAGACAGACAGACAGACAGACAGACAGACAGACAGGCAGGCAGGCAGGCAGACAGACAGATGGACTGATTTCACAGAGTAGAGCGAGAGGCAGACAGACAGATGGACTGATTTCACAGAGTAGACCGAGAGACAGACAGACAGACAGACAGACAGACAGACAGACAGACAGGCAGATAGTCAGGCAGGCAGACAGACAGACAAGCAGACAGACAGACAGACAGACGGACTGATTTCACAGAGTAAAGCGAGAGACAGACAGACAGACAGACAGGCGGACAGGCAGACAGACAGACGGACTGATTTCACAGAGTAGAGCGAGAGACAGACAGATAGACAGACAGACAGACTGGCAGGCAGACAGACAGACAGGCAGGCAGACAGACAGACAAGCAGACAGACAGATAGACAGACGGGCTGATTTCACAGAGTAGAGCGACAGACAGACAGACAGACAGCCAGGCAGACAGGCAGACAGGCAGACAAGCAGACAGGCAGACAGACAGACTGTCAGAAAGACAGACAGACAGACAGACAGACAGACAGACAGACAGACAGAGAGACAGACAGACACCCAGACAGACAGCCGGGCAAACAGACAGTCAGACAGACACCCAGACTAACAGACAGACAGACAGACAGACAGACAGACAGACAGGTACCCGATGTGGTTTGTACGCAGGGAAATCTCAAGTTCTCTGAGCGTTTGCGTTGACTCCTGAACTCTGCGTCTGAACTTCTGCAAACAGAGAGAGTGAGACAGCTCAGCCCTCAGAGGACATGGAGGGTCACTTTTCTCCTTAATAATTTACTAAACCTTTAAAACATCTGACTTGTGTCTTTTTTTAGTAAAATCTGGTTCTGCTGAGTCACCTTTCGTGTCACGGCCGGGTCCAGGAAGCCTCTCAGCTTCTGGATGTAGGTGTGAGGAGGGTTTTTCACCTGGAATCTCTCCTGTCAACACAAAGAAATGCTCCGTGGGACGGTTCTAGTTCTAGTTCTGTCTGGATGCTTACAGAAAATAACATTTAAACATTTATAAAGCCACCATGGCAGCAGAGCAAAGGTTACCCAGCCCTGTCATCACTAAATGATGAAACACCAAAGGCCCTACCTGATCACAGATCAGCTCCCACTTCTTCTCGTTGTCATACGAACGCAGCAGACGCACCTTGTCTGGGGGCAGGTTCATCGAGTTCTGCAAGACAAAGTCACCTTTTACTCATGCAAGGGTATAAAGCACAGAACCGATCCAATAGTCCACCAGTGCCGGTACATCAGGGACTGCTCAGGCCCAGAACCTGAGAAAATAAACACCTAAAACAGGATTTGGGCTTAAAAAGTCACAAATCTCTGAGCTAAGCTGAGGCGTTTCTCTAGCATGACAGACAGGGAAGAAGAAGTTTTTACTCCTATCTGACTGATTCACAAAGGTCCCAAATAAACCAGCCTGTCAGGTGGAGCTACCACAGGAGCAGAAATACTGAAAAGCCTGATTTAAAACACCGCGTCTGTAAAAGTTTTAGTTTGACACCTTCTATAGAAAGGCCAGGACAGGTTCCAGACGACTAACCTTTCTGTTCAGAGCCCCCATGCTCTGCGTTCATCCATCAGCAGAACCCACAGAACCACAGTTCTAGAATATCTAGGACCAACAGAACCACACCGTTCCCTCCCAGCAGACACGACTTATGGCATTCTGTAGAAACCAGAGATCATGGCCGTCCTCCCAAACTTACTCCATCCTCAGTGAGTGAAGCAGGTCTGGAGGCATCTTCAGAACCGGACCTTGTTTGGACTCCTCTGGCCCAGTTGAGCTTTCTGAGGTATCTAAACGTTTTGTCTCCTTTTAAAGAGACGTCTTCAGTCTGAGGAGTCACGGGGAACACTCTGTGTGGGGAAAGCTCTAATCTGACACATCCTCCTAATGCTGCATCGTTACCTCCAGGTGAGTTTGAGAATGAGGAGCTGTGACCAGCACAGACGTCCTCTGGTGAGGCCCAGACACCACGGTCACGCCCAGGATGGAGGACCCCATCCAACAGGGCCAGACCTCATGGGTGATGAGCCCATCCTCAGCATCGCCATCCTCTGATTCTGGGTGGAGATGCTGGGCATCCTACAGACTTAGACTCTACAGAGTCTAAGTCTGTAGGATGCCTTCAGAGAGTCTATGTAACATTTAGCCACCTGGAGCCAGTATCCACGGTGAGGAATTAGATGGCTCTCATCTCCTAAGAGCCCGACAGAATTTTATTTTGCTCACCGTCACTTTTTAAATAATTCACATGGATCCAGGAATAACAGAAAAGTTCTTAAATACAGAAGATGAACGACCCAAAGTCTGCAACAGCAGATAATTGCAGCCGTGGTGAGTGCAAAACACAGCCATGCCCCCCACAACACGCCCAATGACAGGGGTCAGGGGTCATGGAGAGGTGTGTGTGAGGGGTGGGGGTTACTGCGGCTAAACCTTTCTCCAAACCCATATAAATATATCTCCCATATAAAACCTTTATTCATAGAACACTTTACACAACCAAAAGGACCAACGTCCTGTTTTGTCCATAACTTTACTAGAAGACAAACAGAAACAACATACGACTAAAACAAAAAAACAGTTATAGAGGTAGAAGACTTGCAATATTCTGATATTCCTGCTCAACTGGAATAAAAAGCCTAAAAAATGGTAGAAAACATGGGTTGTGAAAGGGACCTAAAGTATTAAAGGTGTCACGTTTCTCTACAATCAGTGGAAGATCCTTCCAGAGTTTGGCAGCAGCAACAGAAAAGCTGTCTTAGTGGATCACTAAACAAGTCCTAGGAACATCTGGAAGCAACACGAACTCTGAACTAAAACTTCTTCTGGGAATAAGCACCTGACCACTTAAACATTTAAAATCTTAAAATCCAACCTAAAATGTACAGGGAACAAGTGCTGGGAGGTCAGGATGCATCAGTGCTCATCTTGGTTCTCCAGACTTTCTTACTTACGACTTCCAAAATATTTTCCTAGATCTTCCCCAGACACCGTCGGAGGCCCTGAGGAGTTTCAGTCAGGCTTCAGAGCTCATCATAGCACTGAAGCAGCTCTGGTGAAGGTCACTAATGATATTCTCATGGCCTCAGATAATGGACTTGTGTCTATACTTGTCCTGTTAGATCTCAGTGCTGCGTTTGATACAGTTGATCACAATATTCTCCTACAAAGACTTGAACTTACTGTAGGATTTAAGGGAAAAGCATTAGGCTGGTTTAAATCTTATCTGTCAGACAGATTCCAGTTTGTTCATGTTAATAATAAATCTTCCTCAAACTCTAGGGTCACCTGTGGAGTACCACAGGGTTCAGTCCTTGGACCAATTCTATTTACTATATATATATGCTTCCGATAGGCAAAATTATCAGACAGCATGGGATTAATTTCCACTGTTATGCTGATGATACTCAGCTATATTTATCCATAAATCCTGATGAATCCAATCAGTTACTTCGACTGCAGTCATGTCTTGATGACATCAAAAGCTGGATGACTTTAAATTTCCTGCACTTAAATTCTGACAAGACCGAAGTTTTAATCTTTGGGCCAGAGTCCTCAAAAAATAAACTTCTTAATCAATCACTTAATCTGGATGGCATTAACTTGGCCTCTGGTAATAAAGTTAAAAATCTTGGTGTTATTTTTGACCAAGACATGTCATTTAAATCCCATATTAAACAGGTTTCCAGAGTTTCCTTTTTTCACCTCCGGAATATCGCCAAAATTAGAAACATTCTGTCCAGGAGTGATGCTGAAAAACTAGTCCATGCATTTGTTACTTCAAGGCTGGACTATTGTAATTCTTTACTATCTGGAAGTCCACAAAATGCAGTTCAAAGCCTTCAGCTGATCCAAAATGCTGCAGCAAGAGTTCTGATGAAAATCAACCAGAGGGATCATATTTCTCCAATTTTAGCTTCCCTTCACTGGCTTCCTGTTAAATCAAGAATAGAATTTAAAATTCTTCTTCTAACGTATAAAGCCCTTAATAATCAAACTCCATTATATATCAGAGCTCTGATTACCCCGTATGTTCCTAACAGAGCACTTCGCTCTCAGACTGCAGGTCTGCTGGTGGTTCCTAGAGTCTCTAAAAGTAGAATGGGAGGCAGATCCTTTAGCTATCAGGCTCCTCTCCTGTGGAACCAACTCCCAGTTTTGGTCCGTGAGGCAGACACCCCGTCTACTTTTAAGACTAATCCTAAAACTTTCCTTTGTGACAAAGCTTCTAGTCAGAGTGGCTCATGTTACCCTGAGCTACCTCTATAGTTATGCTGCTGTAGGCTTAGGCTACTGAAGGACTCACCGCGCTACCTTCTCCTGCAACTCTATCTGGGCACTGAATGCCCCCAGGATAGGAAACATCTGCTCCACTGATCCTCAGGAACACCACAGGGCTGTGTCCTCAGCCCAGCTCTCTTCACTTCTTCATTTGTACCTCTCTTTAAGGAGGTAATGATAGACTCCAGGAGGACTGAACACCTCCTCTCTGCATACAGGGGGAGGTGGTGGAGGTGGGGAGAGCATCAGGTTCCTGGACATTCACATCTGCTCTGACCTCCTGGACTGTGAACACCTCCACCTGGTGAGGAAGGCCCAACAACGGCTCTCCTTCCTCAGGAACCTGAAAAAGTCTGGTTAATAACTTCTACAGAGCTACAATAGAGAGCGTTTATGTCTCAGCATCACTGTGAGGTCTGGGAGCTGCACAGTCCAGGAGAGGAAGGACCTAGCACAGGTGGTGAGGAGTCTGAGGGCAGAGCAGGGGATTATGAGATGCCGTCTGCAGGATCTAGACTCAATTTATGCAGAACGAGACCAAAGAAGGTCCAGATGCATCTCCACTGATCCCCCCCCCCCCCACCCAGGGAATTCCCTGTCTGCTCCTCTCCCATCAGGTAAACACTTCAGAACCTCAGAGCCAGAACTGATAATCTTAGAAACAGCTTCTTCCCCAGAGCTGTGAGAGCAATCGCCCCCTGATGGAGACTGAGGTCTCTAAACCCCCCCCCCCCCCACTGTTACTAACCGTCATACGCTACAATCACCTTAATGTTACTGCCTGCTGCACACCATCCTCTCTGAATATCTAAATTCACATTGCTGTAAATGAAGCCTCAATCATCATTATGCAACGAGCACCTTAATACTTCATTATCTTTATCTGTGACCCTCTGAACACTAAGAAAAAGTAACCCTTGTTAATTGCCTGCAGAACAGTTCCAGTGATCTAGTCTGTTCAGCTCTGTCATCACGCAGAGCAGCTAGCAATGAGCTAACAGAGCAACATGGAGGTAGCACCAGACCGATTGAATCGGCATGGTGAGCCCGCCAGACATCTCCAGTCCCACATTTTCCTCACTTCCGCTTTCAATCAGACAGAAAGTCAAGGCCAAATCAACAACTTAGGTTCAAAACGCTCTAAAGGACAGCCGCCAGTGACTCATGAGTATGGACAGGGACTGGAGAGGGAAGGATGGACCGGTTTGAGGAGCAGCCAGGTTTAGTCTTCTCTCAGTGTTGAGACAGTTTGGCCCTAATTGAAGCTAAAATCTTTAAATCGCAGCTGAAACACGTCTGTTCAGGCCTTTTACTCCTTGCTGTTCAACAGATGACGTTTTCTTAGTTTATTCTGTGGTTTATTTTTTCTATACAGCTTTGAGAACTGGTTTGAATGGTGCTGTTATGCATTTGTTAGTTTTTATCTCTTTTATGCCGTTATTTTCTCCATTTCACGTTTTTCTATGTCATCTCCTTGGTCTCGACATCTTCCTGTCTCTATATTAACCTGTAAAGCACCGTATGCATGGCTGAACGGTGCTGCAGAGTCAAACTTTGACTGATAACGTCTCCAGGTGCATCAACCAGGTGTGTCCTTCCTGGATCACAGAAAGCAGCAGAAATCAGCCCCACGCTGGTTCCCCTGCTGCAGAAAGCCCAGACTCCACACGAACGTCCAGAACCAAAGGCCCGGATCCACATCAGGACCTACAGGAGGAGGCGTGATCCGGCCCTGCGGTTCTGAACGGACCTACAGGAGGAGGCGTGATACGGACCTACAGGAGGAGACGTGATCCGGCCCTGCGGTTCTGAACGGACCTACAGGAGGAGACGTGATCCGGCCCTGCGGTTCTGAACGGACCTACAGGAGGAGGCGTGATCCGGCCCTGCGGTTCTGAATGGACCTACAGGAGGAGGCGTGATCCGGCCCCACAGGAGGAGACGTGATCCGGCCCTGCGGTTCTGAACGGACCTACAGGATGAGGCGTGATCCGGCCCTGCGGTTCTGAATGGACCTACAGGAGGAGGCGTGATCCGGCCCCACAGGAGGAGACGTGATCCGGCCCTGCGGTTCTGAACGGACCTACAGGAGGAGGCGTGATCCGGCCCTGCGGTTCTGAACGGACCTACAGGAGGAGGCGTGATCCGGCCCTGCGGTTCTGAACGGACCTACAGGAGGAGGCGTGATTCGGACCTACAGGAGGAGGCATGATCCGGCCCTGCGGTTCTGAACGGACCTACAGGAGGAGGCGTGATCCGGCCCCACAGGAGGAGGCGTGATCCGGCCCTGCGGTTCTGAACGGACCTACAGGAGGAGGCGTGATTCGGACCTACAGGAGGAGGCGTGATCCGGCCCTGCGGTTCTAGACGGACCTACAGGAGGAGACGTGATCCGGCCCTGCGGTTCTGAACGGACCTACAGGAGGAGACGTGATTCGGACCTACAGGAGGAGGCGTGATCCGGCCCCACAGGAGGCGTGATTCGGACCTACAGGAGGAGACGTGATCCGGCCCTGCGGTTCTGAACGGACCTACAGGAGGAGACGTGATTCGGACCTACAGGAGGAGACGTGATCCGGCCCTGCGGTTCTAGACGGACCTACAGGAGGAGGCGTGATCCGGCCCTGCGGTTCTGAACGGACCTACAGGAGGAGGCGTGATTCGGACCTACAGGAGGAGGCGTGATCCGGCCCTGCGGTTCTGAACGGACCTACAGGAGGAGGCGTGATTCGGACCTACAGGAGGAGGCGTGATCCGGCCCCACAGGAGGAGGCGTGATCCGGCCCTGCGGTTCTGAACGGACCTACAGGAGGAGGCGTGATTCGGACCTACAGGAGGAGGCGTGATCCGGCCCTACAGGAGGAGGCGTGATCCGGCCCTGCGGTTCTAGACGGACCTACAGGAGGAGGCGTGATCCGGCCCTGCGGTTCTAGACGGACCTACAGGAGGAGACGTGATTCGGACCTACAGGAGGAGACGTGATCCGGCCCTACAGGAGGAGGCGTGATCCGGCCCTGCGGTTCTAGACGGACCTACAGGAGGAGGCGTGATCCGGCCCTGCGGTTCTGAACGGACCTACAGGAGGAGGCGTGATTCGGACCTACAGGAGGAGGCGTGATCCGGCCCTGCGGTTCTGAACGGACCTACAGGAGGAGACGTGATTCGGACCTACAGGAGGAGACGTGATCCGGCCCTGCGGTTCTGAACGGACCTACAGGAGGAGGCGTGATCCGGCCCTACAGGAGGAGGCGTGATCCGGCCCTGCGGTTCTAGACGGACCTACAGGAGGAGGCGTGATCCGGCCCTGCGGTTCTGAACGGACCTACAGGAGGAGGCGTGATTCGGACCTACAGGAGGAGGCGTCATCCGGCCCTGCGGTTCTGAACGGACCTACAGGAGGAGACGTGATTCGGACCTACAGGAGGAGGCGTGATCCGGCCCTGCGGTTCTAGACGGACCTACAGGAGGAGGCGTGATCCGGCCCTGTGGTTCTGAACGGACCTACAGGAGGAGGCGTGATTCGTACCTACAGGAGGAGGCGTGATCCGGCCCTGCGGTTCTGAACGGACCTACAGGAGGAGACGTGATCCGGCCCTACAGGAGGAGGCGTGATCCGGCCCTGCGGTTCTAGACGGACCTACAGGAGGAGGCGTGATCCGGCCCTGCGGTTCTGAACGGACCTACAGGAGGAGGCGTGATTCGGACCTACAGGAGGAGGCGTGATCCGGCCCTGCGGTTCTGAACGGACCTACAGGAGGAGACGTGATTCGGACCTACAGGAGGAGACGTGATCCGGCCCTGCGGTTCTGAACGGACCTACAGGAGGAGGCGTGATCCGGCCCTACAGGAGGAGGCGTGATCCGGCCCTGCGGTTCTAGACGGACCTACAGGAGGAGGCGTGATCCGGCCCTGCGGTTCTGAACGGACCTACAGGAGGAGGCGTGATTCGGACCTACAGGAGGAGGCGTCATCCGGCCCTGCGGTTCTGAACGGACCTACAGGAGGAGACGTGATTCGGACCTACAGGAGGAGACGTGATCCGGCCCTGCGGTTCTAGACGGACCTACAGGAGGAGGTGTGATCCGGCCCTGCGGTTCTGAACGGACCTACAGGAGGAGGCGTGATTCGGACCTACAGGAGGAGGCGTGATCCGGCCCTGCGGTTCTGAACGGACCTACAGGAGGAGACGTGATTCGGACCTACAGGAGGAGACGTGATCCGGCCCTGCGGTTCTGAACGGACCTACAGGAGGAGCCGTGATCCGGCCCCACAGGAGGAGGCGTGATCCGGCCCCACAGGAGGAGGCGTGATCCGGCCCTGCGGTTCTGAACGGACCTACAGGAGGAGGCGTGATCCGGCCCTGCGGTTCTGAACGGACCTACAGGAGGAGGCGTGATCCGGCCCTGCGGTTCTAGACGGACCTACAGGAGGAGGCGTGATCCGGCCCCACAGGAGGAGCCGTGATCCGGACCTACAGGAGGAGGCGTGATCCGGCCCTGCGGTTCTGAACGGACCTACAGGAGGAGGCGTGATCCGGACCTACAGGAGGAGGCGTGATCCGGCCCTGCGGTTCTGAACGGCCCCACAGGAGGAGGCGTGATCCGGCCCTGCGGTTCTGAACGGACCTACAGGAGGAGGCGTGATCCGGCCCTGCGGTTCTGAACGGCCCCACAGGAGGAGGCGTGATCCGGCCCTGCGGTTCTGAACGGCCCCACAGGAGGAGACGTGATCCGGCCCCACAGGAGGAGGCGTGATCTGGCCCTGCGGTTCTGAACGGACCTACAGGAGGAGCCGTGATCCGGCCCCACAGGAGGTCTGCTCCTCCGGTGCGGTGCACTCACCAGGGCGATGGAGAACCTCTCCTCCAGCTCGGCCGGGTCGGGCATGGGCAGGCGGACCGGGGCGGCTCTGGACCGGATGACGGCCAGCTGGCTCTCCATGCTCTCTGCGTTGCCCATCCTCCTCTCTGCCTCGCTCTCTCGCACAGGGAGACGACGGAAGACGGCGAACACACCCACCCTGATGGAGACGCTCAGACACACGGAGGCAGGAACATGTGGTCGGCCATGACCGACGGAGGCCGCTGTCTGAGCCCTGCGCTGTGGTCCTCTTCTTCCTCTTCTTCCTCTCTGCTCAAAGCGTGGAGGTCTCCTCCTCTTCCTCTTTGTCTGTCGCAGTCGGCGATGCTGCTGATGCTGATGCTGATGCTGCTGATCCGGATGCAGCCTGGCTCTGCGCTCGTGTTATTGTGGGTAAACTTGTGCTGCAGATGAGCCGGTTAATCCTCCCCTCTCCTCCCCCACACAAAGAAAGGAACCGAGTCGGCCTCCCCCTCTTTGTCTCCCAGCAGCAGCAGCGGTGCTCAGCGCTCCCTGCACAGACAATGAACCTTCTGCTGCCCAGGGCCCCGCCCCCTCACACAGGCAGGGGGGGGGGATGGGGGGGGATGTGACTGTGGATCAGCTGCTGGAGCGTTCATTCATGGCTCCTCCGCAGCAACATGGCAGCATGTTTGTTGCTGTCAGAGACTAAAGCGTCTCCTCCTCTGGGTCAGGGCTGGGTTAGGTTCTGGTTCTGGTTCTGGTTCAGTAGCAGCCAGAACCAGATGTTCTGCTTGGACCTGGATGAGGAGAGCTTACTGGGTGATGAAGGGAAATATGAGCAGCTATTAACTGTTAATGTGCGTCTCTACTTTCTTTTTCAGTGTATTCAGGATAAATCTTTAACCCAAAAAACGTTTTATTTTCATGATTTTAAGATAGCAAGATGGCCGCCCACCTTTTTTCACAGGAAGAGCAAAAAGCAGCAGAGATGGTTCCAGATAGAAACTTCAACACTAAGAACCAATCATCAATATTAAAATACAAAGTCAAAACGTAATTTATTCACATACAAATTACAAATCCTGTCAAACTTACTTTAATTGTTCTGAACTCACATGCCGTCAACCAATCAGACCCTTCCAGGCCCAGAGCTGCACCACAACATGGCTTTCACATTAAAAATCCACTTTCAGCTTATTTTCTCATTTAGTGTTTTATTTCCAAATGTGCTTGAATTTATCACCCTTCTTTATTTTTAAGGCCATTTTGATTTCAGGGTCTTTAATTTGATCTGATAATTTCACATGAAAGAACGAAGGGAAAAAGAAAAATGGTTTAATTACCAACAACATGAAGCAATAATGGCACAGTTAATATGATGATGATAATAATAATAATAATAATAATAATAATAATAATAATAATAATAATAATAATAATAATAATAATATTGTCTTTATTGTCATTGCATCATACATTACAACAAAATTTGTTCTCTGCATCAATGGAACATTTTTTTCTCCCTCTTGCAAAAAAAAAAGAAAATTAGTCTGGAGCCAGAAAAGATGGCACAGCTTCTAAACTTTCAAAAGTTAATCTTTTTATTTAATCTTTTAGAACAAACAGGAGTTCAGTGTTTAGGCCTACTTTAAAATGTTTAACCCTGAACAACGTGGGCCTGCTTAGTCCTTCCTGTATTTGTAGAAAATTGAAGTAAACATAGCCCATTTTAATAAAAATACCTAGCTTAGTTTGGCAGTTTTAATGACGTAAATGTAGAATTAGAAAAAAATTTTCACAAGTCCATGTCGACGTGCTTTCATCTTCTTTGGGTTTCTTTCACAGCCAGCCATTCAGTACAATTAAATTTTATTTATATAGCGCCAATTCATGAAACATGTCGTCTCAAGGCACTTTACAAAGTCAAGTTCAATCATATTATACAGATTGGGTCAGATTATACAGATTGGTCAAAAATGTCCTATATAAGGAAACCAGTTGATTGCATCAAAGTCCCGACAAGCAGCATTCACTCCTGGGGAACCGTAGAGCCACAGGGAGAGTCGTCTGCATTGTCCATGGCTTTGCTGCAATTCCTCATACTGAGCAAGCATGAAGCGACAGTGGAAAGAAAAAACACCCATTAGCGGGAAGGAGAACCTCCAGCAGAACCAGAACCGGGCTCAGTATGAACGGTCATCTGCCTCGACCGACTGGGGTTACAGAAGACAGAGCAGAGACACAACAAGAGAGACAAAAAAGCACAGAAGCACACATTGATCTAGTAATCTGTTCTACATTAGATGGTAGTAGCGGGTGAGCCGTCTTCTCTGGATGATGTCACAGTTAACAGAACGCCAGACCAGGTGTACCTACTATGAAGAAAAGAGAAGAGAGCAAAAAGTTAAAAGCTGAAATGACGACAGTCATTTCAATGTAATATAATGCAAAACTGGAGAACAGTAGACTGAAGAACAGTAGAACTCAGTCAGAGATGAGAAAATAGACCCTGATGTCCTCCAGCAGCCTAAGGCCTATAGCACTGCATAACTATAGAGGTAGCTCAGGGTAACATGAGCCACTCTGACTATAAGCTTTGTCAAAAAGGAAAGTTTTAACGATTAGTCTTAAAAGTAGACGGGGTGTCTGCCTCACGGACCAAAACTGGGAGTTGGTTCCACAGGAGAGGAGCCCTGATAGCTAAAGGATCTGCCTCCCATTCTACTTTTAGAGACTCTATGAACCACCAGCAGACCTGCAGGTCTGAGAGCGAAAGTGCTCTGTTAGGAACTATACGGGGTAATCAGAGCTCTGATATATGATGGAGCTTGATTATTAAGGGCTTTATACGTTAGAAGGAGAATTTTAAATGTTATTCTTGATTTAACAGGAAGCCAATGAAGGGAAGCTAAAATTGGAGAAATATGATCCCTCTGGTTGATTTTCATCAGAACTCTTGCTGCAGCATTCTGGATCAGCTGAAGACTTTGAACTGCATTTTGTGGACTTCCTGATAGTAAAGAATTACAATAGTCCAGCCTTGAAGTAACAAATGCATGGACTAGTTTTTCAGCATCACTCCTGGACAGAATGTTTCTAATTTTGGCGATATTCATGAGGTATAAAAAGGAAATTCTGAAAACCTGTTTAATTATGGGATTTAAATGACATGTCTTGGTCAAAAACTAACACCAAGATTTTTAACTTTATTACCAGAGGCCAAGTTAATGCCATCCAGATTAAGTGATTGATTAAGAACTTTATTTTTTGAAGACTCTGGCCCAAAGATTAAAACTTCAGTCTTGTCAGAATTTAGATGCAGGAAATTTAAAGTCATCCAGCTTTTGATGTCATCAAGACATGACTGCAGTCGAAGTAACTGATTGGATTCATCAGGATTTATGGATAAATATAGCTGAGTAGTCATCAGCATAACAGTGGAAATTAATCCCATGCTGTCTGATAATTTTGCCTATCGGAAGCATATATATAGTAAATAGAATTGGTCCAAGGACTGAACCCTGTGGTACTCCACAGGTGACCCTAGAGTTTGAAGGAAGATTTATTATTAACATGAACAAACTGGAATCTGTCCTGACAGATAAGATTTAACCAGCCTAATGCTTTCCCCTTAATCCCTACAGTATGCTCAAGTCTTTGTAGGAGAATATTGTGATCAACTGTATCAAATGCAGCACTGAGATCTAACAGGACAAGTATAGACACAAGTCCATTATCTGAGGCCATGAGAATATCATTAGTGACCTTCACCAGAGCTGTTTCAGTGCTATGATGAGCTCTGATGCCTGACTGAAACTCCTCAAGTAGGTCATTACTTTGTAAATGTTCACATAGTTGATTAGCAAGTACTTTCTCAAGAATTTTAGATAAGAAAAGAAGATTAGATATAGGTCTGTAATTTACTAACTCGTCTTGATCAAGAGAAGGTTTCTTAAGTAAAGATTTAATAACAGCTACATTAAAAGCCTGTGGTACATATCCATTTACTAAGGATAGATTAATCATGTCTAAAATAGGACCACTGATCAGAGGGAATACCTCCTTAAACAACTTGGTTGGGATTGGGTCTATCATACAGGTAGAAGGTTTAGATGAAGCTAAAATTTTAGATAGCTCAGAAAGCTCTACTGCTTCTAAACAGTTCAGACACTGCGCAGGTTCTAAAGATTCCTCCAACGCTGCCTCACTTACTGAGGACAGGGTAATCATGTTTGGGAGGATGCCAATTATTTTATTTTTAATGGAATCTATTTTATTTATGAAGAATCCCATAAAATCATTACTGCTAAGAGCTAAGGGAATGGATGGATCAACAGAGCTGTGACTCTGTGTAAGTTTGGCAACTGTACTAAAGAGAAATCTAGGATTATTTTTATTCTCCTCAATTAATGATGAAAAATATGCTGCTCTAACTCTGCGAAGGGTCTTGTTATACAACAATAGTCTGTCCCTCCAGATTGAGTAGGATTCCTCTTGGTGTGTAGAGCGCCATTTTCTCTCCAATTTCCTAACATTGTGCTTCAAGGAACGCAGCTCTGAATTAAACCAAGGAGCCAGCTTCCTGTGAATAATCACCTTCTTTTTCAAGGGAGCTACATTGTCTAATGCAGAACGCAATGAAGAAGTCATACCGTTAACTAAGACATCTATTTGTGAATGACCAGCTTTCAGACCAGTCACTAGTGCCAGATTATTACGAGCCACTGGTGAGTCTAATACAGTGTCCTGAATCCTGCCTGCCTGCCTGCCTGTTACCTGACCAGTTCCTGCCTCCTGATTCTCAGAGCCTGCCTATCCCCTGACGGACCTGATTATCTGTGCTACCTGCATTCCTGACCTATTTCTGTGCCCCGACTCTGCCTATGGATTCTGATTTGGACTGTCTGGATTTCTGATCACCTGGCTCTGACTCTCGACTGGCTCTCAGACTATGATTTATCCCCTTGATCATTCTACCTGCCTCTGTCATCACGGTTCTGACCCATTGCCTGCCTGCTGACCAATAAACTGTCTTTAAACGTTACCTGTCTTGTCTGGCTGAATTCTGGGTCCTCTGGTTGTGTTCATTACATAAGCTTAGCGTCATAAACCTTCGATGATATGATAAGGTTGAAAATAATTTCTAAGATGGTCTATTCTGTTTTAACCCATTCTTAACGTATTTGGAGTTAACGATACTTGTGTATGTCTATATATTTTGATTAGGGTCAGTCGTCTGCCAGACCTGCAGAAGGCAGAGGAGAGGCAGAGACCCCATGATGTGATCCCCCTTCATAGGCCTGAGACCTGCATGAAGGACCCTGGAGCGCCTCCTCACAGCCAGGTTTGGAGCTAGCCACATAGCCTGTAGCTGATCAGACAACCGGTTTTCACTTGGAGTGATTCCCTGGCAATCGAACGACCAGAGACAACGGGAGAGGTTTGGCAGAGAAATAAACAGGGAAAGTTTAGAAGGGTTTACTTAATGTGTTTCACATAGCTCCAGTTAGCATTTTGAAACCAAGTGTTGCTGATGTAGTGTGGGTGTGATTTTACAGTTATAATAAACTTTATTTCCATAAGGGTTTTATACATTGATGGGATAATGATGTTTGTGTCGAGCTTAAGGCCTTTTTAAAATTAGAGCACAGGGCCATCAGCATGCCTCTAGCGTGCCTCAGCGACGCTGAGGTCAGGGATCCTCACCTCTACAACAAGCACGTCCATCAGTCTCTCTCTGACAGCTGTCTGTGGTGTTCAGGAGCTGAAGCTACCGGTGGTCGGCTCTCAGATCGTAGGGTTGATCCCCCTGAAGGCTCTGCTGGACTCTGCTGACTTCTACATCAAAAGAGACCAGCTCTTCATCATCGAAGAAGAGCACAAAGTCCGCCTGGTGAGTAGAAGAGTCTCAGTGAAAGTGCATTCTGTTTTTCAGCATCTGAACCTTAGCTTGCTTGTCTGCAGGTGATCAGTAAACTGGGCCTGGATTCCCTCGGCCCGTTCAACCCAAAGGAGAGAATCATAGAGTGAGTTTATTCCTCCTAAATGTCCACACCAAAGGCAGGTATAATCCCCCGCCCTCTGGTAAACGAGGATGTGCCTACCTGTAGATAAAACTTAAACTTACTAATGTCTAAATAAATGTTCTCAGCTCTGTTAATTCGGTAGAGAAAGTCCTGTTTGTGAAATAAATCTATCAGATATTTGGGTTTTAATGTTTGACTCACAGAGATTTCATTAGCAGTAACTTGTACATGTGCAGAAATGTGCAGAGAAACAGTGACACCTACAGGCAGGATGCTGCATTACCTGGTTTTTAGCCCACATGTGTAAAATGCAGCATTTTCCACGTCTGCTATGATCCTGTCTGGTTTACAGGCGGCGCTGAAAATGCCCAGGAACACAGCAGAGGAGGTGAAAAGGTGAACGTCTGACTCTGGTTGAACTCTGGTGCTGTAGGAGCATCTGCCCTGGCTTTAATAGCACATGTGAACATCACTGCCTGTGTGTTATCTGCTGCTGGATGTCTCTCTGGAGCATGCTTTGTTCCTGCCTTCAGAAGAGAAGCTGCCATGCAGGAAGGTCTGCAGCAGGCTGTGGCCGTCCCTTTGGCTCTGGCTGAGAAGATCAGCATCCTCTGGCCGCCTCTGGGACAAATGGTTCAGTACGGCAACATTGGCTGCAAGTCAGATGCTCAGGTGCCCCTTCAGACCTTTGCTCTCTCTGCTTCTACCTGTGCAGCTAAATTTAAATCATTGATGTCCTGGAACTTTGCACAGAGCTGAGATGTTAGCGTGTTTCAGGTTGCAGCTAAAGCCCTGGAAACAGCCGTTTTTGGAGCGTACTATAATGTCCTGATCAACCTCAAAGACGTCTCAGATGAAGCCTTCAAACTGGCCGTAAGTCTCCCCGTAACTTTTAAACTTCTCATGCAGCAGGTGATAAAAAGTTCTGTTTTATTGCTGCTTCAGACGCAGAGACGAGTTTGTGAGCTGCTGCAGGAAGCCAGAGACAACGTGACCTCCATCCTGGACGCTGCTGACAAGAGAACATGACAACGTGGAAGAAATAAAACCACAATTCAGAAGAAGGGATGGAGGTGGGTTGAATCAGGGTCATCTGAGTCCTAATCAGACATTGGCCAACCACTGCTTGAGCTTTGGCTGGGTAGCAGGTTGAGACGTGATTTAAAGACCTTTAAGATGAACTCTGGATGCTGATTGGGCTTCCTGGAGGTCTGGTTCAAAGCTGATTGGCTGACGTCGGAGGCATACGAGCCTCTGATTGGATGGAGGTAGGCAATAGAGTTTCTTCAATTGAACTTCCGCTTAAGCTTAATTTTAACCTCATTCTTCATTCTTTAAGATGAACTTTGGTTCTTTAACTCAGATCTGCAGTGAACCAGGATTCACTGAATTATTCTGATGGAGATCAACTATTTTATTTGTCTTTTGTTTCTTTTGTGTGTACATAGTGGTAGTTTAGTTAAGTTTCATTAGCCTGGTAGAGAGGATTTGTTGATTGAAATATAGTGTTAATTCAGATTAACAGCATTATAAAGTGATGTTCACTGGATGTTCATTTTATTCCTGTTAATAAATTCTTGAGTGTGTGCAGAGTTTGCTGTTAAAGAACACCAGAGCTCGAATCATCCCTTTCCACTATTGTCCTGATATCAGCTGTTTTGGCTGATATTCACCGGACAATACCTAACAGACTGAGTTATTTATTAAACATTAAATAACGTTAAACTGTGTGTAATTGCACAACAGGAGAGTTGGTAGTTTGAGCTTCTGACAGGGACACTGGCTCAAACACTGAAAACACCAGGAGGAACAGAAGGTAGGTGCAGGTCTAAGTGTAACAGATGCCACATTGTCAACAAAGTCATGAACAAACTCATAGATTTACACACACCCTGACGTTGCAGCATTAATAATTATTTAGACACATCCTGATGTTTCACCTGGTGATTAAATTCTGCAGATTAAGGACTAAGTGAGCGAGTCGGGGACAGAGGAAGAGAGTGAAACCAGACACAGGACTAGACCTAACTGAAGTGTCAGGAGAGCATCACAGCATCACGCCCTTTTAGTCAATTAAACATTTCTTCGTCACATAAAGCTTCTTTATTGAGGCACGGGACCTAAACCAGAAGTGAGTGGGCTATAGTGGGTGATTTACAGTCACAGTACAAAGACAGCCTTTAAAGAAATGAAAATATATCAAACAATGGTTGACATTTCAAAACGTACACAATAATACTGATTACCAGCGATTATTTAAATCCTCCAACATCTAAACCTGTAGCAACACAGGATGGGAGCCTGCAGCCGTGCGTTGTTCTTGTTCTTCAGTTCTACTCCTTTCAGTGTTTAGGTCTGAGTGGCCTTTCTCCTGCCTGACCTAAAAACAGCTTGATTTACCAAAGCAGACAGGTCAGAGGCTCCCGTTGGATAATTACTGATTGTCTCAGAAAATTAGAATATTGTGATAAAGTTCTTTATTTTCTGTAATGCAATTAAAAAAACATGAAATGTCATACATTCTGGATTCATTACAAATCAACTGAAATATCGCAAGCCTTTTATTGTTTTAATATAGCTGATTATGGCGTACAGCTGAAGAAAACTCAAAAATCCTATTTTAAAATATTTGAATATTTCATCAGACCAAGTAAAAAAAATTATAACAGCAAAACAAAATCAAACTTTTGAAAATGTCCATTAATGCACTCAGTACTTGGTTGGGAATCCTTTTGCACAGATTAGTGCATCAATGCGGCGTGGCATGGAGGCAATCAGCCTGTGGCATTGCTGAGGTGTTATGGATGCCCAGGATGCTTCAATAGCGGCCTTTAGCTCATTTGCATTGTTGGCTCTGGTGTCTTTCAGCTTCTTCTTCACAATAGCCCACAAATTCTCTATGGGGTTCAGGTCAGGGGAATTGGCAGGCCAATCAAGGACAGTAATGCCATGGTCAGTACACCAGTTACTGTGAGAATCTGATGTCGTCTCTTAACCACTACCATACTTGTGATTTAGTTTACTGAACCAAGCTGAGTGTTTTTCAAGGCTCAGGAAACCCTGCAGTGTTTCCAGTTAATTAGACGATTCAAGTGATTAGTTGAATAGCCTACTAGTATACTTTTTCACAATATTCTAATATTTTGAGATAGGATTTTTGAGTTTTCTTTAGCTGTACGGCATAATCAGCGACATTAAAACAATAAAAGGCTTGCGATATTTCAGTTGATTTGTAATGAATCCAGAATGTATAACATTTCATGTTTTTTAATTGCATTACAGAAAATAAAGAACTTTATCACAATATTCTAATTTTCTGAGACTGTCCTGTATATTATCATCTTTACTTCCCGCTTTGCCATCTGGCAGCTTTGTGAACCATCATTCATTTGTAATGTGGACTTGAAGCCAGACTGATATTCTCTTTGCTCTGACTGCAGCAGGCAGGTTTCAATGCGAGGGAAGGCAGGATCATATTTATGAAAAACTTAACACCAATCAGATGACCAGTGAAGGACAAGTCTCATTTTTACAGATTTTCCTTCTCAGGGAGACATTTTTTCAGGGCTGCTTCCATCCCAATCATACCTGAGAGTGTCCAGTTTCCCATTTGGATCTTCCTTAACAGAAGAGAGCATTTTGACTCCTGTCTCTCCCAGATGGTTGTAGCTCAGGTCCAGCTCTCTCAGATGGAAGCAGCTGGAGGTCAGAGCCGATACCAGAGAAGCACAGCCTTCCGCTGTGATAAGACAGCCTGACAGACTGGAGACACACACAGCACACAGGACATGACCACGTGCCCCCTCTTCCCTTCCTTCTTTATGTCTTTTCAGAGGATAAACCATTTACATCTGCAGATAAACTTGAAGCATGTGGGCCTGTGTAACAGGGATTTGAGGAGCAACTGAGCCAAACAGAGACGACAGAAATGTAGGAAGGTTGCTTTGCCATCAGGAGATGTAAAAGATGCTGATCAGTTAATTCATGAGAACTGCTGTTTAACGTAGCCAGAAAACCTTAGACTTAGACTTAGACTTTCTTTATTGTCATTTTGTAGCACAGAGTGCATACAGAACGAAATTTCGTTTTTTCATACAGCTCAGAAAGATTGCAGTAACTCTACAGGATACCTTGCAGTGAATTTACAGTACAGGATAAGAAAAATGCAGTGGTAAATCACAGTCAAATACAGGATAACTTTCAATTAAATTTCGGATAAAGTGCAGCAGTGAGCAGTAGGCAGATTGAAATGTAAAGACAATGTAAGCAATGTAAACAATTATGCAGTAAGGTGCAGCAGTGATTTAACAATAGACAGTTGCATTGTAAACAGTTTTGCAGTACGTTTCCGGAAAAAGTGCAGCAGCGATATTGAAGGATACATACAAATGTGCAAATTCGCGGGTCGTGTGTGGTACACAGTCCGTTTTTATACTTCAGCAGTTCAACAGTCTGATGGCAGCAGGGAAAAAGCTTTTGCAGAACCTGGTGGACCTGCAACGGATGCTGCGGAACCTCTTTCCAGAGGGCAGCAGGGAGAATAGTCTATGGTGGGGGTGTGAGGGGTCCCCGATGATGTTACGGGCTCGAGACACACAGCGCTGCGATGAAATATCTTTAATGGAGGGAAGAGGAGCCCCGATGATCCCTTCTGCTGTCCTCACCACTCTCCTCACGTTCTTCCAGTCGGAGGCACTGCAGCCTCCACACCACACAGAGAGACAGCTGGTCAGAATACTCTCTATGGTGCTTCTGTAAAAGGTCGTGAGAATGGGCGGGGGCAGGCGGGCTCTCCTCATCCTCCGCAGAAAGTACAGTCGCTTCTGTGCCCTCTTCACCAGTGACATGGTGTTCATAGTCCAGCTGAGGTTGTCCGTGATGTGCACCCCCAGGAACTTTGTGCTGCTGACCACCTCCACAGCTGAGCTGTTGATGAGCAGTGGAGCATGGTGAGGCCGGTTCTTCCTGAAGTCGACGATGATTTCCTTCGTCTTCTCCACGTTCAGGATCAGGCTGTTGTCTCTGCACCAACCCACCAGCTGCTCCACCTCCTCTCTGTAGTCCTGGTCGTTGTCGTCTCTGATCAGGCCCACCACCGTTGTGTCGTCCGCAAACTTCACGATGTGATTGGTGGTGAACCTGGGGACGCAGTCGTGTGTCATCAGAGTGAACAGCAGGGGGCTCAGGACGCAGCCCTGAGGGGAGCCCGTGCTGAGGGTGATGACATTGGAGGTGTTCTGTCCGACCCTGACTGATTGAGGTCTGTTGGTTAGGAAGTCCAGCAGCCAGTTGCGAAGGGGTGTGCTGAAGCCCAGATGCTCCAGTTTTCCCACCAGATGTTGTGGGATGATGGTGTTGAACGCTGAACTGAAGTCCAGGAACAGCATCCGCACGTGCGTGTTCTTCTCCTCCAGATGTGCCAGGCTCAGGTGAAGAGCAGAGGAGATGGCGTCCTCAGTGGAGCGGTTCCGTCGGTAGGCAAACTGGAACGGGTCGAGTGTTGGGGGGAGACTGGAGACGATGTGTTCCTTTACCAGCCTTTCAAAGCACTTCATCATGATGGGAGTCAGTGCAACAGGCCGGTAGTCGTTGAAACAGGTGACTTGAGGTTTCTTTGGCACCGGAATGATGGAGGCAGACTTGAAGCATGCTGGCACTGTGGCTTGGTCCAGCGAGGTGTTAAAAATGTCTGTGAGGACACCAGCCAGCTGACCTGCACACTCCTTGAGCACCCGCCCAGGTATGTTGTCGGGGCCTGGGGCCTTTCGCGGGTTGACTCTCCTCAGAGTCTTCAACACGTCGGCAGTGTCAAGGCAGAGGACCTCCTCTTCCTGATGGGGAACAGCTTTCACTGCTGGAGTGCTGTTTAGTGCCTCAAACCTCCCAAAGAAGTTATTTAGTCCATTGAGGAAGTCAGCATCAACTTCACCCACCGGGGGGGAGGGCGTGTTGTATTCAGTGATCGCCCGGATGCCTTTCCACATGCTCCTGGTGTTGCTGGCATTGTGGAAAAGCTCCTGGATTTTCTGGCTGTGGTTCCGCTTTGCAAGCCTGATGGCACGGTTCAGGTTGGCTCTCGCTGTCCTCAGAGCCTCCTTGTCACCAGACTTGAAGGCTGAGTTCCGTGCTTTTAGCGCTTGACGGACCTCCGCAGTAATCCAGGGTCGTTGGTTGGCTCGGGTGATGATGGTCTTGGTGGTGCTGACGTCCTCAATGCATTTGTTGATGTAGGCTGACACAGTCATGGCGTACTCATCAATGTTGATCTTGTCCTCATAAGTTGCTGCAGCTTTGAACATGTTCCAGTCAGAGCACTCAAAACAGTCCTGGAGCGCCTCCATTGCTCCATCAGTCCACACCCTCACCTGCCTCGCTGTAGGTTTAGCTCTGATCAGCAGGGGCCTGTATGCAGGAATTAGCATCACAGAAAGGTGGTCTGAAGAGCCCAGGTGGGGGCGGGGGGCTGCTCTGAATGCTTCTTTTATGTTTGTGTAAACTAGGTCTAGAGTGTTCTCTCCCCGAGTTGCAAAATCCACGTGTTGGTAAAAATGAGGGAGAACAGTTTTCATATTTGCCTGGTTAAAATCCCCAGCAATGATGAAAACACCCTCTGTGTGTGCAGATTGCAGCTCAGAGATAGTCCGATAGAGAACAGTCATAGCCTCTGTTGTGTTTGCGCTGGGAGGGACGTAAACCGCTGCGATGATAACAACAGTGAACTCTCTAGGCAGATAAAAAGGTCTGCAGCTAATAATCATAAGCTCAATGTCCGGAGAGCAGAAACTTGTGACTAATCTAGCATTTTTACACCAGGTGTTATTGATGTAAACGCAGAGTCCGCCCCCTCGGGTCTTACCGCAGAGTTCTGTCTGCCTGTCGGCGCGGAAAGTAGCTAGCCCCTCCAGGCTAACGGCGTTGTCTGGGATTGATGATGAAAGCCATGTCTCGGTCAGAATGAGAGCGCAGCAGTCCCTGAACTCCCTCTTTGTAGAGAGCTCGAGTTGTAAATGGTCCATTTTGTTGTCCAGTGAGCGAACGTTGGAAAGCCAGATGGATGGTAGCGGCGGTCTGAATGGGTTAGCCTTTAGCCTCGCTGCTAAACCTCCTCGGCACCCGCGCTTCTTCAGCCGGCTACACCGCTTCCGCGTCGCTCTCCTCCGGCGTGAGCTGCTCGTCGAGGCCGCCGCTTCACAGGCCTCCGGGGCTGGTCTCCGTAGGACGCCACAGTCACGTAAGCAGACGAGCGTGGTATTTAAAAGTCCAAAAACACAACTTGATCGCAACTCCAACAGGCGCTCGCGGTCAAGTACTGATCGGCTGGGTAGATGAGTGGTTTCCAGCGAGTTTGGCGGCATTTTTATGCATTTTTATGCAAAAAGTCCGCGAGTTGGTACAGAGCTGTGTTCGGCTGCTGCCGCCAGGGGCGCCGCCGGAACCTGTCAACCTTTTTGAATTTTTCCTTCTTCTTTGAGCTTCTCCTGTTCGGGGGTCACCTCAGTGAGTAATCTATTTCCATCTAACCCTATCTGCATCCTACGGATGTTCTCACTATCCCTCCTGTGTACATGTTCAAACCATCTCAGTCTGGCCTCTCTGGCTTCATCTCCAGAACATCTAACCTCATCTGTCCCACTGATGGACTTATTCTCGATTCTCTCCATCCTCATCACTCCCAGAGAGAATCTCAACATCTTCATCTCTGCTGCCTTCAGCTCTGCCTCCTGCCTCTTCCTCAGAGGTTCTAACCCTAACCCTAAATCAACAAGAGGTATCATGTTTCTCCAATTTTAGCTTCCTTTCATTGGCTTCCTTTTAAATCAAGAATAGAATTTAAAATTCTTCTTCTAACGTATAAAGCCCTTAATAATCAAGCTCCATCATATATCAGAGAGCTCTGATTACCCCGTATGTTCCTAACAGAGCACTTCGCTCTCAGACTGCAGGTCTGCTGGTGGTTCCTAGAGTCTCTAAAAGTAGAATGGGAGGCAGATCCTTTAGCTATCAGGCTCCTCTCCTGTGGAACCATCTCCCAGTTTTGGTCTGTGAGGCAGACACCCTGTCTACTTTTAAGACTAATCTTAAAACCTTCCTTTTTGACAAAGCTTATAGTTAGCTCAGGGTAACCTAAGCCACTCTATCTCTATAGTTATGCTTTCTGTGTCTCTGCTCTGTCTTCTCTAAGCCCCAGTGGGTGGAGGCAGATGAGCGTTCACACTGAGCCTGGTTCTGGTTCTGCTGGAGGTTCTCCTCCCTGTTAAAGGGGAGTTTTCCTCTCCACTGTCACTTCATGCATGCTTAGTATGAGAGATTGCTGCAAAGACATCAGCATTGCAGACGAATACAACAGAATTTTAGAGGTGTGTTCAATTTATTTGTTTGTTTATTCATGTTTGTGTTGTTGTAAAAAATAGTTGTCAGAAAATTTTAAATGCAAACAAGAATTGTCATGGTTCTGAGTCTGTGTTCAGTAAAGCCTGACCTGAGTGTTTCCAGTTCACAGTTTGGACTTTTCAGTCCAGCACACAGCAGCTTCACTCCTGAATCCTTCACGTTGTTGGAACTCAGGTCTAATTCTCTCAGGTTGGAGGTGCAGGAGCCAAGGATCCAGGACAGAGCTTCACAGCTTCTATCTGAGAGGTTACAGGCACTCAGTCTAAGCAAATAAAAATATTTGTTATAGTTAGCCAAGTTTCAGCAAAATCATCAAGAAATATGACTTTGTACTGTATAGTATAAAATATGGGACTTTAAAAACAGAACTGCAAGAACCAATAACTGACATTCCCCTGAATAATAAATGCCTGTGTAAATTCTCAGTTATCTGGGTCATGGCGGCAGCAAGCAGACTTAAATCAGAGGCAAAAAGAGGGGAAAAAATCTATATTTACATGCACAAAATATCCCCATCAAATTGAAATGTATTCAGATTATAAAAAGCACACAATCAATTAATCCGATCATGATGTGCATTTCTATGAACCTGGTTTTATTCAGAATAGAACCACTCTGACAGGTGCAGTTATCAAATTGCCCTAAAAAACACAGAAGAATAAAGTGCTTCCTTCCTTGCTGAGCAACATAAAATGGTAAACGCAGCCGTATTGTACGATTTTGCTTGTCTTCTGAGCTCCCAGGCTGGACTTGCAGCTTCTAATTACAGTCAAAATGTTGCTGAATAAACAATCCTTTTGAGCTCTTTAATGTTTCCAATAGAAGTATTATAGAAACAAAAGCAACATTTAGCTCTTTCTTCTTTCTGCTCTCGGTAAAGACAGACATGTTTCTTTTTCCTCTCCTTTCCCTACTCCCTCTAAACATCTGCCCTGCTTCTATCAATCTTTTTGGAGCCTCTCGTGACCCTCTGAATTGTAAATTATTGAGGTGGTCATCTGGACTTTTTTCAATGGGTGAAGGTGAGCCCTCCTGGCCCAGTGGGACATCTGGAGTTGGACACGGTGGACTCCTGGGAGGAGGATGGTGTGTCTGTCCATAATGTTGGTCAAGGATATTGAAAATTGATTTCTTCTTTTTGGAGCTGATGGTTAGCCGGAGTATCGAGAAATTCTGAAATGTCAGCAGCTATTTCGGCCCGTGTCAAGGCTGCCTGAACTATGTGAGGAATATGTCCGCCACCAGCACTCAGACAGAAATGCTGTGTCAGCAGAACTGCAGGCCAGCTGCTGAACTTGCTGGCAGGATGGGAATGAACTTTGAGAAAGTTGGATGCTGAACTCTGGCAGAATGAACACAATTTTGGCCATTTGGGATGTACCAGTAAGACTTTAAGGCAGACAGAAAAACAAGAGTCTGCCTGCCCAAAGCAAACGCTGCTATCCAAACTGGCTTCCCTGCAATCTTAATCACTATCAAAGACTAATGGCTGCTACTGCTATCTGGGACAGTTCACAGACTAACACACACACACACAAACACACACACACACACACGCTTACACGAGAACACAAAGACGTCCTGCCTCTACTGTGCTTTTTTCCCTTACTCTGCTGCTTTCTGTTTTAGCTGTCAGAAAGGTCAGATCACAGACCTCAAGCTGTAGCTTTACTTAGCTTATTCCTATGTCTGTAATGTTTTTCTGTTCATGTACAGCACTTTGAATTGTCTTGTTACGGATGGGTGCTATAAAATAAACTTGCCTTGCCAACATATTTCCAGAAATATGTCATGTTGATGTGGGGCACACAGGTTCGTTTGCCAAATTTGGATTAACCTGATCCTGACAAACATTTTACATGTATGCTGATCAAATTATCAACAGGCGTAAACCACCACTCTCATTTTGATGAAAATTTCATTCCTATTGAGCTAAATCTGATCACAATATTCTGCTTAGCATGTTAACATGACACATTTTTATTCCGATAAGCTGTTTTTCCATGTTACATAGCGAAAGACTCCCATCCAGGAATCTTTAGCCCCATCTAAATTTTATTAATTTTAGCTCCTAGCTCCTGCTCCTTGACCTTTCGTGAGATCAACAGTCAGAAGTCTATTATGGAAAGGAGCTTTGGACTGCTGTGATGGTTTCAGACAGCCTTTAACTCTGACATCATTATGTAACAGAAACGCTCATGAATGATACAAGTCAAATCAGGTCCTCCATCCTTCTGAAGTTGAATTTGACTTTGTAAAGTGCCTTGAGATGACATGTTTCATGGATTGGCGCTAAATAAATAAAATTGAATTGAATTGAAAATTAACTACAAAATGCACGCTCTCTTCTTTGCGGACATTTTCGTTAATATCCATAAGGTGGCTGTGCTGATACGTCATGTGACGCAAAGGATTATGGGATTGCTTATAGCTTCTTGGTGCCAATAAGGGACATTGTGAGGTTCCTAGGCTAAAGGAGCTGTGAGAGAGGAAGCATACAGGCTCCTTTTCCTACCTCCTTCCTTACTGACAGCAATATTCAGACAGCTAATCATGGTGACTGCTGACGTACCTCTGCTCTAGCTAAAGAGTCCTTACCCAATAAGGCTATTCTAATGGAGCCTTTGTCAACTCTGGGGGGCTAGAACCCCCGGACGAGCTGCTCAGAAAAACTGAGCAAGAGTCCTGTTGCCTCCAATTTAAGTCGTTTACTGCTGAATAATACAGGATTATGTTATAACAGGACGCTGAGCATGTTAAACCCAATAGGTTTGTACTCACTGGGCTTTCTTAGCAGCTTTAATCACAGGCAGCAGCCTCAGAAGAGCCTCCTCTGAAGGTGAATATTTTTTCAGGTCAAACTCATCCAGATCTTTTTCTGATGACAGTAGGAGGAAGACCAGCGCTGACCATTGAGCAGGAGACAGTTTATCTGTGGACAGACGTCCTGAACTCAGAGACTGTTGGATCTCCTGGACCAGAGAACGATCATTCAGTTCATTCAGACAGTGGAACAGGTGGATGCTTTTCTCTGCTGGTGGGTTCTCACTGATCTTTTCCTTGATGTACTGAACTGTTTCCTGATTGGTCTGTGAGCTACTTCCTGTCTGTGTCAGCAGACCTTGCAGAAGTCTCTGATTGGTCCGCAGTGAAAGTCCCAGGAGGAACCGGAGGAACAAGTCCAGGTGTCCATTTGGACTGTTTAGACCGACATCTACTGCTCGCTGGTAGAATGATTTATACATGTTTGTTTCTGGTTTAGATTGCTTGGAGATTACTTGTTCTGTATCTAACAAACTGACTCCAGAGTTGATGAAGGTCAGATGGACATGAAGAGCAGCCAGGAACTCCTGAACACTCAGATGGACAAAGCAGAACACCTTGTCCTGGTACAGCCCTCTCTCCTCTTTAAAGATCTGGGTGAACACTCCTGAGTACACTGAGGCTGCTGTGATGTCGATGCCACACTCTGTCAGGTCTGATTCATAGAAGATCAGGTTTCCTTTCTGCAGCTGATCAAAAGCCAGTTTTCCCAGAGACTCAATCATCTTCCTGCTCTCTGGACTCCAGTGTGGATCTGTTGCAGCTCCTCCATCATACTTGACCTTCTTCACTTTGGTCTGAACCACCAGGAAGTGGATGTACATCTCAGTCAGGGTCTTGGGCAGCTCTCCTCCCTCTCTGGTCTCCAACACATCCTCCAGAACCGTCGCAGTGATCCAGCAGAAGACTGGGATGTGGCACATGATGTGGAGGCTTCTTGATGTCTTCATGTGGAAGAGGATCTTATTGACTTGACTCTTGTCTCTGAACCTCTTTCTGAAGTACTCCTCCTTCTGTGGGTCAGTGAACCCTCTGACCTCTGTCACCATGCCAACATACTCAGGAGGGATCTGATTGGCTGCTGCAGGTCGTGTGGTTATCCAGAGGCGAGCAGAGGGAAGCAGTTTCCCCCTGATGAGGTTTGTCAGCAGAACATCCACTGAGGTGGACTTTGTAGCATCAGTCAGGATCTGCTGGTTCTGGAAGTCCAGAGGAAGTCGACTCTCATCCAGACCATCAAAGATGAACAGAACCTGGAAGTGTTCAAAGCTGCAGATTCCTTTGGTTTCAGTAAAGAAGTGATGAACAAGGTCCACCAAGCTGAACTTCTTCTCTTTAAGCACATTCAGCTCTCTGAAGGTGAATGGAAATATGAAGTGGATGTTCTGGTGGGCTTTGTCTTCAGCCCAGTCCAGAGTGAACTTCTGGGTTAAGATTGTTTTCCCAATGCCAGCAACTCCCTTTGTCATCACTGTTCTGGTTGGTTGTTCTCCTCCAGGTGGGACTTTAAAGATGTCTTCTAGTCTGATGGTTGTTTCTGGTCTGTGTGGTTTCCTGGATGCTGTTTCAATTTGTCTGACCTCATGTTCTTCATTGACCTCTCCAGTCCCTCCCTCTGTGATGTAGAGCTCTGTGTAGATCTGGTTCAGAAGGGTTGGACTTCCTGCTTTAGCGATGCCCTCAAACACACACTGGAACTTCTTCTTCAAGGTGTTTTTGAGGTTAAGTTGGCTAGATGAAGGAACCAGTTCTGAACAAAAGACAAAAACAACCAAACTGGGTGAATCTGTGCTTCCCCTAAATCACTGCTTTCCAAACCTTTTACCACATGGGTCAAAATCTGTGGGCCACAAAAGTACCTTCTTAGCAATAAACTACATGTGGAACATTTTAGTAAAACAATCGTAAACAGTTTGCAAAATGTCTGTGGGGATTGTATGCATTTTATTTTCTTATATTTTTTCAGATATGAGAGTGAATTTTGGTCATCATATCTCTAAAACAGTTTGCTCTATCTAGCCAAGGTCAGTAATCTGTATTGTTTGGACCATAAGGAGTAATGGATTATAAGCCTCACTTCACGTCCACAGCTCTCTATCGTCTCTATCAGGAGGACAGAGTAGCTGAACTACACTGCCTGATTCTAACATAAGGCCTAAATAAACTTTTATACTGAATTAACTTACTAGGTTTATTGCTGCTAGCGCGTACTCTGGGTGCGTTCTCCTAAAGGCTCACACATACTCTGGCATACTGTACGTGTACAGTGACCTTGACGGACTCTTCACTGACTCTCTGCTGACATTTTATCCTTCATAGTCGAGCGTACTGTTGCCTACATTTCTTCCATGTGATTGTCTGATTTGCTGTCTGCATTAACAACCAACTGAAAGGTGTACCTGTCCAGGTGTGTCACCTGGACAGGTGAATGGAAGTGTCTTATTTGACCAATGAGGAAAGGTTCTCTAGAGCTGCTCTTACTGCTCTGCAGATGCTCAGCCAGCTCCTCCTGCTTCATCCTCCTCAGGAAGTTCAGGGTGATCTTCACAAAAGCCTCTCTGCTACTCCTCCTCTGCTCTTCATCCTCCCCCTCCAACACCTCCTCATCCTCCCACCGACTCTCTGAGGATTCTGGGTAATCTGGACTCAGAACCCTCTGAATCTTCTTCAGCTCGTTCTTCACAAAAGAGACCATGTTGTCCTCCAGCAGCTGGAACAGAACAATATATGAATGAGACCATGGAGCCAAACCTGAGGACCGGGTTGGACGGACATGGAGTCCTCTGGTCCACAAAGTCCAGCATGGAGACGACTGAACAGAACCGATGGAAGACCAGCTGTTGTTCAGGTACAGACCATAAATATGGAGTCCAGCTGTGTCTGATGCTGCTGGGCTGACGAACCTCTGGGGACCTCTGGGCTCTGCTGGTCCTCCCTGTGGACCAATTAGAACCAGTTATTGTTCACATGGACCAGTCAGAACCAGTTAATGTTCACATGGACCAATCAGAACCAGTTAATGTTCACATGGACCAGTCAGGACCAGTTAATGTTCACCTGGACAATTCAGAACCAGTTAATGTTCACATGGACCAGTCAGTACCAGTTAATGTTCACATGGACCAATCAGATCCAGTTAATGTTCACATGGACCAATCAGAACCAGTTAATGTTCACATGAACCAATCAGGACCAGTTAATGTTCACATGGACCAGTCAGAACCAGTTAATGTTCACCTGGACCAATCAGAACCAGTTAATGTTCACATGGACCAATCAGGACCAGTTAATGTTCACCTGGACCAATCAGGACCAGTTAATGTTCACATGGACCAATCAGGACCAGTTAATGTTCACATGGACCAATCAGAAGCGGTTAATGTTCACCTGGACCAATCAGGACCAGTTACTGTGAACTCCATCCATCCATCCATCATTTATCCATCCATCCATCGATCCATCGATCGATCCATCCATCCATCCATCCATCCATCCATCATCCATCCATCCATCCATCCATCCATCCATTCACCCACCCATCCATCCATCCATTGATCCATCCATCCATCCATCCATCCATCCATCCATCCACTGATCCATCCATTCATTCATCCATCCATCCATCCATCATCCATCCATTCATCCATTATCCATCCATCCATCCATCCATCCATCCATCCATCCATCCATCCATCCATCCATCCACAGGTTTCTACCTGGGTCACCTTGGGCAGTAAATCTAAGGTTCTCCCACCTGTTGTCCTCCAGGTGGAGCCTTGAACACCTGCATGAGGAGTTTGGCAGCAGGCTGTTCTTCAGCCTATTTACACCCCCCCCTCCCCCGCCTTGGGAACCAGGTGCTGATGCACACTACAGGAAAGGCTCAGGGTTGCTGGTACCACGCCCTGGCCCACCTTAGAGTGGTGATGGCCACAAACTCATGGACTTCCCAGCAGAATCTCTAGTAGTTTTGCTTCTTCATTGCTATTCCTGCGTTAACTGCTGGTTTTTGTCCCGTCTTCTACTGTGTGCGGTCAGAAAATGGATGAGTGACATTCAGCTGACCCTGCTGAGCTGCTCTGGTTTGAAGGTTCACGTTCAGCAGAAACATCTCGTAGGTTCAGTGAAATCACTTCCTGTGGTGAATTAGTTACCTTGTTAGAGCAAACTGCAGCGGTGGCTCCATGGACTCAGTGCTGGACGAGCAGCTGGGGGCGGGACAGGTTCTGTCAGACAGAAAGGTGGAGCGTTACAGACCTGAGGCCTCCACCAGGACCTGAGGTGGAGCGTTACAGACCTGAGGCCTCCACCAGGACCTGAGGTGGAGCGTTACAGACCCGAGGCCTCCATCAGGACCTGAGGTGGAGCGTTATAGACCCGAGGCCTCCATCAGGACCTGAGGTGGAGCGTTACAGACCCGAGGCCTCCATCAGGACCTGAGGTGGAGCGTTACAGACCCGAGGCCTCCATCAGGACCTGAGGTGGAGCGTTACAGACCCGAGGTGGAGCATTACAGACCCGAGGCCTCCATCAGGACCTGAGGTGGAGCGTTATAGACCCGAGGCCTCCATCAGGACCTGAGGTGGAGCGTTACAGACCCGAGGCCTCCATCAGGACCTGAGGTGGAGCGTTACAGACCCGAGGCCTCCATCAGGACCTGAGGTGGAGCGTTACAGACCCGAGGCCTCCATCAGGACCTGAGGTGGAGCGTTACAGACATGAGGCCTCCATCAGGTCCTGAGGTGGAGCGTTACAGACCCGAGGCCTCCATCAGGACCTGAGGTGGAGCGTTACAGACCCGAGGCCTCCATCAGGACCTGAGGTGGAGCGTTACAGACCCGAGGCCTCCATCAGGACCTGAGGTGGAGCGTTACAGAGCCGAGGCCTCCATCAGGTCCTGAGGTGGAGCGTTACAGACCCGAGGCCTCCATCAGGACCTGAGGTGGAGCGTTACAGACATGAGGCCTCCATCAGGTCCTGAGGTGGAGCGTTACAGACCCGAGGCCTCCATCAGGACCTGAGGTGGAGCGTTACAGACCCGAGGCCTCCATCAGGACCTGAGGTGGAGCGTTACAGACCCGAGGCCTCCATCAGGACCTGAGGTGGAGCGTTACAGAGCCGAGGCCTCCATCAGGTCCTGAGGTGGAGCGTTACAGACCTGAGGCCTCCATCAGGACCTGAGGTGGAGCGTTACAGAGCCGAGGCCTCCATCAGGTCCTGAGGTGGAGCGTTACAGACCCGAGGCCTCCATCAGGACCTGAGGTGGAGCGTTACAGACCCGAGGCCTCCATCAGGACCTGAGGTGGAGCGTTACAGACCTGAGGCCTCCATCAGGACCTGAGGTGGAGCGTTACAGACCCGAGGCCTCCATCAGGACCTGAGGTGGAGCGTTACAGAGCCGAGGCCTCCATCAGGTCCTGAGGTGGAGCGTTACAGACCCGAGGC